>NC_052052.2:148542537-148847398 GCF_903992535.2 Arvicola amphibius | reverse complement strand
AATGCATCAAGTCCAACAAAGAGCAATATCCAATTGTCCACTAGATCTAAAATTATATATATATTATGTAATTTATCTTCCTGCACTTTTGAAGTATAAAGTAGTAAATTGTATATATCTATCTCTATATATCCATAAGCTGGTATATCTGTTTCACTATTTGTAATATTTGAGAACTGCTCATTCTTTGTAGAACACAAAAATGTATTAAATATTTTAAAATTGCGCTGTGATATTCCTCCCTGCCCCAAGTTTGTAAAGTGTTGGTCCTACACAAACCGTCTGGAAATACCATAGCCAAAGGGGCATGCAGAACCCCTACAGGCCACATCCTGGGATTCAGTAGCCCACAAACGACCTTGTGTCAATCAGATACCTGTGGAGAGTGACCGTTGGCATGCGAGATGCCGACACAGGCTCCCACATCAGGTACTCGCTCTTCTGGCTTCATACTTGGTTATGTCTGACAGATTGTATGATCGCCTCACACAAGGTCCTAGTTGCAGTGATGGCCCCAACCCATGAAACCAGTTACAATAAAGCTCAGTTATGACACTGACTGGAAAGAGTTTTGGGCTTTTATTTTGTGTATGTGTATGTGTGCATGTGTGTGTGTGTGCTTGTGGAGGTCAGAGGCCAGCCCCAGGTGTTGTCTCAGGAGCCAACCACCTTGTTTTTTTGAGACAGTGTCTATGATTGGAACCTGGGGATTGTCAATTACACTAGTCAGCTAGGGAGCCCCAAGGATCATCCTGTCTCCACCTCCTTATTACTCCTGTACAGATTTTTAAAAAAAAACAAAACAAAAACAAAAACAAACAAAACCCCTAAGTTCTGGGTTCAGATTCAGGGTTTCAGGTTTACCCAGCACCCATATTAACTACTAAGCTGTCCCTTCTCCCTCAATAGCGCATCCCTTCTGCCTCAAGAGCGCTCCCTCTTTTTTTTTTAAATAATAGAATAAATGTGAGATAATGTTTTTAAGTTTAAATTGATGAGCTCCAAATGGGAGGGAAGGACCAAGCCCTTTTTTTTAATAGCAGAAAGACACTTAAGCCACACACACACTGCGACACAGAGGTTTCAGGTGTGTTTCTGTGTTCCACTGTGCTTGCCTGGTTTTTTTTGTGGGTGTCTGAGGATCTGATCTTGGGTCCTTGCCCTTTGCTGACTGAACCATCTGCCCATTCACTTGCTCCCAGTTTTTAAGGGTTAATCTGACTGGCATGGCCTGGACCAGCTGCTCTGCAAGCTGCAGTCACGTGACCTTGGAGGATTGTGGACTTTAAGCCCATCTTGAATAGAAACAGAAACCTGCCTGGATGTTTCCTCGGATGTTTTCCTCATTGGTGGAAAGGAAGAGATACCCCAGACGCGGACGGGGAAGAGGGAAGGGGGTAAGACACGGATAAAACAGCAGGGCAGGCAAATGTTTTTCTTTTCTTTTTTTTATTTTTTATTCCTTTTCAATTCTGTACAACCCCTCCCTTCAGGCAATTAAGTAAGGACAAAGCCCCTCGCATTTGTTCCTGGGCTTGGTTCCTGCCTCCTCTTCGTTCTTCTTACTCCACAGACTGTGAAATAAAATGCAACTTTTTCAAAACTAAGAAGCAGACAAAAAAATGATAATACCCCCGACTCTGCCACTGACTGAGCGACAACGCTTAGTTTGCACTCTGTGGTTCTGCAGAATGGGGCTTATCAGAATCTGCAAAGTGGGCATGACGTTCATTTAAAGACTACACAAAGCCCTGGGTGCTGGCTTGCCACATCTGAGCCTTCAGAAGAAGCAAGCACACCCTGCCCAGGGCTATGTACTATTTGAAGGTCTGCCGTGTAAAGTTTGACCCGTACAGAGAGAAAAATCACAGAAACTTTACTATTTAGAAGTCTTTTGAACAGCTTTCTGGCCATGCTGTCTGCACACCACTCCCTACAGTTCCTGTCTGCTTTGCAACACCCCTCCCCATCTCATAATTAATTGCTATTTCATCCAGCTATTCCTAGCTATTGAGGTAACCACAATGAGCAGGTCCTCTTGGTTCCCCATAGTGAAAGGATACATTGCCTGCCAGTTACAAAGGTCTCGAGACTCAGGAGCATCCCACTGCAGCAGCAAGAGATGTCCTTGCAGCCTTAATTAGTAGAAGAACTACTTAATTAGTAGAAGATGACGAGACGTTATTTTCACACCTGTCATCTCCAGGCACCATTGGTGAAAAACTTAAATTGGGTTCACAAATCAAGTGTGTGTATATATATGGAATGGTTTAATGGAAAAGTTTTACTGGCTAGAGCTTAATTAAGTCAAGCAGGGAATTAAATTACCCAGCCCACTCAAAGAATTGAAGACGCCTCTTAATTGACATTTGTTTTCCTAATCACCTTTGAGTAAATGAGCTTTGCCGTGTCTTTGGAGCAGGGCTCTGCTTTCTGTTGGAGGCAGCTCAGCCTTTTCAGGTGGAGTAAGAGAATAACGTCAGGGTTGTGACTGGGGCAGAGTGATTCGCCAGTTCCGTCAACCACGGTTGAAAGTTAGGAATCATCTCTTTGGATTGGGTGAGGCCCACAAATACTTACGCGACTTAGCGCCATACTGTCCCAGAGTGAGCTCTCCATGCGCACGCATTCATGCGCACGCAGCGTCCCCTGGAGAAAGAGCTGTTCCAGGCAGTAGCTGGAGATGGGCCCCTCCCAGACATCCACCATCAAGACCCAAGCCTCCCTTTCCTATCCTGTCTTCAAGGCAGGCTGGGCTTTCCGCTAATCAATGAGGACTCGTCTTGCACACGTGGTCTGGGATTGCTCTGCTGGGATCTGTCTTTTTTAGGTCACATTTTCACTGCTTCTCCCCGCGCTCCAAATCCAGGCTGCCTGCTTCCATTCACACATCGCCCGAAATAGCTGCTCTCAGGAAGGGCTAAATATAGGAAGCCCGAGCCTGCCATTTACCTTCCCATTAAGGAAGCCTCATTTTGAGTTCTCTACGGTGATGGCGTGTGGTGAGCTCCTGCTCCCGGTGCCAGGACAGATCCCTAGATGTCAAAAGGTTTCTTGCTCCAGATGCCAGGTGAGCCAGGACCAGTGGAGAGAGCTGAGGGATGGAGACTTCCTAAAGGTCCTTTTTCCCTCCATGGTCAACAGAGGCAGTGATAGGCAATGAATGTCACACACCAGAAAGCCCACGCTGGTTTCTACATTTCATGTAGCAGAATCTCCAAGACAAAGGCTGGGGTGGGATTTTATAGTTGGGTGATGAGGAATTCCTATGGCAGCCCAGCGGACCTGGAGCTGTCTCTGTGCTTTTCCAGCTGGTTTGCAGGTGAAAGCAGTCAAGAGCGGAGAGCCCACAGGCAGAAGACAAGGATGAGTTAATGAATGCCAGCCAGGTCAGTATTCCATATGGAAGACCTTACCTTCTATAAAATCGTGTGTGTGCACCTACCTCCTCCTTCCTGTCAAGTTCTGTGTACTGGAATAACAACTGCTACAGTACACAATCTCACAATCCAGCTACAGTGACACATACTTGTAATTCCAGTGCTGGAGGGCCAAGGCAGGAGGATCATAAACTGGAGGCCAGCCTGAGCTACAGAGTGATATCCTGTTTCAAAATCCAGCCAAATACACCCCTATACAAAACTCAGAGAGAGAGAGAGAGAGAGAGAGAGAGAGAGAGAGAGAGAGAGGAGAGGAGAGAGAGAGAGAGAGAGAGGAGAGAGAGAGAGAGAGAGAGAAGCAGAGAGATCATCTGCTTGTGTGCACTGGCCAGACTCCCACCTAATGAATAGTGCTGCCTAATTGGAAGAGGTTCTCCCATATTCGGTTCTTAGACCTGCATGCCAGTGTCTTCGGGAGGCATTCTAGCAGACATACTCAGGGGATTGCTTTCTCAACCCTTTCAGCATCCCTCAACCCTGTCAAAAATACCATCCTGCTGGGCAGTGCTGGCCCACGCCTATAATCCCAGCACTTGGGAGGCAGAGGCAGGCGGATCTCTGATCTCTGAGTTCAATGCCAGCCTGGTCTATAGAGAAAGTTCTAGGACAGCTAGGGAAAAGCAGAGAAACCTTGTCTTGAAACACACACACACACACACACACACACACACACACACACACACACATCATTATCATCATCATCACAACTGGAAACTCAAACTGGTTTTCAGTTTCTCTGTCAGACTCTACCCACCTGGAATCCATAATCTTAACTGAGATATTCATTTATAAAGAGGAGAGAAAAGTCTAAGCAGAGTAGGAAACAGGACGCCAGAGGGTGTGAGACCAAGAAACAGGTCCCCACATGGCACTGCAAGGGTGGTGCCTGCTCGCCAATCGCTCCTCTCGTTACCACACATTCATTGCCATTTGGTTCCGGTTCTTTCTAATTTTACACAGTATTCGTTTGTTGTGGGTTTAGACAAGAACAGAAGGTCAAAATCTCGTGTTTTTGAGTAAGATCTTGGAGGCAAGAGGATCCTCCTATCTTGTAGGGAGAGGAAAAGTAGTTAAGCTCCTTGTTAATGAAAAGAAGTGGTAGATAGGGACATAGCTCAATTAGTAGGGTGCTTGCCCAGAATTAAAAAAAAAAAACCTTGCATTCCGTCCTCAGCACTGCATAAACTGAGTAGGGAGGTGCATCCCAACACTTAGGAGGACCAGAAACCCAAGGTCATCCTCTGACGCCTTGGGAATTTGAGGCCTAGTTTGGTCTATATGAGCACCTGTCTCAGAAAAAATGTAAGAACCAGAAAAGACAGGGAAGAGGTGGGAAGGATGAGGTAGGTTTTCCTAAG
This sequence comes from Arvicola amphibius, assembly GCF_903992535.2. NCBI lineage: Eukaryota > Metazoa > Chordata > Mammalia > Rodentia > Cricetidae > Arvicola > Arvicola amphibius. The sequence continues at coordinate 148,842,600 of NC_052052.2, read as the reverse complement.
ATGTTCTGAGGTAGCCAAAGCTGGAATAGTGCCCAGGAGAAGAGAAGCAATCTAAATATTAAAACCTGTTGCCATGACAATTAGTCAGAGGGTGCTGAGGCCATTTTTCAAAAGAAGAATCCTAGATTATGTGAAAGAACAGGCACAACTTCCGCATCGTCTGATTCTGCAAGGTACGATTAAATGGCATTTAAAGTTTTGTCTGTGATATCTGCTTCATTAGGAAGTATGGAGAGAAAAATAGGAGCCCAGTTAGCAGTCATAGGTACTTGCCAAAATCTGATGAAGCTTGATTTCTAGGTTTCCTTTCCTTACGACAAAAAGAAACAAAACACAGGAAGGGAAAACTGATCAAGCAATATATTATTGTCATTGCTGGGACCAAACACTTGAACAAAAACAATTTAAGGGGTGAAGGTCTATTTTGATTTACAGTTTGAAGTAATAGAGTCCATCATGGCTGGAAAGGTGTGATTATCACAGAAACGGGGGAAGTTGGTCACACAGCGTCTGAAGTCAGGAAGAAGAGGGTACATAGGAAGTGGGGCCGAACAATCCAACATGCTTCCTCCACTGAGGCTCCACTCCTAAAGGTTCCACCACCTCCCAACCCAGTACCCCACCGCTGCAGGCCAGATGACCAAATACAAGAGCCAATGGGGGAGCACTTCATTGGCAAGCTGCAGCAGACACAAAACCCAGAGACACAGACACAGGACTTCTAGAAATAATAAGAATAGTAACCAAGGATTTGTTGTGTGTGAACATTGTCTTGCTCTGTAAGCTCCAAAGTTCCAGGAACTTATGCTATATGTAGGATTTTTCCTGGGAAGACATCACACACACACACACACACACACACACACACACACACACAGCTACACATCCTTAAAAGGGAACCCCAAACAGATCAGAGTAACAACTATCAAAGTTTAACTCGGAGGACCCCTGAGTTTACTAGAGTTACTTAAAGGAGTATGGGTGAGGGGTAACCTACAGGAACAGTATTCTCTCTCTCTCTCTCTCTCTCTCTCTCTCTCTCTCTCTCTCTCTCTCTCTCTCTCTCTCTCTCTCTCTCTCTCTCTCTTTGGTGTTTCAAAACGGTGTCTCTCTGCGTAGCCTTGGCTGTCCTGGAACTTACTCTGTTGACCAGGCTAGTCCAGACTGCCTTGAATTTACAGAGATCCACCTGCCTCTGCCTCCTGAGTGCAGGGATTAAAGGCATGTGCTACCACCATCTGGCTGGAGCAGGATTCTTAAAAGCATCCTTGGAAACTTCACCCTAGTAGAGTGGGGATCGCTATGTATACTATCATATCATCTGTGAAAAATGATACTTTGATTTCTTCCTTTCCAGTTTGTACCCCCTTGATCTCCTTTAGTTGTCTTATTGCTCTAGCTAGGACTTCAAGTACTATATTGAATAGCTATAGAGAGAGTGGACAACCTTGTCTTGTTCCTGACTTTAGTGGAATTGCTCTGAGTTTCTCTCCATTTAATTTGATGCTGGCAATTGACTTGTTCATAATGCTTTTATTATGTTTAAATATGTTCCTTGTATACATGCTCTCTACAAGACTTTTATCATGAAGGGGCATTAGATTTTGTTAAAGGCTTTCTAAGCATCTAAGATGATGATCAGATGTCTTTTTTCTTTTGTTTATCCAGTGGATTATGCTGACAGATTTTCATGCGTTGAATCATCCCTGTATCTCAGGATAAAGCTTATTTGGAAACTAGATATAAACAAATTAAACAATCTAATTAAAAGAATAGGGTACAGATCTAAACAGAATTCTCAACAGAAGAATCTCCAAGGGTCAAGAACACTTACGGAGATGTTCAACATCCTTAGCCATCTGGGAAATGCATATCAAAATGACTCTGAGATTCCATCTTACACTTGTCAGAATGGCTAAGATCAAAAACATAAGTGACAGCTCATACTGGAGAGGGTGTGGAGCAAGAGGAACACTCCTCCGTTGCTGATGGGAGTGCAACTTGTACGGTCACTTTGGAAGTCAGCATGGCAGTTTCTCAGAAAACTGGAAATCGATCTATCAAAATACCCAGCAATACTGCTCTTGGGCATATACCCAAGGAAACTCAAGTATTACCACAAGGATACTTGCTTAACTATATTCCAGCATCTTTATTTATAGTAGCTAGAACCTGGAAACAACCTAGATGTCCATCAACCAAGGAATGGGTAAAGAAATGGGGTCCATTTACATCATGGACTATGACTCAGATGTTAAAAGCAAGAACACCAAGAAATCTGACTGCAAGTGGTGGAACTAGAAAAAAAAATCACCCTGAGTCCGGTAACCCAGACAGAAAGACAAACATGATCTGTACTCACTCATAAGTGGCTGTTAGCTGTAAAATAGAGGATAGCTATGCTGCAATCCACAGACCCAGATGTGGCAACACTTTTTGAACTATAACAAATAAATCTTACCTGGGGATCAGCATGTGGAGTGAGCCACTGGTTAGCCATAGAGGCCAGACATCGGTGGCACACACCTTTAATCACAACATTTGGGAAGCAGAGGCAGACCAATCTCTGTGAGTTCAAGGCCACCCTGGGCTATACTAAATTGATCCAATCTCAAAGGCAAAAAAAGCCAGGTGGTGCTGGCTCACACCTTTAATCCCAACACTAAGGAGGTGGAGACAGGAAGGGATATGACTGGGTGGAGAGAGGAATATAAGGCAGGAGGAGAAAGAAGCTCAAGGCTTTCAGTCTGAGGACTTGTATAGACAGGATATCCCATTTAGTCTGAGGATTTTGTATAAACAGCTCTGCTTCTCTGCTCTTTCAGCTTTCACCCCTTAATACCTGATTCTAGGTTTTCCTTATTAAGACCAATTAGGGTTTGTGCAACACCTAGAGTGATTAGGTAACAAAGAGGGTTCATGGAGTGATGTCTAGATTTCCCTGGCAAGGGGAAATAGAACAGATTTCCTGTCTGGAACGTGAGTGATCAGGCTGGGGGCAGGAGATGGAGAGGGAGGGCACTGAAAGGGATTTCTAGAAGGGGCAAGGCATTTTGGAGTCAGGTGAAAATCTGGGGCAAGGGAATCTCCCAGGAATCTACCAGGATGATTCCAGCTAAACCCCTAGCCACAGCAGATATGTATCCTGAACTGGCTATCTCCTGTGAGCACAGGGTGCCTAGTCCAATTGTCATTAGAGAGGCAACTCTAATTCCATCAGCAACTGATGGAAACAGATGCAGACCCACAGCTAAACCTTAGGTGGAGTTTGGGGCCTCTTGCAGAAGAGGGGGAGAAGAATTATAGGAGCCAGAGTGTCTGTGGGATCCATAGTAAAGGCAGCTCTCTCTCTCTTTTTTCTCAAGATTTATTTATTATATTTACAGCGTTCTGCCTGCATGCCAGAAGAGAATACCAGATTTCATTATAGATAGTTGTGAGCCATCATGTTGCTGGGAATTGAACTCAGGACCCCTGGAAGAGCAGCCAGTGCTCTTAACTGCTGAGCCATCTCTCCAGCCCACTTATGCTTATGTTCTGTCATGTAGCAGTCTCCTCTGGATGGAGGAGACATTATTGGGAGAAGGAAGGGACCTTATAAGGCTCAGAAAGTTCACAAAACTGACAAGGCTCAAGAAACTCAGAAAAACCCAAGAGTCATAAGGTCCCTCCCAGGTTGTCAAAGCAGTAATGACTGCCGAGAAAAGGAGCCTGTTCATCAGAGCCCTACAGGTCAGGCACATCTTTCCTGGGTCCCCAGCCAAGCCACCATGGGTCTATGGGTGAAAGGGCTTCCTTTGTACTCCTGAAAGTAATCCCATGTGGTAGTTTTAATGGAAGGGCTTCCATAATCACATATATTTTAATGCTTGGTCCCCAGATGGTGGGACTTTTTGAGAAGGATTAGGAGGTGTGTGTAGCCTTGTTGGAGGAGGTGTGTCCCTGGGGACAGGCTGTGAGGTTTCAAAAACCTCTGGCTGTCATTCCCAGTGTTCTCATTCTCTCTCTCTCTCTCTCTCTCTCTCTCTCTCTCTCTCTCTCTCTCTCTCTCTCTCTCTCTCTCTCTCTCTCTCTCTCTCTCTCTGCCTCCTACTTATGGATAAGTTCTCAGCTATTTGTGCCATCATGCCTTGGTCTACTACCATGGATTCCAACTCCCCCAAACTGCAAACCCCAAATAAACTTTCTTCTGTAAGCTGTCTTGGTCATAGTTTTTTTCCATAACAACAACCAAACCCGAGTAAACCCAGTGGTTGCAGACACGACCAATCCTGGAGGCAGGGAGCCAATCCTGGATCTTCCAAGTGGTCCTCAGAAGAAGCAAAGAGGACCTCTAACACGGGGAAGGGTGAGGATGAAGGGGCCAGGAAGCTGCACTCAGGAAGTTACAAGATTCATAAGGTAGGAGATTCTAGATGGAAGAAAAAAAGAAACACATATTCATTAGCACTTCCATGAGTGAACACTGATGTTTTAGCCCAGAGGACCTATTTTGTGCTTCTGACTTCTGAAACCAAAAGATGAGATGTGCATTGTATCACACCACAAACATGTGACAATTGGCTGCAGCAGACAGGAAATGAATACACTCTTATTTAGAAGGCAGCATGACACTTGCTCACACACCCTTCACTTCAGTGAACAGACTGCCGGTTCCAAATCCTTTGCCGCCTGGCGACTCTTGCTGAGGCTTTTGTACACGAGCTGTAGACACTATCATGCTGACACCTAATGTTTCCGAGTGGGTCAAAGAACAAAGGCATTCTCCTCCTGCAAACACACTGACTATAATCAACAGCATGCACACCAGCCTGTGCTTAACCTTCAGAGTACAGCCATGTTTCTGCATTATGCCAGCACAGAATCCCCACCACACTGCCCCGTTGGAAAGAGACTAAGGATTGCACCTTGCTTTTGGTTGTCAGGTGTCCATATTTAGCTTTCCAACCTGAGCAGCTCCGAGCTTTTCTGCCTTTTCTCCTTTCATGATATTACCCATTCTGTCAGTTTCTTGACTAGTTATTTGGTAAAATCTCTCTATTCAGAGGAACCTCACTGTTTCTTTATGACTAGGACCACAAATACTTTAGGAAGATTGGTAATGAAGTGACCTTGTGAAAGTCCCAGGGAATTATATCTAGAGACATTGATGCTTTAAAATGTGTGTGTGTGTGTGTGTGTGTGCGCGCGCGCGCGCGCGCGCGTGTGCACACACATGATTTTGAATTAGGTTTATTTATTTGTGTGTGTGTGGTGTGAGTGTGTGTGTATATCTATATAAGTACACACATGAGTGCACACAGAGAAGGAGGATGTAGGGTGTCCTCTTTTGTCCATCTCTGTTATATTCCTTTAAGACAGGGTTTCTTATTAATCTGAAAGCTCACCAGCAAGCTCCTAGGATTACACCTGTCTATCTCTCAACTTTGGTGACACAGACCCAAACAGCCATGAAGGGTAGGAACTCAAATTCAGGTCCTTCTGCTTGCAGAGTAAACACTCCTATCCACTGATCCATTGTTCCAGACCTAATGTTTATGTCTTTAAAGTAAATTATTTTTGATATGCATCTTTATGAATTTGATTGCACACAGAGTCCCACACTCCCAGAATCTAGGTCATGAAGCATTTTTGATCCCTACAAAACCCCCTGGGCCTGACCATGGGTCAGCTGAATTGTACTGCCCTTTAATGAGATCCTTGGTCAATACTCAAACATATTAACTATTGAGATGGTGCTGGCTTAAAGGATTTAAGATGTTTGCAAATTTCCTGAGACGAATGCCCATTAATAAATCATGGATGATTTAAATTATTCTCTCTCATTTGTAGGCTTCTAATTCATGTTCTTATGTTGTATGATTTAAGAGAGATGGGCACATTTATACTTTCAATAAAGCTGGTCACACACTCGTCAAAGCCAGGTCAGGTCTCACTTTGGTCACTGTTAACGCTCTTACTCCAGTGGCTGTTCAGCTGTGTCCTCCCCACCTGGCTAGTTTTGGGAAACATCTATGAGTTGAAATTGTTACCATCCATCTTCTGCAGGCACCTAGACCTGTGTGCAAACATCGCCACCTTAATGAAGTCGGCCAGAAATAGACTTTTGTTTGTTCTTACTGTGAGATGCTGCTATACAGGTAGGTCCTCCAACTCTGCGTTCTACATCAGAGAACTTTCTGACAAACTGAGGAAATGGTGTGGTGTTCTGGGCCCACATGTCCTTAACCCTGACATTGGTGAGGGGGACAGGGGATGCTGGATAGTCACACTGATGAACTGCCTTCTAAATAGCAATTTTTATGCCCAATGGCAAATGCCGATCTCAGCCTGAGTCAGAGAAGCTTCTGCTTGCAGTGGACCATGGTTAATGTAGAGACTTGTAATGAGTGACTGCTCCATCCTAAATGGGACATCTGCACAACCTTCTACAGCTCAGGGGAACATCTCAGAGGAAGAAAAAGAAAGGATGAAAGGTAGGTGCTGTAAGGTGCTGTCTTCTGGACATGTCATGACTGATGTACCAGTTAGCTCATAGCAGTGTCTTCCTGCACAAGACCTGGCCCAAGAACATTCCATCAAGGACGGGATAAGGGGACCTCAGGCTCCACTCCTCCCCGAGGATCTCTTGGAAGTTACTGACTGTGGAGGAGAAAGAGTCATACTCCTCAGTGGTATAGCCATGGACAGGCTACCCTTGATCAGGTACACAAATAGATCCTCATACATACTGTGATGGCTATTTTGGTTGTCAGCTTGGCTAAATCTAGAATTAACTAAAACCCAAAAATGGCTGAGCACACCTGTGAGGGATTTTTGCTTAATTAAATCATTTGAAGTGGGAAGATCTGCTTCTAATCTGGATCATTTAGGTGGGAAGATACACCTTTAATATATGTAAATATGTATATATGTATATATATATATATATATATCCCATATATGGCAGAAGCTTCTGTACTCCCCAGTCCTGCAGCCATTCAGTCCCAAAGAAACACACAGCGGCATATATAAATTATAAACTGTTTGGCCTATTATCTCAAAATTATTATTAACTAGCTCTTGCAACTTAAATTAACTCATAATTCTTGTCTATGTTTAGGCACGTGACTTGGTACCTTTTCTCAGTAAGGCATTCTCATCTTGCTTCCTCTGCATCTGGCTGGTGACTGACTCTCTGCCTTTCCTTGTCCCAGAATTCTCTTAGTCTGATTATCCCACCTATACTTCCTGCCTGACTACTGGCCAATCAGAATTTTATTAAACTAATACAAGTGACAACTCTTTACCGTGTACAAGAGTAGTATCCCACAGCTCACATGATTATATTCGAGAATCTGTCTAGAACATAAGGGAATAAAAAAGCCGTCTATTTTGTATTTTGTTCTTGGAAGCATTTGAAAACCATAAGGGAGCTTTTAATATCCTAGGGAAGAGCATCCTAATATGTTAATTTATTAAATATAACCAAAAATTATATATGTGTGTGATTTTATGTTAGTACTAAGACCTACACAAGAGGCTCAAAGTCCTTCAGTATCAGCTGTCAGTCTCCCCAAAGGGATCCTTGAAAAGTCCTGCTGCTTCCACAAGGCTGATGTGAGCTGGTGGTGACAATGGGTAAATACCACTGCGACAGTCATGCCATGGTTCTGAAGGGAACAAAGGGAAAAGGTTATGCAGGGCTTTAGAAACCAGGATGGGAGATTGAATCCCTTGGAACTGAAGTTACAGAGGTTAGAGAGCTGCAGTGTGATTTTAGGGGGAATGAACTGGGTCCTCTGGAATTTCTAGGCCATCTCTGCAGCCCATTTTATTCTTAATGAGCATGTCCTACAGCTAGTAACTGATCCAAGTACTATGTAGCCTAGAAGCGGGACAATGTCTTTGCCCTATAAAGTACTTAGTACATGGACTAAGTATTAGCTGAAACTAAAGAAGGACAAGATCCCTGCATCCTTGGTCAGTACATCCCCGGCATCTGAGATCTGATGGTGGCAGTACACTGTTGTGATCTGCCTGCTGACATTGCATGTGTACATCTGTCAGGACTAAAGGGTGCTTGATTACAGGGACGCTGGCCTCCTGGGCCTCCATCTTTTCCCATTGACGCTTTTCCTTTGCTGCTTTCTGGGGCCTAGTTGATTACTCTGCAGACCCTTGAAGTGAAAAGTAAGACAGTCAGATTGGGGACCTTCAGCTGCTAACCAGCAAGTAGAATACTATGCGTGAATAACAGGAACACACGCTGTGGGGAGAGCCGAGATGCTCTGCCGAGACTGAGTGACACAAATTGGCTTCAGGGGAGAGCAGGCTCAGGAGAATCTGGGTGTTGCTCAACAACCTGAACTTCCAGACTCAGCACCAAACACTATGTTCCTGAGATACTCACGTCCATGGAAAGACATCTTAATGAATGCAGGACCATGCTGTTGATGGTCCACAAGCCTTTTTAAATCTGTGAACCAGAAAGACAGGGCAGTTTCCCTCCCCCTCCTTTCTCCCTCCTCTCACCTCCCTTCTCTTCCCTTGACCCAGCCTCACATATTTCAGGCTGGCCTCTAACTCACTAGTAACTCAGAATAACATTGAGCTTCTAATCGTCCTGCCTCTACCCCTCAAGTGCTGGTATTGCAGGTGTGCCCCACCATTCCTGGTTCATGTGGTACTGGGGATGGAACCCAGGGCTTTAGGCATGCTAGGCAACCACTCTACCAACATCCCCATTCTTTGGTCCATATTATTCCAGGTTTAAATTATGCTTATATGTTCTTGATCTCTATATTCTCTAACTGGAAAAACGAAGACCCTCATCTTTGGAATACTTGCTTTCCATTTTCAGTTTTGTATAACTAGTGGGTTTTAATACTACTGATTCTGTTTCTAAGGAATTAAGCTTGTAGCCATTTGTGCTTTTATTTTGTGTTATAGAGTGTTAGGTTCTCTCATCTGTATTTGTTATTGTTTTTGTCATCAAGACACTTCTTTTAAAAATAGATTTATTTTTACTTTTGTTGATGCTTCTGTATCTGTATTTGTACACCCATGTGCAGTTGCCTAGAGAGGCCAATAGAGGGCATCAGAACCCCTGAAGCTGGAGTTCCTAGTGGCTGTAAGCTACCCAACATGGGTGCTGGAAACTGAACTTAGGTCCTCTGCAAGAGCAGCAAGCCTTCTTCTTCTTTTTTTTTTTTTGTTTTAAGATTTATTTATTATGTATACAGTGTTCTGCTTGCATGTATGCCTGCAAGACAGAAGAGAGCACCAGCTCTCACTACAAATGGCTGTGAGCTACCATGTGGTTGCTGGGAATTGAATTCAGGATCTCTGGAAGAGCAACCAATGCTTTTAACTTCAGAGCCATCTCTCCAGCCCTCGGACGAATTTCTTTAAGTAGCACTTTAATGTTATGACATTATAAGAACAGAAAAGAGGGAGATGCCAATTTTCTTATCCTGGCTGAAACTTAGGGTGGTGACCACCTGGAAGGACACCACTGAGTTGTAGGGTTTCAGGGATGAGTTATTCTGGAAGACACCAGAATGTTTGTGCCCTCTAAAGCACAGGATGAAATCAGAACAATTCGGATGCTTTCATCTGAGGCTCCATCCTCCAAGATGGGATTCCTGTTGTCTTCAAAGGGCAAGTTCAGAGGCTAGAAGACAGATGGATTAGCAGCTAAGAGTGTTTGCTTCTCTTCCAGAGGCCCTGAGTTCCTAGCACCCATGTTGAGTGGCTGACGACTGCGTGAAGCTCCAGTAACAGGGGATCTGTCACCATCATCTGGCTTCCATGGTCACTATACAACCTATGCACACCACCCCCACAGGCATACATGCATACACATAATTAAAGAGGAATTATTTTAATGCTTTTATTTATATTTTATTCAACTATTTTATACTTACAAGGAAATATATTATTCTTCCCAAATATCAAATGTGTATACAGTTTTATAATACTTTATTAAAATTTTAAAGAATGAAGAGATATATCAAAATATGTTGCACACAATACGGAAGAGAGTCTGAAGTGCCTTGCTGGGGGGTCCTTGTTCAAGATACACCAGATTCACTGAGGTCTCCCTTCTTCTAGAAGCAAACACAACACTGTGACAAGAAGAAAATTAAGGAACCATAAAGGGTGAGTTCCTTTTTGTCCTTCTGCCATTCTTCACGCCATTCTTCATGCCGTGACTAGGCAAGAAGTCTTCCCAGGTCATTGGCTTCAGACTCTGGACTTCCTGCTTCCCAAACCTTCAGAAGTTTGCAGTAAGCTTCCTGGTGCAGGTTCCAGGAGAGCAGCAGAGCCAGAGGCACCCAGAGCAAGTGTGCCATCTCTTCATCAGATGTTTCTTTTCCTTCCTGTCTAGTGGCAGTTGCCACTTCTAGGATGGCTCCTTGCGAGAGCAATATTGATTGTCAGCCTTACAAGATTTAGGATCACCTAGGAGACATTCCTCTGGATTTTGTCAGCATCCAGGAAGGTTTAGCTGGGGAAGGAAAACCCTATTATGTTCAGCACAGCTCTAGGGGCTTGACCTGGCTGGGATGGTGAGGGAATGAAGAAAATACAAACACACAGACATACAGAAAAGTCAGGTTCAGCTGGACTGGGTTCTCTGGTGGCGCAGTTCCCTGGAAGCTCAGTTAATTTATTATATAGGGTTGAACAGGAAGGTGCGGTTACTGCTTCCATCTGAACAAGGCGGAGGGTTGTTGCACACAGATCAACAAGGCATCCAGCTGGGGAAAGGAGGCAGGGTTAGCTGGCCTCAGTAGAAGCAGTCTCTGTGAAGGAGCCATCTTCGGGCTGTCAGTATCTGGGAGAAGAAAGCTATGCTGGGCATTTTCAGCACACACTATTGCCATTGGAACTCCAACCAGGTGGGAAGGCTTTGCCATCTCTCCGTGGGTCTGAGACTTTGGAGTCCGTGACATGGCTATGCTCATGTCAACAGCACACATCCACGCAGGACTCCACTCGCTCAGGGCTTCCTCTGCTCCCCTGGAAGACCCACCCAGTATGTGGGTAGTGGCACCACGTGGCCTGGGGTCCTACACTGAATAGAAGAGAGAAGGCAAACCGGAAGTCATCTCTCTTTGCACTCCCGATTGTGGATATAATGTGAACAGTCACCCCAAGTTCCTGCCCACATGCCATTTCTTTCATGACGGGCTCATCTCCTCAAAACACAGCCCACACAGCCCTAATTAACCCTGCCTTCCATAAGGTTTTTGTACCCCCAACAAAATTGACTAATCTTGTCCCCGGTTCTTGCCACCCTCTGCCGTTCAGTGCTGTGTCATCAACTGCTTACAGTAAGGACTGAAAAAAAAGACTCGTTTCTATCAGACCTAGCCAGGAAAAGCAATGGGACGAGGTTCCTGAGAGTGGTTTATGGGAAGTTCTGGTTCTGCCCTGCTTACTCTCTTTCTGACTCTTTTGGCCTTTTTACTGTGCAGCCCATCATCCTACAGAGAGGCCTGCGTGGAGCAGAAACAGGGATGCTTCCAGCCAGCAGCACTTGAGAAAGTGGGACCAACAGCCACCAGCCGAGCTTGAGATGATCGTGGTGCTATCTGCCACGCTGGACTGGCATTTTCTCAGAGCCCAGCTTTTCCCCAAGCCTCAGCTGAGTTACAGCTAAGCTCCTGACCCTTGGGGACTGTGAGGTGAATCGTGTTGACACTGGTTCAGTCATACAGAACTCAACTGGCAACAGTAGACATCAGAACCCTGACTAATTGTCAGCTGACCCTGACCTCACCATGTCATTCATGTCTTCTCCAAACAGCACGGCTGTCATCCTCTCTAGAAACAGAAGGTCTTAGTTGGCTATGGCAGTATTTTCAGTATTCAAATATTCAACGTGTTGAAAAGATCACAAAGCTAAAACTCTCTGTGTTTCAGCGCCTTGTGGAGGAGCACAGTCCTGGGTCTTGGGAAGACAAGTGTGTATGTAACTGTACCTTTCTGAACACCCAGTCTGGCTGCGTTAGTCAGATGTGAACTGACCTGGGGTACTCACACTGGCCGCAAGAAACCTCCTCTACCCATTTGCTTTAGAAATAAGGCTGACACAGTCCCAGGTAAATCATATGACTCCAGCCACACAAGGAAATGTGTGCGTCTGCATGCGGCAGCGGGAGATGACCAAGGACACGCTAGATTCTAGGAAAAGGAGAAAAGAAGGAATTAGACCCTAAGGAAAACCGAGCTCCCTTCAAGATGGCCGTGGGCTTTGTCTGCAAGGTGCAGCAATGCTTGCTCAAGCTGTAACTCACACTGGGAGTTGTGCTGCCATCTTGGATCTATGCACCTGCAGCACATGTCTAGCACAATCTTAGTGCTGCTGAGCAATTGAGCAGCTAGTTGCTAATCACAGCTGTAACAGGGCCCCAGACCTTAGCACAGCTGACTCCACGATGGAAGTGCCATTCAGGCCGTAAAACCCAGCATGTAGACAACAATACCTGCCGAATGAAAACAAAGACTGAATCCGTCAAAGTCTGTGGTTCTGGGAAAGTCTAAACTTTGCTTTTTGGCTTCTGTAGTTCTGGATCTGGCTAACTCGCCAACTAAAGTATGTCAACCAAACACATGATTTTGTACTTAAAACCTCACCCATAGATGCTGGCCAGCTAATAAAGACTTTCTATTGGCTTAAACCCATGCCCAGTAGTCTTCTCTGGTGAATACCCTATAACACAGCAAAAACTCAATTACAAGTATCAGGTTCTAAGATTTGAGTGTTCTGAGCAGCTCAATCGAATGATACTTCAAGATAATAGTTGTCTTGTGTGCTGTACGATATCATGTGAACTCTGAGGCCCTGTGGTAAATACCGTGAGAGCAGAAGCAGCGTGTCCCATGCTCACAGTGAGGTACCACTGACTATCCGCTTAATTAGAGTTTTATTACTTACCGTTCATTTTGGTTTCTACAGAGCATAGGTTCCTTCAGGGAATACAAAAACTTGTGTTCTAATTAAAGAATAATTATCCATCAACGATGGAAGGTCAGAGGCCACAGGCTTCTACTCATCACCGATACCCACAGAGGCCACAGACTTCTACTCATCATAGATACAACCCCAGGAAAGTACGTCAGACCCACAAGGGGACACAGGTACAGGTGCACGCACACGTGTGTATACACACGGACACTCTCACACACACAGACTCACACACATAAATGAATAAATAGAAATGAAATCAGAGTCAGGTGTGTTTGTGTGCACCTATTATCCCAGCACTCAGGAGGCAGAGGCAGGGGGATCATCCAAAGTTCAAGACCGCCCTAATATGCATGATGAGTTCGAGGCCATCCAGGACTACATAGCAAGACCTTGATTCCCAAACTGGAAACCAAACAGTACAAAGAAACTGGAAAACTGGACTTGATGACTTGCTCAGGATGACCACGGACACAGGACCCAGGCTCTTGTTCTTTGGTGACTGCCATTTGTGTTCTGCTAGGGCAGGAGGGAGGGAGATGAGCGCAGCTCACCCATGGGCTGCAATGGCAGAGGTTCTATGCATGCTCTCAGGTTTCTCCAGACACTGAGAGGTGCAGTATTGGGCAGGGCTGTGAGGCACCACCTCCTTCTTCTTCCCACGCACAGGCCCCTACAGATATATCTGGGCCAATGACCTTTTCTGTCTTCCGTTCAAGTTTGCAGCCCAGTTCCTGCTCAAGCACCTGGAGTAGCCAAAGAGACGTTCTGCATCTTGGTCCAAGATTTAACAATCGAATGCTTTTTAAAAGTCTGGATCCTTTTAAAATGTCATTTCCTCTAAAGCTCAATGGCCCTTTGAGCTACATGCTTGCAACAGATCTCAGCTATCTTATCAGTGTGTTTCCTTTAGGGTTCAGTTCCACACCCCTCCTTTCCAAACTGACCGTAGCCCTCTGGAGGACATCACACAAAGGGCTTATGTGAGGACAAGAGGTGCTTACCTGGATCTTTGTCACACAGACCAATTAACTGAATGTTCCCATCTTTGTTTCATCCATTTCACGGGACTCTGTTTGGAAAATAGCTACTGACTTCTTCCAGGGTTCTAGAGCACTGACTTTCTGGATTCCTTGTACTGAAACCTAGGCAAGCATTTCCTAAGCTCATTTCTTTTGATATCCCACTAAATCCATAAAGCTAACAGTTCTCTTTGTCACTGTGGCCCTTCTGAGGACTTTGGAGGAGCTGTGTCCAGACAGGAGCTCCCTTGGCTTGTTTGGGGCCTGTGAGCTGGCATTCAATTCCCCCTTAACCTGATCAGCTGAGCCTCCTAGAGGCAAGAGAAGCTGGGAAGTCTAAATAGTCCTCCCAGGAAGAAGAAATATTGTCAAGACCCCTACAGCCTTGCTCTCTGCAGCAAATGGGTCCTCTTGGGCCAGCTCAACCTAGCTCTTGTGTTTTGACTTTGTAGATATCCTACATTCCTGGCACCTCCAGCACACTCTCCACTACAACTCCTGATTCGCCTTCACAACCGCATCCACAGCTGTCTCCGCACTGCATAGACGCTACCCTCCTATACATCCACAGCTGTCTCTGCACTGCATAGACGCTACCCTCCTATACATCCACAGCTGTCTCCGCACTGCATAGACACTACCCTCCTATACATTTCAAGGCCTTTGCATTTTTCTTCCTCGAAAATTTTGTTTCAAGGCAGCGCTACAAGGGTAATGTTAAGTTATGCTGATAGCTCAAGCAGTAGTTAGGCCCACTCAGATCATGATTTAAGTGCCTGTGTGGCTGAATCTGGACAAACATGTGCCTAGGCTGCCCCATTTGAGCAACACTCCCCAGTGCCACCTTATATTGTCCCAATGTAAAGCGTGTGCTTTCTCTCTAACAACATCTATTTCTTTAACAATAACAGGTCTTTGTCTTGGCCTGTCTTGCCTACAGCTTTTAATGTGTTCGTGTCTCTTTCCTCACCAAACTGTGCACTGCCCCTGTTCGTCTTCTCCTCTGGCTCTAAATTATCACTATAAACCTAGATAAATGCATCGAGTAGCAACCATGCCACAGCTTGGATGCCGTGCTCTCATGAAACTTCCCCTGATAAATAAGGTAGTCCATTGCTTTTCAATCCAGCACCCCTCAGATTTTCAGCAGATGCTCAACAGGTAGGCAGATTCTTAGATGCCAGAGGGTTACATACTCAGATGCCAGAGAATAACATACACAAATAATTACTAGACTAGTTTCAGTCTTGTCTGAAGCCTGAACACACTCTAAATTTTTCTTTTTCTTTCCCTTCCTTCCTTCCTTCCTTCCTTCCTGCCTGCCTGCCTGCCTGCCTGCCTTCCTTCCTGCCTGCCTTCCTTCCTTCCTGCCTGCCTGCCTGCCTTCCTTCCTTCCTTCCTTCCTTCCTTCCTTCCTTCCTTCCTTCCTTCCTTCCTGCCTGCCTGCCTGCCTGCCTTCCTTCCTTCCTTCCTTCCTTCCTTCCTTCCTTCCTTCCTTCCTTCCTTCCTTCCTTCCTGCCTGCCTGCCTGCCTGCCTGCCTGCCTGCCTGCCTTTCCTCCCTCCCTCCCTCTCTCCCTCCTCCTCCTCTTTCTTGTGTGTATAGTGTGTGTTGTGTGCATGCATGCTTCATGTATGGTGATACACACGTATGTTTAGGAACTTGTGCACATGTGTATATTCATGTGGAGACCTGAGGTTGACGTCCAGTGTCTTCCCTGATCATTCTCAACCTTTACGGTCGATATCTTGATTTTCATCTTCCTGCCATGACCACCAACTGAATTCTGACTACAGGCTTCTGGGGCTTCTCCAGCCTTCTCAACTCTCCTTCTTACAAACCAGTCACGGAGGCCGATGCATCGCTCAGTCGGGCTCGTGGCAGTAATGGTCCACCCCTGCTTTCATATTAGTATTTTCTCTCATAGCCATGACAAAATATCTGGCAGAAGCAACTTCAGGGAGGAAGGATTAGTTCTAGCTCAAGGTTTCAGGCGGACATAGCCTAGAAGGCTTTAGTGAGTGTAGTGGTTCAGCTTGTGGTACAATACAGTGTGGTTTGTGTGGTGGATCAGGAAGCAGAAAGCTCAGGCCAGAACCAGGAAAGGATGCCTCCTGGGCCTGAAGCAATCCTCTTCTGCTGGCTTGATGATAGTCCCAAAGGTTCCATGACTTCAACATGGCCAGGAAATCTCATGTTCAACGCACAGGCCTATGAGGAACACTCTGCACTCAAACCATAATAAGGCCCCTTGAAGTTCCAGAGAAAAATGTGCCGTCCCTAATGGAAGAAGTCATTCTGCTTTTCAGTCTTGTGGATGTGAGGCCTCTGGGCTGCTAGTGTGCTAATGGGGACTGCTTCGTCCTGGGTGGTCAGCTGAGTCACGGTGGTGGAAAGGAGGCAGAGATGCCCATATCCTTCTTGTTCTCCGTGAGCAGGAAAACCGCAATGCGTGCTAGTTACATAAGAAGCAAGCAGCTTTTCTAAGTGAGCATTATTTTTTCATGAGAAATATAGCTTAGCTGTACACATCAAAAATCTATTTCCATTAACCTTTCTTTGAACTTACTTCTTGTAAAAAAAAGAATAATAGCTCTGATATTAGGCTATGGAGCACACTCTCCTCTGCTCCTTATTCCTTTCCTCCTGCTCCTTCTCCTTGCCCCCTCCCTTGCTTCCTCCGCCTGTGCAGGAACACTTGCATGTATGGGGATACACATGCATGTTTAGCTTCATACACACATGCATGCATGTGTATGTGGAGACTGGAGGTTGATGCAGGTGTCTCCCCTGACCAGACTCCGTCTTTACTGTCTGTGTTTGTGTCAGCATCTGGGTTTTTTATCTCCTCCCCATGATCTGTTTCGACCTTCCAGGGCTTCTCCAGCCTTCTTCTTCCTCCTCTGAGATGCACTCTCATTGTAGCCCAGACCGACCTTGAGACTGCAATTCTTCTGTCTCAGTCACCTTCACGCTGGAATGACCAGTATGCACCACCGTACCTGGTCCATTTTCAGATTCTTGGCTTTTGTTCAATTGTAAAGAAATAAGACCCTTTTAGCTACACTTCTCTAGCCACCATAGCTGACTATGACTAACCTGAATTATTTTCTTTCTCCCTCTTACGTTGAACCTTTGCCAGCCTGGCTCTCAAACGGCTCTCCGTGACCAGATGTATCTCTTGCTATTTCCATCCAATAGAATCTCTTTCCTTTCAGTTGGTCTTGTTGGTCTGATGGACAGACAGTGGCAGAAGGGATGGGACATCACTTTCGGATTAGCACACACGACAGGTTTTGTCCACCCTCTATTATCTCTGGAGAAGCCTGCTGTACCTTTCAGAAAACCTCTGTGACTCAGAATGAGGTTGCAACCATGCAGGCTAGCTGGAACACCGCTCTGACCAATAGCGCCACTCTATCCCCACTGGGAACCATGGGCCAGGAGTTTCCTGCTGGGTCCTAGCTGGATTCCCAACTCATGGACATGAAGGAATAACAAATGATTGTTTAGATGGCTCAGTGTTGAGTAACTGGCTCTGTGACAATACCCATCAGCCATGTGTCACTACGATGAAACATCTGGCACAAAATGATGCTGAGGCAAAGTGAATATGTTTTGGCCCCTGGTTCTAGAGTATTAAGTCCAAGACGCAGTAATTCCATTAGTATCATTGAACCTTCTGGAAAAGACCATGTATTCAAGCCATACAGCAAGACAATCTCCCTGAACTCGTTAGTCAATTGCCACAGCCTAGGGTCACTGAAGAAGAGAGTTTAATGAGGAATTATCTAGATCAGATTTGTCTGTGGGCATGTCTTTTGGGGGGTTGTCTTGGTATCTAATTGATTGTAGGAAGACCCAGCCTACTGTAGTTTGCACCAGCCCCTAAGCAGTGAGGTCTGGACCAGTAAAAGAGAGAAGAACACTATCTGAGAGCCAGTAAGCAAAGATTTTATGAGGCTGAGCTGGGCTATTCCTGAATCCAGAATTAACTGTAGAGAAACTGGAGTTTTAGATGCAGTAGACAAGGTAATCTTCATGTATGTCTGTGAACCATGTATATGTGTGGTACCTGTAGAGGGCATCAGATCTCCTGGAACTGAAGATACAGACAGTTCTGAACTGCTATGTGTGTGCTGGGAATCGAACTCAGGTTCTCTGAAAGAGCAATCAGGGCTTTTTTAACTGCTGATCCGCCTCTCCAGCCTTCATTTTTATTCTGTTTAATTGTGTGTGGGGCAGGTAGGATGGAAATGTGAATGCAGGTGCAGTGCCTGCAGAGGCCAGAGGCGGCGATGGATCCCCTGGAGCTTTACTTAACAGGCAGTCATAAGGCACCTGGCATATGTGCCAGGAATGGAACTCAGGGCCTCTGCCAGGGCATTATGCACTCCCACCCACTGAGCCGTCACTGTAGCCCCTTAGCGGAGATCTGAAAGTGAGAAACAGGCAACCCTGGGTCAGTCAGCAAAAGCAGAAACCCTCTTACCTTACAGCCCACCACCTTCTCTCATTCCTCTGTCAAGGTAATGTGATGACAGACACAATTCAATAAAATAAAGCCGAAAGACTCTTGAGAAATCTCTGCAAGAAAGAAGTGTGCAAGGTATTACTCATGTCAACTCATGCAATGACCAAATCATTTTTAAGAACAGAGAATAAATGCCACAAGATAGGACAGCCTTTTGCTGGAGACAAACAGACACTCGGAAGCTACCTAGCGATGGCGCAGTGCGCAGGAGAGGCAGATGTCCTTACTGCTCTGCCTTGTTTGTTGCCAGACGTCTGTATAGGGTACAGTTGTTTCATGTCAGCAATTGTAGAGTTATATTCTCATAACTAAACCGCAAAGGGCAGCTAGTATCTACGGCAAACACTGGCGACTTTCAACAGACAGCTTGAAAACCTGGATAAAATCGTTAGCAATTATTGTTTCAGGTCATGAGTTTGTGCTACTGGGGTTTGGAAAAACAAATATGAGATTTCTGTGGAAGCCATATGTTGGCAAACTGTTTTAGTATTTCTATTGGAATTTAGCTCCAGGTCCTTGGTTGGAAAAAGAGGTAAAATCAGTTCACTGGGGTGCAAGGATGAAGTGGGCTGAAGGAGGAATTCATGCTGAAAAGAGAGAGCTGGAAACTTTGGTTGGAGTATTTGTGAGAGATGGGTGGCTCGATGATGAGGAGCACCAGCTGCTCCTTCAGAGGACAGCGGGACACATTCATCTCCCAGCACCTACCTGGTGACTCACAATCACCCGTCGGCCAGTCCCGGGAGACTTGGCACCTCTCCTGACCTCCATGAGCACCAGGACCGAGGCACACAAACGATGCACACACATACGTGCAGGAAAAATAACTCAATATATAAAATTAATAAATATAAAAATGTAAAATCTTCAGACCTCTGGGAGAGCAGAGGTGGCTCAGTTGTTAAGAGAGCTCACTGCTCTTTCAGGCAAGAGGAGTTTGGTTTCCAGAACCCATTTCAAGCAGCTCACAAACATCTATAACTCCTGCTCCAGGGGATCTGACACCTTCTTCTGGCCTCTATGGGTGCGTGCACGTCCACCGCATTCACTCACACAGCACACGCACATTCTTACATATAAATAAAAATGAATATTAAAATATAAAGTTTAGACCCTTATTCCCCTACTACAAAAGTGGAAAGACCTTAGGGGTAGTTAGGAGAAGACGGCTTTATTATTATACAGGTTTAGGATAATTAACTTGACAACAGCCCCTTACAGTGGCAAAACAGCACTCTGCCCATTAGGCTAGCTGGCTTGCCAGCAAACCCCAGGGACCCCTTGTGCCTGCCTCCCTAGAGTTGGGATTACCAGCTGTGCTGGCTAGTTTTAAGTCAACGTGACACAAGCTTGAGTCACTGGCAAGGAGGGAGACAGAATTGAAAAAAATGCCTCTATAAGACTGGGCGTTTTCTTAATTAGTGATTGATGTGTGTGTGTGGGGGGGGGGGTCCAACCCATTGTGAAGGGGAATACCCTGGGCAGGTGGTTCTGGGTTCTGTAAGAAATCAGGCTGAGTCAGTAAGCAGCAGCATCCATGGCTTCTACATCAGCATCTGCCTCCAGGTTTCTGCCCCTAGTTCCTGTCCTGACTTCCTTCTGTGATGAATAGGGATGTGGAAATGGAAGCCAAATAACCTTTTCCTCCCCAAGGTGCTTTTGGTCATGGTGTTTCATCATGGCAATAGTAACCCTAACCAGTACAGGCACTGGGAGTGAGGCTTTACCGTGATAGACCTGCCCATGTATTTTTGGAGGATTGTAGAAAGACTTTGGAACTTTGGTCTAGAAGAGCCTCTGAGTGTTGAGAGCTCAGTGAATCAATCTGTTGGAGCTTTGCAGGTAAGAATGTTGAGAGCAGGCAAATGATAGAGGCCTAGCTTGTGAAGTTTCAGAGGGAAGCTAAGACCTACCAGGCCATTTGTGTGAAGAATCTTCCGGGTCTAGTCAGCAGAAGTATTAGAATCAGCTGTGTTTACAAGAGATTGGCAACCATGAGGTGCCTCTTCCAGAAGTGTTTCCCAACAGCACCCAGAGGTCTACGTTGTTCTTTGTGCTGGCAGCTAAACCTGGCAATGTATAAGACTCTCCTAGGGCGTCCTGGTTTTTGAAGGCATGAAGGGGTCATGTAGAGATGGCGAGGTCTGGTACTGTAAAGAGAGCCCAGGAGAGGCTACTGGGGAAAGCACAGTCCAGGTGCAGGGAAAGACCTCAGCATTTTGGAGATGCCAGCACGGTGGGATGACCACCAAGAATTGTGACAGCAGTGGTGTGGAGCCTGCCCAAGCTTCAGGGACAAGCTGTGTGTGCTGCAGGGGTGGAGGGGGGCACAGATAAGTGACCCCAGTCCTTTGGAGAAGTGCAGAAGATCTTACGCAGCTCTCAGACACTGAACAATGTGCTATTTACACAGTTGGGGTTTGAATTGATTGTAAATGCTCTCTGGTTCTTCCCCTTTAAAGTAAGAACGTATTTAACTTACTTTTTAAATTATTATTTTACAGGAGCCTACAGTTGAAAGACTTTAAACTTTTAAAGATACTTTGGAATTTTACAAAGACTTTGGCTTTTAGAAGAAAGTCTGGATAACTTAAAAAGACTTTGAACTTTTAAATGTTTGAATTTTTAAAGATCATGGGGCTTTTCAAATTTGGAATCTTTTATATTGTGATGTTTGTATTAGTGTGAGAGCTGGGGGTAAGTAAGAAAGGAAAGTTTGCGGTTTAATAGTATTAATTTTGTGTGTCAAGTTAACAAAGGCTCAGTTGTGCTGGGTAGTTTTATGTCAATTTGACACAAGCTACCATCACTGGAAAGGAGAGAGACACCCCTGAGGAAAATGCCTCTATAAGATTGGGCTGTGCACAAACCTGTAGGATGTTTTCTTAATTAGTGGTTGATGTGGAAGGTCCAGCTCTCTGTGAGTGGGGCCTCCCCTGATCATGGGGAAGATAGAAGGGGAGGGGTGAGCAGTGGAGAAAAACATATAGCTCAATAAAACAACAAAAATTAATTTAAAAAAAGAAAGCAGATTGAGTAAGCCATGGTGATCAAGCCAATAAGCGGCACCCCTCCCTTGCCTCTGCATCAGCTCCTGCCTCTTGGTTCCTGCTCTGTTTGATGATGGTTAATGATGTGGAAATGTAAGCCAAATAAACCTTTTTCTCCACAACTTGCTTTTGAACATGGTATTTCATCAGGACAATAGTGACCCTGACTAGGACATAAGCTCACACTAAGAGGTCTGGGGTTTTAAGTGGGTTCTGGGATTTGAACTAAGGTCTTCGTGTTTCCAAGTGCTTTACCCAGTGAGCTGTCTCCCCAGCCCTACCCCAAATACTTTTAAAATAACACTGAGGTAAATGAAATGTTCCTCCCACATCTATCTCTTCTCCTGGGACTCAGCTGCCGACCAAAGGACCCT
This sequence comes from Arvicola amphibius, assembly GCF_903992535.2. Lineage (NCBI taxonomy): Eukaryota > Metazoa > Chordata > Mammalia > Rodentia > Cricetidae > Arvicola > Arvicola amphibius. The sequence continues at coordinate 148,820,663 of NC_052052.2, read as the reverse complement.
TTCCTGTCAATACCAACTATCACCTCTTTGGCTCCACTTTACCTAGAGAAGGAACCCATTCTCTGGCTGATTCTGAGCTGTGGCTCATCTCTGCAGCTGGCGAGCCCTCCCCCTTACTGCACCTTCCTTCTTAATTAAAACCCTCCTTGGAGAAGCCCAGCTTGCCCATTTTACACTTCGGGCAAGTTTGGGGAGTCTATCGCCAAGTGTTTTGTTTCCATGCAACTCTTCCTTCCTTGACTTTAGGGTGTCCATTCACATTAAGCATTTCAGTATTGCACCACAGGAACCCACAGTTCTGCTCAGGTCTCTTTTATAGCCCCTTTCCTTCTTCTTTACGGATCAAAAGTCTTAACCTTCACATCGCCTGATCTCCCTCCCATCTCCCCTCTACCGCTGTGGAATGCATTAAAAAAATGGCAGTCTGAGAATTTTCTTTCTGCTGCTCCTAGATATTCTTTCCTTGTGATTATTATTATTATTATTATTATTATTATTATTATTATTATTATTATTATTATTATCTTCTGTTCCATAGTGATTTCATATGAGTTGAAACGTTCTCCCCCAAGGAGGAGGGGGGAACCTTGTGAGTCTCGGCAAGTAAACAAATATCACAAACTGGGAAAGCTGAAGCTTAGAATATTACCAGGGCTCCCCAAGATGACAGACAGTAAGTAACTTCTGGGGAGGGTACTGACCAGAAGAACCTCTGAGAGGAGATTTTCAGACCTGTGGAGCTGCCGGCAAGTGGTGCCAGCCTTCCGGTTTTGAAAGCTTCTACCTGTGCTGACGTGGGCTTTCTGGTGACGCACCTGCCATTTACTCATGCCTGTTCCTGTGAGGAACCCCTCACCCACGCTCTTGTAAGCAACCCTGGTGAGCTCAGTGACTCACTAAGGTGGATTTTGGTATAGTCCTTTCTTCTTGAGTCTGTTATGGGTTTCCTATCTGGGGTGAATGGACATACGTGTGTGTGTGTGTCATTTCCCACCCTTTCGTCTTGACAGGGTGACGATAGCAGTTGCCCCAGGTGTCATCTCCAAATATTCTCAGGGCTCTCTGGTTATTCCCTTTCTCTGTCTATCTTACTGTCCCCTGCAGCAGATACAGCATTCCACCATGCAGCTTAATCTTCCAACCCTGGCAAGACCGTGACTTCACACACATATGATACTTCTGTCTTCATGCCCCTTCTCTGTGACTTCCTTGACACGTTCCTGTCCACTGTAGGTGGAGACTTCTCATTTGTTTCCCAACTGCTGAGACCCGAATAATCACAGAGAAACTATATTAATTAAAACACTGCTTGACCAATAGCTTAAGCATATTTCTAGTTAGCTCTTATATCTTGAATTAACCCATTTCTATTAATCTATGTATCACCATGAGGCTGTGGCCTACTGGTAAGTTTTTAGGGCAGTTTTCTCCTTCGGCAGCTACATGGCATCTCCTTGATTTTGCCTACTTTCCTTCTACATCTCTGTTCTGATTTTCTGCCTGACTTTACTCTGTTAAGCCATTGACCCAAAGCAGCTTCTTTATTAACCAATGACAATAAAACATATTCACAGCATACAGAGGGGATCCCCACATCAGTCCCCCATAGGCCTTCTTCCTTGATCTTTCCCCAGAGGATCATGCTTCTCTTTTATGTCTTTACACAGTTGCTCCACCTATCTACCTGCCAGGCTGAGGTAAGAGGATCTCTCAGAGAGAAAACTGAGTCATGCAGCTTGGCCTACAGCCTTGGGTTTGCACTGCTCTCCTTACAAGGAACAACCTCTTCCCTGTAGAGATCTAGGAAGAGGCTGTCTGCTATGGTTGGGCTGGGCAGCCAGAGCCATGGCGCTGCCTGATATTTGGACTGGAGAGACATGAAAGGAAACCATTGGGAATGTCCCCTTCTGACCTTTGGTTGTCCTTTCTTTTGATTCCTAGACTAAAAAGCTCCAGTCCAAGCTGGAGCTTGTCCCAGAGCTCTGCTGTTCACACCCAGGGTGCAGTCCTATCTGTCTTAGAGTCATGTTCAAGCAACTGCAGGACATCACTGACCCACCCGGGCTTGGGGAGATGCTGAACGTCCTCCCTGCCCTCTGCTTGCCTGCTCACACTTTCCTTAAGGGGTTTCACAGTCATTCTGTGTTCTTTTGGTCCAGAATTGTTGAGCTTAGATGGACAAACAATGAAGCAACCCCTCTGTCTTCCCTGGAATTGACAAGATTTCATTCTTGAGGAGTTATCTGGTCTAGTGTTTGCATGTGTTTCGGGTGGGTGGTTCAGTCCTTTCTGATTCCCTTGAGAACTTCTCCATATTGCCCCAGCCCACCTATAGGTCCCTAGATCTAAGAGTGTGCTTTAACTGTTAATGCTTCCTCTGAATTCATATTATTTTCAAACAGATTAACATTAAAGGGTATTCTTCCTGCTCTTAGTAGAAATAGTCTCGATACAGTCTTAAGTGTGAAAGAGAAAATTAGCTACCCTTTAACATTCATATGGAAATAGAAAAGCAAGACTCTCCTTAGGATACTGGAAATAATAGTTCCAGGATGTGCACCTGCGTGTTGTTATACTTATGCCTTACCTTTTTGTACACATGTCCAGGAACACTGTGTGCTCAGGTGAGTGTGCACGTGTGCCATAAATATGTGAGGCCAGGTGTCAATCATGGGTGTCATTTCTCATGTACTGTCCGCAATTATTTTTGCCACAGCGTCTCTCCTTGGCCTGGAATTCACGGATTTAACTAGGCTTGCTGGCCAGTGAACCTTGGGCATCTGCCTGTCTCCACCTTTTCTGCAGTGGGATTACAAGCACACACCACCACCTTGGCTCTTTAGCTGTGTTTTTGTGGGGATTGAACTCAGGTCCTCATGCTTATGAGAAAAGCGTATTACATACTGGACCGTAAGGCCAACAGACATAATATAAATGTGGATCTTGCTATCTAAAGAAATTTATATGCTTTATCAAACTAAAGGGTATAAAAACCATTGTAAAACTAAAGTTTAATATTCCCATACACCTTTGCAGTCTTGGGCAGACACCTAGGTCAACGCAGTCAAAAAAAAAGGGCTGTCCTTTCAGTATAGCTTGAAAAAATCACTTAGGCGAGTTCTGACATTCAGCTGGAAGACAACATAAATTATAGAGCTTGTGTGGGTCCTTATCTATATTTCTTATAAATATTTCTTATCTATATTTTAACTGTGAGTTCATCTGTTATTCTTGGGTTATTCTAGACATATTGACAAATGAACACATTGCTTATCCAGAATCCAGAATCTAGCAGATTCACCAACAGCTTTCCCATACTGTTGTTTCAGGAAAGGATTCAGAAATTGGTTCAGCTTGTTTTTCTTACTCAAAGGATGTTAGGACATTAAATGCATCACTTTTATTTCTGTGAAAAGTCACAAAGAAACTTCTTTTTTCTTAGAGTCGCTTGGGCTCGAGGTTGCTAACTGCACATCTATCCGGATATTAAACAGAGGTTGCCAAGGGTGTTTGCAATATCCAGTGTTCCTATGTATAAATGGATACTCCTTATAGCCATAATGATGACATAATTACAGCTCATTAATGGTGATGATGTCAGTTCTATGCTAGATACTTAAAAGTACTTTAATCCAAGACACAATTGTGAGTGCTTTCCTTCCTAATCTGTTTAACATGGACAGAGCAATTATGATGGATGATAGAATGCTCCACCTGGCAGTCGTGGTTGCCATGGTGATGGGCATGTGGGCCAGAAGACCTATGACTCACTGCGTTTTCTCTGCTTGGCTTCATTGTCGCCAAAGGGGAGAAATGTGCATCTGGCCGTGCCCTGCCTCTCGGGTCCTGCTGTTATCTCCGGAGCTGCCAGCGAGAAGGGGGGCATGGACAAGGCCCAGGTGCCTGATTAAAATCCATTTCTCCACATGAAAGGGCGGGTAATCTGCTTTGCGAAATCACAGTCTACAACCAACCAAGGAAAATCTGATTTTATATCATGGAGCTGATGATGTGGTTAGTGTGGCCCCACTCCTGGAGCATAATTAATACCCTGTTGTTGATGATAAAATCAAAACCAGTGTGCACGACTTGGCTTCTGGGCCGTGTGTCAGCCACGACAATCATTATAACGCGAAGGGAAAAAGAACATATTTCCATCCGTTTTCTAACCACCGTGGTTCTCTCACTGTGAGTCATATATTTTTCAATCATCGTTATCAGTGCAGAGAAGATGTGCGGACAATTTGAAGGGAGGATTCACGGCCTGACGCCTCCACCTGTCTGTTCTTGGCAGCGTGGCTTCATGTCATCTGGGGAAAGAAGAACTATACAGCGGTAAGACTGGAATGGGGCATGGCCATGAAGACATGTTTGCATGGACTAATTCTCCCTTTCTGTAGAGCTCCACCTGCAGTGGGTGGCCACGCTCAAGACTGCAACCCCAAATGCATTTACATATGTGTGTCAGAACCTAACAGGTAACTCGAAGTTAGAAACAAGTCTCCATGCCTAGTAATAAAATATGACAACTGCGACGATACACTGTAATCTATGAGTAATTTATTTCTGGAAATTTCCACTTAATATTTTTGGACTCTAGTTCACCAAGGTAATAGGAAATGTGGAAAACAGCAAGATGTAATTGTGGCTTATGTGTCTGATATGTGTATGTATGCATGTTCACGTGCTTGTGAGTGCCTGTGTCCGTGCAGATGTGAACATTTCGCAATGGTTATCTTCTTTGATTGCTTCTTCACCTGGTACAATCTATATGTTATCATGTTATTTGGGGCTGTGGGAAATGTCTACCTCCTTTCTCTGTGCATTTAGATCATGTTCTATGCTGCTCAGTACACATGTGCACACATGTACACACACATACAAATGCACATATGTATGAAGAAGGAAAAGGCAGAGAAGGAAGGGGGGAGGGGGAAAAGGAGAGGCTGTAGTCAGTGGCTCTCTCACAGGTGGAAGGGCTGGGACTTAACTGTGCAGTGGGCTGTTGGTGGCCTCTGCTCCTTCTTGGCGCTCCCTCAACTGTGGAGCTGACTTCAGAGGAGCAGCAAAGAAGAGATGGTTGGGAGAGGCTTCCTTCAGGCTGTGGAAGGGTCTGAGGACCGTGGTGTCCTGTGGGAATGGAGGGCCTTCTGCTGCTGAGGTCAGAGACTCCTTGCACATCTTATCTATTTATCATTTACTGATTAGTTATTTGTCATGCATGCATGTATATAGATGCTCGTAGGCCATGCTGTGCAGTGGAAGTCAGAGGACAACTCATTAGAGGGTCTTTTATAAGCAAATATTTTAAAATTCGATGAATTCTTATGTTGTTTTTTTCACTCTTATGGATCATAGGATTTTCTTTTAGACTCTAATTCCCGAAGCTCAGTCCCATGTTTATCATTTCTGAACTTTTTAAACTTTCATTCTTTAGGTGCAAGGTCACTGTCTATTCGGGGTTCTTATTTTTGTTAGGTATGAGGCTTAGGCAAAGATTTTTGTTGTTATTTTTGTGGATGTTCAATTTCTCCCGCACTATAGAAAAGACGAGAAAGAATAGGTTTTAAAATGTGAGGTCTGATCACCAGTTCATGGCAAGAGACTTATTTTAAGTGTAAAGACACAGAGGAAGTAAGTCAAGTGACTGGAAAAGTTTACACACAGCTCATAAAATTCTACGATCATGCTATGAATGCAACAGATGCTATTTTCTAGCAAAGAATATCACAGGAGGTGAAAGATGTCCATTTACAGGGAAATCATAAAAACCCTCAGTGTTTGTTTATGCACCAACTATTACAACACCAAGCACATGAAGCAAATTCTGATAGAACCAAGGAAGAAAGAATATTCACACTCTGGATTAGCGATTTTAAGATCCCTTTCTAATGGTTGGTAATTAACAGGATTAAATTGAAAGCGTAGTTGCAATCAGTAAATTGCTCTGATGGGCATGTGTGTTGGTTACTGTTGCCAACTTGACAGAAGTCTGAATTACATGGGAGATGGGCCTCTTGGCCTATAGGGGGGTTTCTGAATCATGTTAATTGAGGTGGGAAGACCTGCCCACCGAGGGTGGTGCCATTTCTTTGTCAAGGGGTTCTAATTGTCCAAGAGTAGAGAAAGCAAGCTGAGCACAGGCTTTTTCTCTGCTCTTGACTGTGGGTGTGATATGGTCAGCTGCTTCAAGTGCTTGCTGCCCAGACCGCCTTGGACTGATGGACTATAACCCGGGATTGTGAGCCAGTTAAACCCTTTCTCCCCTTAAGTCCCTTTGAAGACTTTATGGGATTCTTTATCCAAGTGGAGTGGAACATACATTCTGAAGAGACGAGTTACGTGAACCTAGCGAGGCTACAACCTGATAAGATCCACAACCTGCTGATATTGACTACAACACAGAAAATTTATTTGGGCGTGAAAATCAATAGTAGAGGCTGAGGAGAGGGTTCAGTTGGCAAAGTACCTGCTGTAGACACGAGAGCATAGGTTTGATCCATAGCATCTGGAAAACACATGAAAAGCGGGGGGTATGGGAATACTTGTAATTCCAACACTGTGGTGAGGCAAAGGCAGGAGTCATAGAACTGGCATGTCAGCCAGGCGAGCTGAATTGATAAATGCTGGGTTCAGTGAGAGACCCTGTTTCAAAATAGAAGGTGAGGAGCAATTGAAGAAGAAGTCTTGTAAAGACACCCGAATATCACCCTCAGACCCCAATGCATATGTACACATGCACATACTCACACAAACACACATATACACATGGAAATAAAATACACAAAACTCGATGACAGTGAGATACTCCTAAAATAATTGTTAGGAAATAGTCAAATAAATTATAATTATAAAGCAAATTTTAAGATCCATTGAGTTGAATGGCAATGGACACAAAGATGGAAAGCTTTTGAGATACAGCTAAATAGAGACTTAGGAAGACACAAAAATCCTAAGTGTTCATGTGCCTAAAGATATTATGTGTATATTTTTCTTCCTGAGAAATCCTATGGATTTGTCTATAATTTTTTTCTTCACTAAAACTATTTTTAAAGCGTAAGATCTAGCACATCGAAGAGATGCACACATAGACCTGAGATGCACAGTTAGAGAGTGGAACCTTCTTGCTGGTCCTGCAAGGAACTGGGCTCTTCCCTCTGCTCCATCCATTTCTCCATGTGCTTTCCAAGGGTGCAGCCTGAATTAACTGTGTACCACCCAACCGGAAGGGAAAAGGGTGGGGGCATTATTGCCTGGAGAGCTTAGGGTGGAGAGCAAGAAAGGGTACAAACCTCTTCTAGTCAAAGCACAAAACACAAACCTGTGGCCACTGTATTCTAAAGAAACTGTAAAACCCCAGCCTGACTCGGAAGAGTTGCGAATAGCTAACCAGTTCTTGCCAACTCGGGAGAATTACACAGGAAGGAGCCTATTCTCATTTTTCTACTCATTTCTTTCCTTCCCTTGTTAGAAGAAAGCTTATTATTTATTCCTAAACTTGCCAGAAGCCCAGGCTTTACATGGGCAGTACATCGTCATACACAGTGTTTGCTTTTATATGTGTTCAAGAGAAATAGCTTCTCAAATTTTTCTTTTTCATTTTACTTTTTATTGGGGAGGGAGCTGTGCCACAGAATATGTGTAAAAATCAGAGGACAACTTGCAGGAGTTGTGGGACCTGAGGATCGAACTCAGGTCGGCCAGCTTGGCAGCAAACACCTTGACTCCATGAACTGGATGTCTCTATGATCATGAGGGCCCCAGCAAACTTTGCAAAAGGAACAAAGCATTCAATGTGTTCATACAGAGTGTAAGCAGGCACTGTCTGCAGACTCCAAAAATAAAATATTTGGCACATTTGACTTGGGGTGGGGCGTTATTCCAGAAATAGCAATAGTCTAGTTAGTGTCCCAGTGAACTCACAGTGATGGCATTTTGCCACAGTACACCTTTGGGTTGTGTTTTCTTCTTATTTAGTTCTCCTCATTTTACTGGAATCAGGTTGTTCTTTGAGATCAGCTGCTGACACCATGGCTTAAGCCAGAACAACAGAGGGCTTCAAGTCCTGGGTTGATTCCAAATTTCCACAGCCTGTCAGATTCCTTCACAGGATTAAAATCACTTCACTGTTTCAGCTTTCAAGAAAATTATTTTTCTATTTTTTCATCCTAAGAATTAAAAAAGCATCAATGCAAACCTCCTGTCATAAGGTGTTTAGTAGTCAGAACGAACTGCCATACCAGGGACTTTCTGGTGTGAGCCCAAGTTTGGTGTCTAGTCCTTCCCAGAGTACCCTCTGTTGACCACCTAGAACTTTAAATTTCACTCTCAGACTTTGAGATGGATCAAACTGTGTTGTCTTGACCAGTTCCATGGTCAAGAGTCACAGTTCCATGGCCAACAGCAGAACATTTCACCCACCCACTCCACCCACTCATAGATGGTGTTAAATATCTTCAATATCATTGCCTCAAAATAGAAAAGCAATCTAACATACCATGTTTACATCCCAGCCTGTAACAAAGGAAACTCGATGGTCTCTGAAAGCTGAGGAGACAAAAGCAGGATGTTATGAAGACTCTGGTTCTCTGTGAGTATTTATGGATATTTTCAGAAAGAACGTCATACCTACGATCACGTTTCGGCTAGGTTGGCTAGAACTCTATGATTATGGAGAGTTGGAATGTTGCCTACATCAGAGCTGAGATTATCTCGCCGCTCCTGTAACAGCCATCAGATCAGGTGCCCTTGATCTGGTTCTGATGTGATATCCTTCTTGACCATCAGGTAACACCTTCGGGTGTATTTGCAGCATAGCTGTGGTTTCTACCAGCCCAGAAGTAAGACTGTCGTCAGATAAAATGGCAAACCTATATTGCAGCTTCCTGGACTTGGTTGTAGCCTGCCAGCCTGCTGTCCCCACCCATGAGTTTGCCAGATGCCCCAATTCATAATTCTCTAACTGTATCCATGTTGGGATAACTAAAATCCATGCTCATGGGCCAAGGTCTTTACTATCTTTCCTCTGAGGCTCAGAATAATTCCAGACATTTTCTACCTTCTGAACACTGTGACCCTTTAACACAGTTCCTCATGTTGTGGTGGCATGACCCTCAACCATAAGATCATTTTTGTTTTGCTTTATAACTGTAATTTTATTACTGCTATGAATCATAATGTACATATCTGTGTTTTCCAATGACTTTTGGGTCACGACCCACAGATTAACAGCCGCCAACTTATTACCTTAGAGATCAGAACTGCAGCCTGCTTGACGTTTGGTGCCCAGTGTGGGGCCCTCAGGACAATTAGCTTTCACTGAGGATTCCTCTCCTCAGTTTGCTGGTGAGACCTTCCCGAGGCCCTGCCTTCCCCTTTGGTTTGTTCGAGATTGGGGACCTTTTTGTTTGCTACAGAGCATTCAGCCAGAGCACTTGTCTGTAAGCATTCTGCCTTCCCACACCGTTCCTCTTGTAACTGTCTCCTTTTCTGTTCAGATTGCAACATTGCACCCTATGGTTTAGAAATTCTATTCAAATTAGAAAGGCATATCTAAAATCTACTTGATCACAAAATACTGAATAAATAAACAAGTTTAAAAAAATAAAACAATTCTGAAGAGGAGTTGGAGAGATGGATCAATGGCTAAGTGCACTTTCTGCCTCTGCGGAAGACACCAGGTGGGTTCCCAGTATTCACATCAGATGGCTCACAACTGTCTGTAGTTTCAGCTCCAGGGGATCCGACACACTCCCTCGTCTTTGTAGGTACTTGGCACATATAAGCACACACATATACACAAGTAAAAATAAAATATATCTTAAAAACAGACACTGAGGATAAGAAGCATTTGTCCTCTCTCTCCCACCAGGGTGGAGGTGTAGGGGAACTCCCCAGAACATGAAATGTCTGTCTAAGGAATCCCAGGATGGCACACTCCACCATCATGTAGGAGGAGGGAAACACTGACTCAGTGGGAAGACAAGAATGGTCACTGGGTGTCTTGAGATCATTCATGGTCCTGCAAACCTGTAGAATAAACCCAGGACCCAGCAGGACCAGCTGCCCTGAAGTGAGACCTGATAGAATTGTTCCCATGAGTGGTGCAGAGAGCAAATGCAGAGCACAGTCCTCAAGAACTGGTCCTGAAAGCAACGACAGACATTAAAATGGGCGACAGAAACTCAAGAAAGGAAACAAAAAGAACTACAGCAAAATGGCATCAAGCACCCCAGCTGTTTTTATGAATGATACTTAGGAATATTCAGCTCTTTTTTAAAATGAACATTTGATAGTCCCTATTTTTAAGCGATTTTGTGTATGCATGTGCATGCAAGCTGAAAGACTTGGGTTGTAGAATGGAAGATGACCCAGGAAAGTTCACTTAAATAACTTTACAGCATTTTTTTCGAGACAGGGTCTCCCTGTAGTTTCTAGAGCCTATCCTGGAACTAGCTCTTGTAGACCAGGCTGGCCTCGAACTCAGAGATCCGCCTGCCTCTGCCTCCCGAGTGCTGGGATTAAAGGCGTGCACCACCACCGCCCTGCTAACTTTACAGCATTTAAGAGAAGATATGATGCAATTGCCAAGTTATAAGAAATCAATAGACTGTTGGGAAATGTATCGGTTTTTAAAAGAGGAAGATTAAAGAATAGGACAACAAGAAGAAAATTTTAGAGATTGTATGGAAACTAAAAATAATCTCTGAATAATCTAATTGATCAACCCAATATGGTAAAGAAAGATAAAGACAAAGCCAAATGTTCAAAGTATGCCATAAGAAAATTTGTAAAAGATAAAAGTTTTATATATTATATACAATCAAATTTTCTTTTATTTAAATAAAAATTGAAGGCATCAATGTAAAACCCAAACATATCTTTGTAGTAAAACAATAAGACTCTTTATTATATTTTAAAAATTAATTAGAGAACAGAGCTTTATTTTTTTTAAATCTGCTTTATTTTTATTTATGTATGTATATCTTTGTGTATGTTCATGTGCATGCAGTGCTTCAGGGGGGCAGAAGAGGGCATGGATCCATGGATCCCCTGAGTCAGGAGGTATAGATGGTTGTAGCTGTCATTTGGGTGCTAGAAATTGAATCTGGGTCCTCTGGAAGAGCAGCAAGCACTCTTAACCCTGAACCGTCTCTCCAAGCCCAGAATTTTTATGTTTTATTCCTTTGGAGTTGCTAAGTGATATTCATCTTCAAGTGCTCCCCAGGGCTCCTACTTTTCTTCAATCAAGTCTTCTTGTCTAAAAATATTCAATTTTTTTATTATTTTCATTAAAAAAAACTTTTATTACTTAGTAAAATTTAGATTTAAAGTTTACAGGCTTTAAATTTATGGAGACCTATTTAAATCTTCCCATAAGAATGTGTTAGGAGGTGTCTCTATTTCAGGAGTAAACTCCTACAGCATAAAACAATTAAACTTTATGCAGAAGGAAAAAGACATATTGCTGGTCCGCACAATTGGATGGCTATGCTTACTGATATCACAGATGTTACAATACCCTCATCTCTAGATATGGTAATTCCCTAGTCAGTTACAGATGCCTGCACTTCCTGCCGTGGGATAACCTGACTTGATGATTAAGTAGGAACGTGTAGCTAAGAGGCAATGTCTTAAAGGCTGAAGGTAGTCTTAGGTCTGTTCTATTGCTGTGAAGAGACACCATGACCAAGGAAACTTGAAAGACAGCATTTAATTGGGGGAATGCTTACAGTTCAGAGGGTGAGTTCAAGACGATCATGGTGAGAAGAATGGTGGCAGGCAGGCCTGACACTGGAGCAGTAGCTGAGAGTTTGCATCCTGATCCACAGGGAGGAGAGAGAGGGGATGAAGGGGGAAAAGGAGGTAGGGAGGCATTTTAAAAATGCCTTGACTTTAAAACAGAAGTCAAACATGCATTCATAAGATGGAACTTAGAGGATGCATTGCTCTAGAGACATGGTTTTGCCTTTGTTTCCATAGAAAACAAGAAGTTGTGGATTCGTTCAGCTTAAGATGAACCAACTTTGATTAAGGGAGATGAATAAAGGTTACAATTGGTCCTCCCAGAACTTGGTCATTATCTCAAAATTTTATCAGGGACCCTACAGATACTTCATCCACCGACAGTAGAAAGCAGTTTGAAGAAAGTGAGTCCACATTCCCAAGAGTTAGGGGGTATGGATGATCTTTGGTTATTTGATGGATTATGGATGCTTGTTATATTGAGGGGAATGTAAGAATATAGAATAAAAAGACAACTATTAATCTCAGATATTTTACATTGCCATAGATTTAAAGTTAATTTGTAACACTGCATATAAGTTTCTACCCTTGTTTAAAGGATTTTTGCATATTGATACAAATTTAAGTTCAATTTTGTTATACTATATATATATGTATATATATATTCTTATTTAAGGTATTACATTTACCAAAAATGTAATGTATAGTCAAAAAAATTAATAGTTATCTATAATCATCAAACTTACAGTCATGTTAGTTAGATTTTCTAGATATACAGAGATATATTTCAGATGGTAATCTTCAAACACTTCAAAGACAGAATATGGGTTTCAAAATGTTTTAAGAACTAAGACTTTTATTGTCAGTGAGACACATTTGCTCCTGGCAGCACCAATTACTTCAAGAAGATGATGGGCATTGAAAAAGCACCTTATGAAGTTTGCTTTTAATGTGGCAAGGCTAGCCATTTGGACAAGAAACTGTTCTTGTTTGGACTGCTTGACTATATGCTCTATAAACTGGACATGCAGGATCCACAGAAAAGTGACTGCTGAACTTGCCAAAACAAGATGGGTTCCTGCTTCATAGAAGAGTCTGCCAGACATTCCGAAGGACACAAAAATTACTGACAAACTGCCAATGTAGGCAGGACAGTTTCAAATTTCCTGCTTCACTGGGAAGTCTACCAGACACTCTAGATCTATAGGCTGAAGACGGATGACCCAGCATTATAGAAGAACTGTGGGTAGCTGTCCAGGCAGCCATATGGCTCTGTCATTTCTAGAGTCTTGGAAGTTGTTTATAATGTACTTCCTATTTACTTAAGTAATATTATATTCTTCTGGGTTCTTTGAGAGAGTTGAAGACTAGATAGTTAAAATTATAGTTTTCCTTAGTCATGATAAAAGATAAATTACATATGAAACCAGACTCACAAAGATAGGATAGATAATAGAGTATTTTCTTTAATTTTGTCAAATACAAATAGACAAAAAAAAAAAAGAATGTAACTGAAGTCCTTGTTGGATAACTATTTTGTTAGATGTAATTTTACAATGTTAAAGTTAAAGCTTCCTTTTTAATTAGACAGAAAAGGGGAGATGATGTGGGAAGCCCTTCTGTGTGCTATGAATATGTCTTATTACCACTGGTTAATAAAGAAACTGATTTGGCCAATAGCCAGGCAAAATATAGCTAGGCGGGAAATCCAAGCAGAGAGGAGGGGAAGAAGGTAGAGTCAGGGAGATTCCAGTAGCTGCTGGAGAAGCAAGATGTGAGATAACACCATGGCCTCGTGGCACTATATAGTTTAATAGAAATGGATTAATTTTAGATGTAAAAGCTAGTTAGTAATAAGCCTGAGCTATTAGTCAAACAGTTTGTAATTAGTATTAAGCCTTAGAGTAGATATTCAGGAACTGGGGGTGGGTGGGAGAGAAACCTCCAGTTACAAATGAGGTTTCCCAGCTAATGGGGCAGATACTAAAATTGATATCAAGTTCATTTTCAATATAGTATGTTAAAATATAAATTGTAAAGTGTGTCATGATCTGTGGGCATGAACTTCTTTACCAGGATCTCAGCAGCCCGTAGCTGCCAGCATTATTATCTTGTCTGTCTGACATGAAGGGACTTATCACAGAGCAGCAGCTGAGCTCAAAGACCGAGTGGAGGTGAGCAAATGTAAAACTGTCCACAACAGCTCTACAAAACAGCACATCAACACACGGGGTCTCCTTCACCCCTGCGAAACATCCTCTTCAAAGTCATTGCTAAGTTCTTCTTCTAAGAATCAGACTGGACTCTGTTTTGTGTCTTCAAATAGATGGAAGGGTAGGGGAATAAAAGCCCCCACAGAGCTGCCACTGCTAATTAGTGTCTCAGGAACACCACTTCCTGCCCGCAGTGCTGGCCAGACCCTGCGGGGACACACAGACAGTGTTTAGAGCCAGCATGGTCCCCACACCCCTCAGCTCTGCTCGGTAGGAGCGGTCGTCATTTTCTATGCAGAGAGGACTTCACCTAAGCTCATCTTGCAATGATGGATGAATTCTCAGCTGGATGTAAAAATTTTACCATAAGAAAACAAAACAACTCTGAGGTGAATTATCAAGCAGCATAAATTTGAAGCAGTAAAAAGCCCTTCTGCTGACTTCTCTACGTGTCTGTTTGAATTCAGTTTCTTCACACGGGCTCCATTATTACGACTTTTCGCTTTCTCAGATGCTGGCTGCCTTCCAGGGAGAAAGACGGCCATCTGAGAGACCAGCCACAGCAACCTTTCCAGGCCTCGTAGATAACTAATTTATAGTTACAATTACTGAGATTCTTTCAGTAGATTATAAATCCAGTCATGGATGAGTATGCTGTGTGTTAGCTGTATGCTTTGACGGTCTCTTTCTGTTTTTTTTAAAGGGCTATTTTATTTTTAATTATGTGTATATGTGTGTCTGTGTGAGGGTATGTGCACACATGAGTTTAGGTGTCTGTGCTGGCCAGAAGAGGGCGCTGGATCCCCAGGAGCTGGTGTTAGGGTGGTTGGGACCCACCTGACATGGATGCCGGAACCTGAACTTGGGTCTTCTGCTTTTAACTATTCCAGTCTACTTTTGAGACAGTATTTCTTGTCCTCCAGGCTGGCCCCAAACCTGCTATGTAGCCCAGGATGACCTTGATCTTCCTAATCCCCCTGCCTTGACCTCCTGAGTGCGAGATTACACGCATGCATAGTATATACACGCATGTATAGTTTATGTAGTGCTGAAAGTTGAATCCAGAGCTGGGTGTGTTAGAGGCAAGCACTCTACCAACCAAAGCCACAGCCCCAGATTTCTCCCCAGATCCCTTGTGTATGCTCTTTATTAAGTCTCTCCTTGTCTGGACAGCAGGCCTCACCCGAAGGGGTGAGCGTGAGACTTCCTGCTGCCCCATGATCCTACCCAAGTATCTGTGTACCTACTCCAGGTACCCAGGTAGTCTCCCTGTGGAGACTGTTGTCGTATGCTTACATCCACTTTCCAGCCTAGGATGAGCACAGCCGAGGCATGCAGCCTGCCTTTCTGAAAAAGAGAAATCCGGCAGGAGGGATCAGGCTTGTTAGCGGAAGGAATCAGAACAGACAGACGAGAGGCTTCTGAGCTGTGTGTCCATCCCACCCACGGCCTTGTCTACATGGAAGGCAGGCACTGCCTGGGCCCTGGAAAGGGAGTCCCCAGAAGAAGACTTTTTTTCTTTTTTAAAACTGAGAGGCAGTATTTGTACATATGTATGGCATACCATATGATACCTGTACATAGCAGAACATATCAGAGAAAGAAGTAAGTCTATTTCTGGGAACACCAACCATGTCCAACTGTAGGCTGATTCTTCTTGTATCCTTGGTAGACAAATATTGCCCTGCTGTATAGAGGAAACTCAAACTTGTCCCTCTTCCGTGTCTGCTCCCCTTCTGATTCCTGCCCTTTCTCATTTCCCTCCCACCTCTAGTAACCACTATTCTACTCATTCTTCCATGAAACCAACCATTCAGTGTCCCCTAGCCAGTGAGGACAACGTGATATCTGTCTTTCTGAGCTTGGCTGTTTTCTTTTAACACAAGTGCTACCAGTTCCTTTCATGTGGCAGCAAGTGATATGTCATTGCTTAATGCTGAAAAATAGTACAACATTTAAATAGAACACATTTTCTTTTGCTTAGTATTTTTTAATGTATGTCCACATGTATGTGTATGCACCATATGTCCGGTGCCCACAGAGGCAAGAAGGGGGCATTAGATTCCCCAGAACTAGAATTATAGATGGCTGTGAGCCATCACGTGCGTACTTGGAAACAAACCCATGTCCTCTGCAAGTACAGCCCTAATATTGACTGATAGATTAAGGGTATAGTTCATTGTGGTAAGGAAGTCCCAGCCCCAGGAAGGTGGGGAAGTTGGCCACTTTACATCTGCAGACAGAAAGCAGAGGGAGATGAGTGTTTTTGAAATCTATAGCACAAATTAGATTTGTCAGGTGGTCAGACTGGAGGCTGGCTGTGTGGATATTGCAAATCTTTACAAACTTCCTGAGCCCATGTTTCTCTGACACTGTGGAAACCCTGCGGGCTATGGAAGGAGTCAGCCTGATGTCAGTAAACAAGAACTGGTGCATGGTGTGTCACTCGACCTAGACCTACCGTTCTTGCAGCTGACAATTCCAGGTAATTAGGCCCCAGAGGCCTTATGAAGCTCACAGTTCTGGTTCCTAGAGAGTGAAGAACATGGAACTGGTGTGCGTGTGACCATGGTGTCACATCATAGCACAGGGAGAGGATTGTGCAAGACTGAGCTTGGTTCTCTGTCACTCTTCTTATAAAGCCACTAATGACATCATGGGGCCTCACCCTTGTGACACGGCTTCATCTGCATTATATACCTTCCGAGGGTCGCACCTCTGAACACAAACTACAACTGACTTTGGAGATGGAGTTTCTATCACATGAAACTGGGGATGCACACAAACCTTCCCATAAGTAAGTCAGATGACTGCATGATTTTTATTAGCTCTTCCTATTGTCTGTCTCCAGAAATATAGCCTTAAGGGTCCAGTGGGCTTCCAAATATTTCTATCTGAGCCCAGCTTCCAAAAGTACAGGATTGCGTATTTTGTCCCACTCACTGACTAGAGAGCCGTTGTCGCTGGCAGGGAGACGGTAGATGAAAAGGGGACCCAAGAAAAGAGCTGCATGCTGAGTTCTAAAACATGTCACAGGATGGACTCAAAGCAGTGCTCAGGAGGCATTCCAGGTGGGAACAAGTGAGCTGCATGGGCTGGAGTCACGGCTGTTTGGAGCTCACCTAAGCTGTCCTGTTTGTTGCCCACTCCTACAGTAAGCACAGTTGGTATGCTGTGGAGGTCATGCTCCCTGGGCAAGAATCAAAGCACCCCACATAACTTAGTGAGCCAGAGTTCTGTCAAGAGGGACCCACATGTCCTCAGAGGGAACACAGAGAATCCCACAAAGAGCTTAGCTGGGTGAATTGAAACATCTGTGTGAAGTCGTCACATTTTTTTTTTCAGAAAATAATACAGGCAACATTATCTCAAGACGTCTAAAATCCTAAGAAACATTGTGCAAGTGATCTCAAATACTCCTGAAAATTTGCTGGGTGCAGCTAAACCCACCGGAACTGAGATGTTTCCAAGGAAGAGCAGCTTCCCGCAGCACAGAGAAGCTCTGTGGCATGGAGGATGGGGTGGACCAGTCAGCCAGGTCGGCCAGACAATGAAAGATGGAACTGTACTACATGAAAACAACAGTGTCTTCCTAAAAGATAGGCGGTAATATGAAGAAATTAAAAACTATTATTTTTTCAGAAAGCTATACAAATACCTGGCACTGCTGCGCAGACTGATACATTTAATATAATTGTGGTCAAAGGTCCAAGAACATTTTGCACAACTTGACAAAGTTCATTTTAAAGTTCCCATGGAAGAAGAACTAAACAAACCATCAGATAAGGGCAGTATGGTATACTATCCCTAGGAGATAGCACATCATGTCACGAAATAAACAGATAAATGCAAACAAACATATATGGATAAGGATAAAAACGCAATTATTGAGGCTGGATAGGTGGTCCAGCAGTTCACAGTGCTTGCTGCTCTTGCAGAGGACTGGAGTTCAGTTCCTAGCACCCACATCAAGTGGCTCACAGCTATTTGTAACTCCTGGCTTCTGTGGACCCTCGCACCCATATGCATAGACACAAACACATGTATATACATTTTTAGTGCTTTATAAAATAAACGGTTTGGGAAACTAGAGAGAAATCTCAGAGAGAGTGGCACATGGATATGTAGAAACGGAGGGAGGGATGTGTGTTATCTAGCCTCAGCTGTTCCAGAAAGGATGAGATGGTCACATTCACTCCCTTTCTGGGGGCCGTGGCAAAGCCCTTGACAGAAGCCACTGAAGGAAGGGCTTATTCTGGCCCATAGCTCCAGGACACAGCCCGTCATGGTGGAGAGGTCATGACAGGAGGAGCACGAAGCAGCTGGTCACATGACACCCACAGTGCAGGAGTAGAGACGAACGCTTGTGCTCAGCTCAATGCCTCCTTCTTATTCAGCCTGGGACCACTGGACATGAAAAAGAGCCCTACCCACATTCAGGGTGCATCTTCCCACCTCAGCGAACCACGAATAGAAACTCGCTCTGTTGCGCCCAGCGGCCTGTCCAGCTGACAAAATTCCTCAACACACAAGAGATGAGGCCTGTGCTAAAGATTTGAATCATCCACACAAACCGATTTTAGTGAGTGTGTGGGTTTTAAAAGCATCCACTAAATTTTCATAAAACTTTGCCTATTTTCACTCCTTTGTTTTGCTGTTGAAGTCATTTTATAAGACAGGAAAGAGAACTTGAGGAGCTGAAGTTTTCCCTACATCCAAATCCTGGGGGATCCACGGTGAGATTTAAAACTTCTTTGGGTCCTCACTGTTGTCTAGGTTCTCCGGGATTGTGATTTGTAGGCTGGTTTTCTTTGCTTTATGTTTAAAAACCACTTATGAGTGAGTACATATGATAATTGTCTTTCTGGGTCTGGGTTACCTCGCTCAAAAAATGAGTAAATTGGGAGCATGGGGGCCATGGGAGAGGGTTGAAAGGGAGGGGAGAGGCAGGGAGGAGAGCAGAGAAAAATGTAGAGCTCAAAAAAAAAAAAAAAAAAAAACCAAACCTTTTTTGGGTCTTAGCTTCCTAGCCTCCTAAAGGAAGCTAATACATACTTGTGCTGTTTCCCTTTAGACAGATGTGATAAGACACCCAGAGAAAAACTCGCAGAAGGACTGATTTGTTCTGGCTCCTAGTTTCAGAGATTTCTGTCCACAGTCCTTGGCTCCTTCAATCCAGGTACCTGTGAGTCAGCACATCACGGATACAGGAGACACGACAGAACCTCATGGAAGACAGGAAACAGAGGGTGGAAGTGAGGGGGAAGGAAGGAGCCAGGGACCAGGAATTACCTTCAAGAATACCCCCACCGTATCTTCCTCCAGCTCTGATTTCTGTGCTGCCATACATAAGCCCATGGGAGGGGGGCATCATTTCACACGCAAAACAGAGCATAGTGCTTTGATGCCATCAGCTGAGAATGTCCTATGACTAGAAGTGATTAGTGGTGACATTTTTTGGATATTGGGGTAGCACAGACAGAAGACAAGTGTCTGGCAGGTGTGAGGTTGGTGAACAGTGCCATGAGAAGTACTTTCTATTCTAGCAGGATTCCTGAAGGTGATGGAGTGAGAGGAAGTAGTTCTGGTCCCTGGCAATGTGCCCACACACTTGTCCACAAAAGAGCTTCTCTGAGAAAATTAAAGCTATCCCATTACAATGATGACAGTTGGCACTTTGACTCTCTGCTACACATTGAAATGATCATGAACCAAAAGCCTAGTTCATAGTGCATGGCCACTGTCATATGAAATAATGCATTTTTGAAAGATCATTGTCCTAATCTGTGACCGTTGCTGTGATAAATATCATGCCCAGAAAGCAGCTTGAGGAGAACATTTATTTGGCTCACACATCCAGTCGTAGTCTGCCTAAGAAGGAAATCAAGGCAGGGACTCAAGCAGGCACAGAGGGGGGACCTACAGAACTCTGCTTACTGGCTTACTTACCCTGACTTGTTTATCTCCCAGTCCGGGAAACCCCTGCCCTGAGAAGCCACTGCTCCCAGTGGACTGGGCCTTCCCACATCAGTAGTAAGTCAGGAAAATGTTCCACAAGCGTTCCCACAGTCCGTCTGATGGAGGCAGTTCCTTGACTGAGGTCCCTTTTCTCGCAAAACTAACTGGGACACCTATGAAACATACTGATGAGAACTCTCTCTCCCCATAATACATGCCGGGAGAGATAAAGCCCAATTGCTTGAGACCAGGGACGAGAGGTTTTCCCTCCGCTGGCAAACTGTCAGAAAAACATGGTGAGCACGGCTAGAAAAAGCTTGGCATTCTATTTGGTGAATGTAATCTCGAGTCTTCGAGCTGTGCACTTGGTGCTTTGCTGCTCTGATTTCTTCCTTTTCCTACCCTTGCCATTGTCAATGGTCTGAAGAAATCACTCCTTGACACAGTCAGCGCTGGCGAGAGGGCTCAGCAAGCCTGCACCCCATCCCTGCAACCCATTCCTGCACACCATCTCTGGACCCCACCCCCGCACCCCACTCCTGTACCTCATCTCCCTGTACCCCACCCCCGCACCCCACTCCTGTACCTCATCTCCCTGTACCCCATCCCCACACCCCAATCCTGTACCCCATATCCCTGTACCCCATCCCTGCACCCCATCCCTGTACCTCATCTCCCTGTACCCCATCCCCACACCCCAATCCTGTACCCCATATCCCTGTACCCCATATCCCTGTACCCCATCTCCCTGAACCCCATCCCTGTACCCCATCTCCCTGCACCCCATCCCTAAACCCCATCCATGTATCCCATCTCCCTGTACCCCATCCCTGCACCCCACCCCTGTCTCCCACATGGTGGAGAGAACAAATGCTCACAAATTGTCATCTGACCAGTAGATGCACACACTCACACACACACACACACATATATATATACACACACACACACATATACACACACACACACACACAATCAAGAAAAAAATGCATAAATATACCTTGAAAGGAAATATTTCAAATCCCATATCTATATAATATTTAACTTAGATGGGCTGGAAGCATCAACTGGGGCTTCTCAGTAGAGTTATTACCCTGTAATGAAATGAACCTTCAGAAGATTTATTGAGAAACTGAATTCACACTTAAGGCTTTGACAGTGCATAATTTCAAGCTGCATATATTGTTAGCATCCCAAAGTAGCACAAAAGCTGCAAAAAGATAAATTATGAATGTGTCTCCTTTTCATTCTAAGCGAACGTGTGCAAGCCTTAGGAAATGGAGCCATTATGCCAGGCAGCGTTTGTTCTTGTGACTCTTATTCTCTCTCTGCCTTTGACATTTCCATCTTTGAAAACATTTGTGGGAGAGGCAGAGAAAAACAAACCCCTTGTATAATCCAGAGGGAAAACCACTCCTGAAAAGGAAAGCCTTGATGTAACGCGTGTTGGTCCACGGAAAGTAAACAGGGCTTCGCTCACGAAACTGTGAACTAAGTCAGCTGCTACAGCTGGGGCTGGGTGCTTTGCTCATGGCCGTGCTAAGACAGAGAACAGAGATGTACACGCACTATCAAAAGCTCAAGACTATATTCACTGGTATGTGTGTGCATGCGTGTGTGTGTAGGCCTGTGTGTGTGTACATGCGTGTGAGTGTGTATATATGTGTATATGTATGTATGCATATAGGTCTGTGTGTGTGGCTGTGTATGTATGTATATGTATGTGTGTGTTTGTGTGTGTACATGCATGTGACTGTGTATGTATGTGTGTGTGTAGGTCTCTTGTATATATGCATGTGAGTGTGTATGTATGTGTATATGTATGTATGCATATAGGTCTCTGTGTGTGGTTATGTATGTACGTATGTGTATGTACATGCATGTGAGTGTATATGTATGTATGTATGTGTGTAGGTCTCTTGTGTATATGCATGTGAGTGTGTATGTATATGTATATGTATGTATGTGTGTAGGTCTGTGTGTGTGTTGCATGTGGTTGTGTGTGTCAAATCATTTACTATTCTTGTAAAATGCATTTCTTAATTTTCTTCTGAATTCTCTTCAAAAAGAACGAATGGGATTGGCGAGAAGGCCCCTTGGGGAGAAAGCACCACTAAGCAAGCGCCATGGCCTGAGTTCTATCCCCAGAACTCACATGAAGATGGACGGAGAGAGCAGGCCACAAAAAGAGTGAATTATGAATCATGGTACCTGATACATACACTGCATTAGGTGGCAAAAGTATTTAACCTTAAATTAATGTTAAGGCATTAGTTGCGACTCGGAGCTCTGTTTATCTGAAATATGTCACGATTTTATGTGCAAATTCATTCTTTTCCTAGCCACAGTCCTAGAAGATTTTGCTTCTGCATAGGCAAAAGATGCAAATAATGCCCTCCATTTAAATACTGTGAACTTTAATGAAATTTGATGATATACAAAACAGACTAAATTCAATTATTGAAACTTTTCATATCCATGATGTGGTATTTAACTTATTATAGATATTACTAGACATGCGAAAGTGAGGTGAGCTTGGAAAAATTTATTGTAATTTCTAACATTCTTATTATTAGTCTTATTAATATACTTTAACTAGAGACATTTAAAAAACATTAATGTGATGTTTATTAGTTGATGGACATAAATAGTTGTTTAAAGAACAAAATGGCAGGAGGAGTCTCGGGGCCCCTCCCTGCTGGTATGGCCCGTCCATGTGGCTGTCACCCTTCTGCATGCCCCCTTGTGTTCCACCCCGTCCAGCATGGCTGCTCTTCCTGTTGTCACAGGAGCCAACTCTAGTGTGACCTTCACCCATGTGTCCTTCCACGTGCATTGCCCGCTGGCATGGGCTGGGGGGGTATGGACTGGTGGGGGTATGGGCTGGTGGGGGTATGGGCTGGGGGGGTATAGACTGGTGGGGGTATGGGCTGGTGGGGGTATGGGCTGGGGGGGGATAGACTGGTGGGGGTATGGGCTGGTGGGGGTATGGGCTGGGGGGGTATAGACTGGTGGGGGTATGGGCTGGTGGGGGTATGGGCTGGGGGGGTATAGACTGGTGGGGGTATGGGCTGGTGGGGAAATGGAGAGAAAGCAGCAGAATGTTTGATTCTTTTTAGAACTGTCTCTTGTGGAACTTTTAGCAGGTGGAAGAAATGGGTCACCGGGCAGAGGGCCTTTCTATACTTTCTGTGTGCCACCTCTGCTTCCTGACTGTAGAGGCAGTGACCAGCTGTTCCCTGCTCCTTCTACCAAGCCTTCTCCACCACACGATGGACTATATCATCAAACCCGTAGCTGGAAAAACTCTTTCTTCTTTAAGAAGCTTCTTAAAGATATTTCATCATAACACTGGAAAAAGTAACCGGCATAGGTGGCAAGGAAGAGGCATTCAGAAGCCCTGCAGTAGGTGCCAAGCTATGGCAATAGTGGAGCAAGCTGACATGGCACAGATTGTTGGGACTAATTGAGTCCTGGCCTTCAGCTGCTCTTCCCTGTCTAGAGCCTTCTAATTGAAGTTACTAGAAGCTGTGCCTAGCTTAGAGGATCAGAGGATGGGATTTTCATCTGTTGGCCATTGACTGCAGGGTATTTAAGCCTCCATGGTGCTATTAAAGAAGGGCTTTTGGTACCAGTGTTTGAAGGTCTGTGTGTCGGTCTGTCTCTGTGTGTGTATTCTCAACCTCCAGCCCCTTGCCCGAAGCTGGCGAACTGGGTTCTAGCATAGAGTGCAGACGGGGCACGCGGTCGTTGCACAGATGGAACAAAGACAAGTGACAGAGGATTTGGAGAGTGTCAGAGGCTGAAAATACACTTAAGAGAACCCCAGGGGTAGAGGATTCTAGTTAAGTTGAATGATTGCACGTGACCCAGTCAGCCTCACAGTATCTCAAGGGCAAACCCAGCGGCCTGCTTCTGGGTCACGTCCAAGCTTGTGCAGAGGGGTCCAGAAATGCTAAGACTAAACTTCAGCCAATTAGAAATACACTAATGTAACTGACGCTTGCTTAACCAACTATGGTTGAGATGACGTCATTGCTCCTGAAACTTTCCTTAGCTATGTGTAAAAGGAGCCTACATATTTCTCTTGGAGTTCGTAGCCATTTTGTACAGGTGAACGACCCCACATGCATGTGGTATAATAAACACCCTTTCTTCTTACATACTAGTTTGAATCTGGGGTCTTCAGCGTTTCCTTGCACCCTACAGCAAGAAGGAAGATATTTTTCAGGGAAATGTTACTGATATCAGACTATTAAAATAACACATCCCAAATAATTAATATTCTCGTAGGAATCGCATGCTGGGAACACCTTGAAAGACCGAGTGCAGCCAAGATAATGGTGGGTGGGACCAAGACTGCTGGGTTTTTCAGACCTCTGCCTCTCTGTTTAAACCCAAACCTCAGGACAGGGCCTTAAGGACGGACCAGGTCCCCACCTGGCCTCCTTATTTGTTCCTAGTCATTTAGACAACACAGTTTGTGAAGTCTCTATTCAATTTCTTCCCTGTGTGGTCATGTGTCTTTTCTTTTTAACATTTCTGTTTTTAAGCAATAGACCCATTGCAAAGCCAAAGCAAATTGTAAAGTGGAAAGATGTGAGTTACTTTGTCTCTGAGTGTGGGATAAAAGGGCATTGGGTATAGTTAGATAGCGGATGGCAATGGTGGAGAGCAGGTAGGTCCAACACACATCACGGTCAGAGCAGTGGGTCCTCCAGAGGGAAGGGAGTGCATTTAGCGTAGCATGAAGGTGGTGTTCCTGGCCCGAGGAGCAGGATCTGACATACTTCTAAAGGGAAAACCACTACTAATGCAAAACTACAAGTTAAATCAAAAAATATTAAACTACCAGTCAGTTTTAAAATTTTTTTTAAAAAATTATTATGTGGGGTGTGTGTGTGTGTGTGTGTGTGTGTGTGTGTGTGTGTGAGAGAGAGAGAGAGAGAGAGAGAGAGAGAGAGAGAGAGAGAGAGAGAGAGAGAGAACGCATACCTCTCAGGCTGTGGTTATGGCTCAGTGGATGGAGTGCTTGCCTTAGCATTCACCAGGCATGCACTTGAACTTCAGCATCACATACCAAGCGACTATAATAACCCCAGCACTTGAGAGGTAGAGGCAGGAGAACTAGATGTTCACCAGTTCAAGGTCATCCTCAGTTACATAAAGAGTGGGAGACCAGTGGGGGACAGATGAGAGCCTGTCTCAAAACAAACTCAAAACAACCCTCGCCTCTCTTCCCATCCAACAACAAAGAAACTCATAACACGAAGGGAATGGACAAGAGGACATAGAAGCCAGAACTCCATCTCTTTAAGAAAAGAAATCAACCCAGCTACATATCACAGTAGCCGCAGAAAAATTAACCCAGCTACATATACTACAGTAGCCACAGAAAAATCAATCCAGCTGCATACTAAAGCAGCTAAGACACTGAACGTCAAATACAGGATGCTTCAATCCGAAGAGAAGTCAGAAGTGGGGCAGTTAACACAGCCTGTAGCTCAATCTGCTCAAATAGATTGACTTGACTGCTCCAGGCAAGGGCAGGTTCCCCTGGCTCTACACTTTAGGTCCTCAGGAGGTGGAAGGGGCGAGGGAGCCCTCCCTCCAGGCTCACTTTTATGTTTGTGAAGTGCTAATCCTGTTTATGAGGGCTTCACCCTTTCGATCTAGTCAGCCCCAAATCTCAACTTCTGAAGCATCAGCACAGAGGATTTCAGTTCCTGAACGTTTACAGTGAGAGCACAAACCTCAACCTCAGCTGGAAAGTCTTGAAACCAGGTTCCAGTGACAAACCGCATGCCGCTATTGGAGGAAACAACAAAGAAGGGTTTAGGAATGAAATTCAAGCAAAATCCCTGAAAACAGCTTGCTTCCAAAAAGAACATTTTGTAAATCTAAAGAAATAAAATTCACACAAAAGAAGGAAGAATCAGGCAGGAGGCAGGAAATGTGAACCGTTAGTTGCCGGCTCTGTCCTGCATCCAGGGGTCAGTGAGACAGGAGGAAAGCTAGGAAGGGATGCAGTAGGGGAGGGATGCTGTAGGGGAGGGATGCAGCTCAGTTGGTCCAGTGTTTGCTGAGCACACAGAAAAACTCAGGCTTTGATCACGAACACTGGATAAACCAGGACTGGTGAACTTCAAAATCCTGAGGAGTGTCAGGAGTTCAAAATCAACCTTGGCTAAATAGGGGTTCAAACCAGCCTGTGATACATGAGATTCTGACTGAGGGAGGCAGAGGGAGGGAAGGAGAGAGAGAAAGAGAGATATGGAAAAAATAACCCAGCCTCCTGAGTTGGAGCTCAGAGGGAACCACTAGACCTAAAAATAAGGACCAAACTGAGAGAAGCCCGGGGGCGGTGGGGGAGAGGGAGGAAGTGGAAGAGTGGTAATTTTCTCTTAGTCATAACGGAGCCAGCAGATGCTCTGAGAGAGTGCTAGATTCAGAAAGAGAGGTAAGTCTAACAGAAGACTTATAAAAAGAGTGACTACAAAAGCAGAATCCACGGCTCCCCAATTCCCCACGGGGAACCACGGCTCACATGGCCCCATGGCCCATGACACCACACTGCAATAGTGTGCACAGGAGGACCGAATAGCCGAGGGCAGAAAAGAGAGGAGTCTTAAGATGCGGTGATAGCTGTAGCTAAGACAACATATGTGCTCTGTCATTGTCCAAACAGGAACATCTGATCTACTGAAAAATACATTATAAAGGCAAATAAGAGAGAACTGAAGCCTGATGGGGAAAATGAACTCAGTACAAAAATTTAAAAGTAAGAATTACATAATATTTCCTTGAGTAAGTGGAATGGCAGCAGGGAAGGGGACCAGGAGATTCACAAATGATATACATTTAAAATGTTGGCATCTGGAGAGATGGCTCAGTGGGTAAGAGCACTGGCTCCTTTTCCAGAGGACCTGGGGTTCTATTCCCAACACTTAGCGTTGCTCACAACCATGTGTAACTTGTTTCAGGGAATCTGGTGCCCTCTTCTGGCCTCTATGGGTACTACACACATTTGGTACACATAAATGCAAGCAAAACACCCATAGACACCAAATAAAATAGTTTTTAAAAATGGACACATGTTATTAAATGAAATAAATATTTGGGGGTGGAAATTAGAGGGATAGGGGCAGGAAAATGGGGGTGAGGTCAGCCCAAACCATGTCAGCTAAAACCAAAATGAAACACCATAAGGAAACCTGCTACTGGGCATGTTAATGAAATCACACAGGCACAAAAGGAAAAACTTCCAGGAAAGAAGTGATTTATAAGAAAATGTGCTAAAGGTTCAGTAGAGTCCCAAAAGAAGATGCTTTTCATAGATGGAAAAAGAGAGAAAAGGGGGAGGGGGCTTTGCTCAGCCAAAAGCTACATCTGTGGGACGTGCCAGCCATTCATCTAGTTATCCTTCTACAGCTAGGAAACGGGAAGAATGAGTCTTCTGATGGATTTTTTTTCTGATTCATGCGTGCATGTGTGCATGTGTGTGTGCGTGTGCGTGTGTGCGTGTGCGTGTGTGTGTGTAACTTGTAAACAATCCCATAAAGATGTTCACCGAGGGCCCTTTGACAGACACACAAGTGAAAATTAAAATGCCAGTGTGCTAACTCTTAGGTTTTGGATGTGTCAGCAAGTGGATCAAAAGGGCAGTAAGACAGATTCCTGGGGACAAAGAAGCAACAGCATGGTGGGATCTCAGAGCTCAGCACCAGAAACAAACAGCAAGGTTGTAGAGTCTCTAGGGGTTGAAGTGGGCTCTCTTCTATATCTCTTGAGGATGGGAGGAGGGAACGGGCTTCACAGCAAAGGTCTGCAGCCAGAGGGGAGGCAGGCAAGGGGGTGGGGAGCAGGATGTTCCTGGTGCTAAACCTTCCCATAAAGGTCAGAAATCTTGCCTAAATGGCTTATGGGTGGCCTGCCATAGTGCCTATCTGCATCCGTGGAAGGGCTGGGCTGTCTCAGTGCCCATCAGCATCCGTGGGAGGGGTGGACTGTTGCACAGCAGAGATTAGATTCTGAGGTCCTGTCCTGATCTTACCATTAGTCAATGGGAGCAGAGTAGTTTCTCAGAAGAATTCTCTGAACCTGGGAACACCTTGGATTGGCTCTTCTCTCTTATATGGGCTTAGCTGGACCTGAGTGTCACCATCTTGAGCTGTAACCACTGTTATAGACCCTGAGCGTCCCTGATTGCTTTGCTTGTGGTTTTCCAGCATATTCTGAATAAAGGTAAGCACTAGCCCATTAGCCCATTAGCATTGGTACAAAGTGTTTTG
The DNA here is from genome assembly GCF_903992535.2 of Arvicola amphibius. Classification (NCBI taxonomy): domain Eukaryota; kingdom Metazoa; phylum Chordata; class Mammalia; order Rodentia; family Cricetidae; genus Arvicola; species Arvicola amphibius. The sequence goes on along the minus strand of NC_052052.2, from coordinate 148,792,456 downwards.
GGGACAGACACTGGTGTTCTCAGTATAGGGATGTACCCGAAGTCTTGGGTGCTGGCTTAGTGTAAACCAGGTACCTCCCAGGTCCAACAAGGTCACTTTTTCCTGTTCTTACTCTCCTTCTGACCCAAATTATTGGCATCCTACTAGTTTGCTGCTGTCTGGCCCATGCTTCTGCCAGTATCTTGACAATCAATTACAGCCTGTGCTGTCCCGGATCTGCCTGCCTCCTCCTGCCACGAGGCTTTAATACTGACTGGCCTGATCTTCTGTGGGTTATGTGCAGCCAGCCATGCCTGCTGTGGGGTTGTGAGCGCAACGACCTCGTCATGTACAGACGGCACTCGCACACCGCACCTCCCATGACCTCTGACCCTCACAGTCCTTCCACATTTTCCTCTGATGTGGTCCTTGAGCCTTGTGGAAGAGGAGTGATACAGATGTTTCATTTGGGGTTGAAGGCTCAGCAGTCACCTACTCTCTGGCAGGTGTGTGGTTTTTTTTTTTTAATAACTTCATCTCTCAGTGTTACAATCATTCTTCAAATATCCAAGAATGCTATAGTTTAAAGTAACTTAAAATTCAATACATTTTGTGATTTTTATCCATCAGGAATTGGGCGATACCCTGCTTGGTGGTTGCTAAGCTCAGGTGGTGTGGATGGGGGCAGGAGCATCTTCATTTACAACATCACTGGTGTGCCATGTTAGAAGATGTCTGAGTCTATTTTGCACTGATACAAAAAAAAATCTGAGGCTGGATGATTTTTATAAAGAAAAGAAGTTACTGAGTTCAAAGTTCTGCAGGTTAAAGGTCCATGATCAGGCTTGCCATTGGTTTGGTTATGGATGATGTCATCACCTCACTGATCACATGACAGGACGCCACTGAAGAGACAGCACATGGTGTGGTGGCTGACACTGACTCTCGAGTTGGCAGAATCTAGACTCGCCCAGGAGACAAACCTCTGGGCACATCTCTGAGGTAGTTTCTAGATAGATTTATCTTGTCTCATCCAGTCTCAGAGCTGTTCCCATAGTAGGCGGATCGGCAGACGTCATCTCTCCTGCGGTCTTTCTTGGCTTCTTTCTTCATGTCTGTAGCCAAGACTTTCAGGATGTTTCCCACCCCCCCCCATCACATTTGATCTCCATTAATTATGAAGAGAAACATGACTTTTTGTTTCTTGTGGAAACAAAGGTACAACCTCTCCCCCAACACAACACTTTTCCTGACTTCCCTTCTGAAGTGTACTGGCTGGTTTCAGTCAGCAGCCCTTTTCAGGATCCAGTGTCTCTCAGCAGTGCTATTCTCTGTTCACCAGCATTCAAAACATTTAAAATTAACAAAACACCATATAAGGTCCAAACTCTCTATGCTATAATATTTCTCATCCTTATGTGGCTTATTCTTTTTATATTCTTTATTCTTTCTTTAATTTTATTACATTATTTTTAACCAACTTTTAAAGACTTCCTATACTCATTTTCTTAGCTTTCTTCCTCACCTAAGTACATTTTTAAGCATTCTGTACCTGTTTTATGCTGGACCTGGCTTTACGGTATACCTACAGCCTTCTCTGGTCATGTGAGCCAAGCAACCAGTCCCTCAGCTGCTCATGGGTGACTCTACCCCTCCCAGGATCCATGAGAGATGAGCTTTATTCCTGCAGCCATGGCTAGAAGCTGCGTTTAACTGCCTCAGCCCTGGGAGGTGGCAGACTGTGCTGTGGCAGGCATTTCTACCTAGCATGTCTGCTGCCCAAGTGCTCTCTACACAGCAGAGCCACACCGCTGCACACTGCAAACACAGGGGTATTAGGAAGTCGTGTTCATTTTTGTCTTTGTCAGCTTTCTCGGGCTCTGTGTGGAAATACATGCCCCACACTGAGCAATGGATGTAAGGAGTCTTTCTCTGTTCCATCAACCAGCTCCCAAATAATGATGCAGAGACTTATTAATTATGAAAGCTTGGCCTATAGCTTATGCTTTTTCATAGCTAGTCCTTATAACTTAAACCATTTATAGTAATCTATGTTCTATCACGGGGCGTTACCGTCTTTCATCTTGTACTTTCTGTTTCCTCTGTGTCTTCTGGCATCTCTCAGGCATCCAGAGTCCTCCTCCTCCTCTTCCTTTCCTCCCCCTAAATCCTGCCTATACATCTTGCCTAGCTATTGGCCATTCGGCTTTTGATTACACCAGTTAAAACAATATATCTTCACACAGTGTAAAAATATCCCACAACAGGCTTGTAGCCATCTCATAATGCAAAAATGTATTCAATCCAACTTCAAAAGTCCCCACAGTCTGTAACAGCCTCATGCAATCTCTTAAATGCAATCCCCCATAAAAATCAAAAGAAATGATTTGAGAAAGAGGACCCTAGGCTTGGCACATTAGAGATAATTTTGGCTATGAAGGAAGATTTCACCACTTTTAAGCAAAATCAATAGGGGGCAAATATAAAACACAGCAAGCTAAGCAGGACTACAGATCACATTTTATGACTAGCTGTGAATGATTATTAAGCGTGGCCAGTGGTCACACAGACCCCCTTCCTGACACGCACAGCCTGGAAAGCTGAGCATCAGTGCTGAGAGGAGGGCCATCCTAAGGCCCTGCAGCTGCTCCCGTCTGCTGCTCAGCAGTGCCCAGGCAAGGAAAGGTCTCGCGAGGAAGTGGCTGTGCCCCTCTCGGCACTCTCAGTGAACTAGTGTGACTAGTGTGACGTGGGCGATGCTCTCATGGGTGTGGCTAAGCGACCCCAAGGGAACACAGTGACCCAGAAAAGCAGAGGAATTGGGCGCTTTCAGAAAAGTCCTGTTTGGTTTTTTGATGTGTCAGAGTTTCTGTTCCTGTCGCTATGATAATATATATATAAAAAAAAGGAACTGGAGAGTTTATTTAGGTCACAATCGTAGGTGAGAGGCCATCATTGCAGGGAAGTCACACAGCAGGAGCTTGGGAGAACGGGTCACTTTACAACCTTGGTCGCAGCGTGGAGCAAGGTACTGGCGCAATGGACAGTAGTACACAACCCCCTCTCTGCACTTAGACAGCCCAGTACTCCAGACCCAGGGAATAGTGCCACTCACAGTGGACAAATCTTTCTACGGTTAATGTAATTAAGACAATCGCCCACATTCTCAGAGGCTCATCTTCCAGGTGAATCCAGGTAGACAATTAAAAGTCACCATCGCATGAGGGTAGTAAATGATTTCTGAATTTGTTTATTGGAAATTTGTATATATAGAAACAAAAATATTGAGAATATCAGCACATATTTCTTCAGATATGGTTACAGTGTTAAGTGTCACCTACAAGTTGCAAGAAAATGAGCTATTCCAAAATGGATTAGCAACAAGTATGTCCCACAGGATCCTACAGAGAATGACACAAAAATATAAGAAAGCATTTGAATCTGGAAATACATTGCACACAATCAGATGGATTTGAAATCCATAAAGATGTATTTAAGGAGCTGAAGAGATAGCTCAGCAGTTAATAGTGCCTCCTGGGCCAGGCAAGGACTAGTTCTTAGTTCCCAGCACCCAAGCAGGCAGCTCACAAGAGCTTGTAGCTCCAGGTCTAAGGATCTCACACCTCTATGGTCTCCTCAGACACCAGCATGTAAATGGTATACACACACACACATACACACACACACACACACAAAGAGAGAGAGAGAGAGAGAGAGAGAGAGAGAGAGAAACACATACACACACATACAGAGATAGATGAGAGAGAGACAGATACAGACATATACAGAAATAAAAAAGGAATTGATTTAAAGATCTCTATCAGTTTAGTAAACCTTAATAGACTATTCAAGCATTAACAAGTGCCAAAGAAATTCACAACCATTTGTCAGATGTCAAACAATTTAAATACAAGAGATGTCAGGTTAAAATACCTTGTGATTGCCGTAGTAAAAGAAGGTTTTTGCATTTAGGGTTTCCACGCCCACTCACTTGGAAGGAAACAGTTCCTTATTTAGAGGGTTTCCAACTCTGCATTATGCTAAAGATGGCTGAAGTGTGGGAGGTGGTTCCTAAAAGCAGCAACTGAAGCAACTGCACTAAGGAGCTCTGAGACTCCGTTTACCAGATGGGCATAAAATACCAAGTTACTAGAAATACACAGACCCCAGGATCTTGTGGACAGACGTCAGCGGTGCGCTTCTTTGGAGGCATTTCCCTCCTGTGAGTTTGAGCTGGAACACACATTCACAGCTGTGTGGCATATGCTGCAAGCGTGTGTTATGACAGCTGTATGCCGAGTCTCACCTTGTCTCTCTTCTGCAGTGCCTCCTCATCTGGTCACCCACGCTTCCCACCCTACCTGAACTGTGTGGTTTTTCTCCATCATGTGTCACACATGAAGATGTACATTCCTCAAATGTGAACACAAAACGGGACAAGTACACAGAACACACCTAGGCCTGCTTCAGTAAGTGCAGAAAACCTACACCAACTGCAACCTGCAAAGAAAGAAATTCCCATCTAGAGAAACAAAGCTAAGAGTTACAGCAGAGTTCTCTACCAAGACCACCGCAGCCATGACGGGTAGATGGAGCAATCTTGCTGTTTCTCCTTAGAGTTCTATAAGCCTATATCCACAAAAATCATGTCTTCTGGAAGTAAATGGATGGTCACCATCATCGAAATGATAGAAGAGAGATTCCCAGTATGGTTACCTCACAGAAATGACAACTTCCCAGAAGATTGCTTGGGAGAAACAAGTCAACACGTTTTAGAAGAGAGCTGAGAGTGAACCAGGAAGGGCGGGGAAGACTGTCTTCTGTCTCTGCTCCCTCCAGGTAATATTGCCTCACACTGACAAAAAACGTTCTGGAAGGCTGAGTTACTGAGAGGAGGCCAGGCTGAGGCGGACATGACAGTACTAAAAGACCCATTTGTGTGGCGCCTCATATGGAGACCTGGGGAATTGACTTAACTACTACTACCCAGAGTCAGCGAGATGTGTCTCAGCCAAAAGATGAGACCCACCATGCCCGATGTGTCCACAGTGAGAACAGGTCTTTGCCACCATTGGTAGCCTCACCTATGCAGGGCCTGACTAGCGGCCTTGCCTGAATTGGAGGTCAGCCAAGCTAGTGAACTCAAGGACCATAGATGGTCCTCACATGCATCTTGGCAATGGAACATCTAGTTTGCAGCATCTCAGGAGGCAGCGAGGGGCTACAGACCTTTACATCATCAGAATGTTAGAGCAAAGTGAATGGAACACGCTGAGTGCAATGCTGAGGACTGTATCCCTTCCTAGCTGGAAACCGCCACCGTTCATAACAGAGCAGCACAAAGCTTCCTGGGTCTATCCTGTCATTGTTCTTCCTGGGTCTATCCTGTCATTGTTCTTCCTGGGTCTATCCTGTCATTGTTCTTCCTGGGTCTATCCTGTCATTGTTCTTCCTATTGCTCATTATTTTGAAGTGGAGAACATCTTTGGTATTGGTTGGATGTGTCGTGGTCAGCACTGAGAAGAGGGAGAGCTCCTGATGAGGGTCCTGGCTGGGAGTAATGGAACTTAGGAGACCAGAGAGATTGTCAATGCCGTGGAACCAATGGCCTCACACCCTGCTGTTAGTGCCAGAGCTGAGACCACCAGCTGAGAGTGATTCTCTGAAAGCCCGAGCCAAATCACCTCTGCCTCTCTTAAGTAGTGTTATGGTATGGATTTGGGTGGTGCCATGAGGAAAAAAAACTTGAAAGTGATCGTGGGTTTTGACAGGAGGCTTGAAGAAGAGACAGAGAAAACCATCAATTAATGTTTCATAGTTTACAAATGACTGTTCTTACATGGGAGATTTATGTCTCCACCTGAAATAATGGTGATTTTTGTCTAACAGCAGTCAAGAGAAAGGCTCCTGAAACGTTGCTGTTGGATTTGGTATGTCTCACCAGATGTGTCTGCTGAAGGCCTGGCGCTTGCCTTGATTCTGCAAATATAGTGTCCCATGCCATATACCCTCATTCAGAATGTGGAAGTAATTTTAAAGCCCCCTGAAAGAAGTTATCATTGCTTTGACCCTGACACTGATGGACTGATCGAGTTAGACTTCAGGTCAAAATGCACAAATGGCAAAGCCAAGTCTGTGGTGAAAAAGACAGGCTGTACCACTATGGGATGGTTATATCCATTTTCACACTAGTCACAGGAACCCGCTGGCATTTAACACAGAAGGAAGGAGAAGATGGCCTTGCAGGCTCTCTCGGCCATCAGTGGCCATGCAGGCCAAGATGGGCAGTGTCCTTTCTCCATCTTAAACTCTTGTCAGAGCCTCAGTGTCTTCAAAGGTGGGCTTCATATGGATAATTGGTCTACAGTTCTGAGTCCAGTGTTTCTAACGCTCTGGGCACACACCTAGGCAACGGGTTATTCTGGGCATTGCACAATCCATGCAAGCCTAGACATAGAAAGTCACCACCACAATATTCTCATTTTTCTGGTAGCTTTTATTTGGTTTTTGGCATGTTTAGGAAATATGCTTTTCTTGATTTGTATACTTTGGAAATAATTAATATTTCAAAGTTGACATATGAGCTAGCCCATTTCTTTTTTTCCACTGCTATTTTTTTTTAAGTTAGTTGGGGTTTCTATAGCTTCCGTGAATTGGTATGACCAAAAAAAAAAAAAAAAAAAAACCCTTGGGGAGGAAAGGATTTATTTGACTTTCACTTCCATAGAATAGTTCACCATCAAAGGAAGTCAGAGCAGGAACCTGGAGGCGGGAGCTGATGCAGAAGCCATGGAGGGTACTGCTTACTGACTGTTCTCATGGCTTGCTCAGCCCGATTTCTTATAGAACCAGTAGTGCTGCCCAGGGATGGCATCACCCTTTAGTGGGCTGAGCTCTCCCCTATCAATTTTTTTTATTTTTTTTTTATTTTTTGGTTTTTCGAGACAGGGTTTCTCTGCAGCTTTAGAGCCTGTCCTGGAGCTAGCTCTTGTAGACCAGGCTGGTCTTGAACTCACAGAGATCCGCGTGCCTCTGCCTCCCGAGTGCTGGGATTAAAGGCGTGCGCCACCACCACCCGGCTTCCCCTATCAATTTTTAATTAAGAAAATGTTCTATAGACTTGCTTGAAACTCGGTCTTATGGAGGTGTTTTCTTAATTGAGGTTCCCTTCTCTAAGATAACTCTAACTTGTATAAAGCTGACATAAAACTATTTAGCACATTTTTGTTTCATGTATTAGAATCCTTACACATAACTTGAAACATTACAATGAATAATAAATCTTACTGCATATCCTGTCTCCTCCCACAGCTAGATGTCTCTGACTTTCATGGTCATTGAACTACTAAGTTACCTTCTGAACTGCAGAAAGCTAAGGGAAAGACCAGACTCTCATCTCTACAAGAAAATGACTGGTCACAGCCACACACCGATGCCAAATGCCCTCTGGTTTATTTGCGTAAGTGTGTGTGTGTGTGTGTGTGTGTGTGTGTGTGTGTGTGTGTGTGTGTTAGAGAAAAGAGAGAGAGTAAAGATTTCAGTTGTAGGGGCTGGAGAGATGGCTCAGAGGTTAAGAGCATTGCCTGCTCTTCCAAAGGTCCTGAGTTCGATTCCCAGCAACCACATGGTGGCTCACAACCATCTGTAATGGGGTCTGGTGCCCTCTTCTGGCGTGCAGGCATACACACAGACAGAATATTGTATACATAATAAATAAATAAATAAATATTTAAAAAAAATATTTCAGTTGTATATACTGGTCCTTTCATGCTCTTTGTAGTGTTCCGTTCATGCTAATAAATCCTGTCTCACTCTTCCTAGAGATGGGTCTGCTTTGCTGTGGGGATTCTGTGTTATGAAGATATTAATTGCCGCATTACTACCTGTTAGTACCTGTTAGACTACCTGTTCCCTCTCCACCCTGTTTAACCCCTCCTTTTTTTGCTTCAATTAAGTTGTTTTTTTCTCCATATTATTTTTCTTTGTGATTTCATTTCTAGGTTTCCTTGTTTTCCCCACTGCCTTTCGTTTTGTCTCATCAATAGAATATTCATTTCATTGGTAATTTTATAACATCCACAATATTTTTTTAGCATTAAGCTCATTTATAAATAGAACTCTTTACTCATGTAGTTCCAGCACAAAGTTATCGTTTTTTCATCCCCTGCTCAGAATTCCTACCCTGTGAATAAAAATTGGAACATTAACAATTTTTTTCAGACCTATGCCTGGAGCATGAGCCTGTCGTTATAGCGATGGTGAGGTTATAGGTGGAAATGCCCATGCCTGAGCCATCCATGCTGTCCTCGCTGGTCAGGTTCCTGCTGTACCTTTTGCCTACCCGACGTTCTTATCTCCTCTTTCATCCCTTCCAGGAAGCCCACAGAGTCTTATTATTGTAACTAAGTATACCTGGGTGCTTCAGTACGACACTACCCAGAGCGGTCCCTCCGTTCGATTCCCCATCAGCACTCTCCTTGAGTTAGTTCTTTCTTGGCGAGTCATCAGTGACTGGGTCTGTGCTCCTGGCCTATGGTAAAGACACAAGAAGAATGGTCAGAACCTGGACTCCAGATGGGCACCCTCTCTTCCGTAGCGACTTTATGTTGACTGAGAACTCACAGACATCATGGTGTGTGCCTATTACACACTGGTCCAGCCATTACACGCCAGTTCCTGATACCTGCTGCCAATATCACCTCAAGAATGATGTTTCCTCCAAGCAGAAAAAGCGATTTTATGTTTGGATCAAAAGATGGGACAGGCATAAAGAGTTGCTGAAGTAGATTTACATCTAAGTGAACAGGCAAAAATAAGCAAAATGTTACAGATTTAAAAAAGGGTAAAAGAGGACTAGAAGATAACTTAGCAGGGAGACCACTTGTTGCTCCTCAAGGGGTCCAGAGCCTTCCTGAGGCTACTTACAACCACCTGTAAATCCACCTCCAGGTGATGTAATGCCAACTTCTGGCCCCCATGGGCTCCAACATGCATATGTATATGCACACACTCATGCACACATGCACATGCATGTGTGCAAACACACACACACACACACACACACACACACACACACCAAAGAGAAAAAAATGCCTGAGATCAAAATACTGGCACCAAACCAGGTATTTCTCATCTACAGAAGAAATTATCCAAATAGTCTCTGAGGGAGGCATCCCTCTGGGTGACACTCCTGTGGCTCTAGATGACTGAACTGGTAAGGTGTCAGTGATGAGGTCACTGGGTTATTTATAAGGGCAGGACCTTCAGTGGCTAGAACCTTTTCAGACCAAACAGGAACAGGAAGGGATTTCACCAGGAGATGGGTCCAAACCCCAGAGAAATCTGCAAGGTTGCTATCTCAGTGCCCCTGTGTCACTGTGGAAGGGGAAGCTCTCTGACACCAATTACTGCTCCTTCTTATGGGCTCAGGGTCGCCAGGTGACTGTAGCCAAAAACTGGCTCAACTGTAGCTTATACTACAAAGAGCCCAAGCTGACCGAGTGCTGTCTGTGCACAGGTGCAGCCCTGTCTGAGAGATGGATTTCCTTACAAAAAGGCACATGGCCGGTTTCCTTAGACACAGGCACATCCAGATAAGGCGCAGGATATAGTCCAGAGGCATAGACCTCAGAGCTGGGTCCTACTTCCTGGTATATGGGTGGTCAAAAGTATCCACCTGGCCCACAAGAGGTCCCGTGCTATCTGGGCCTGCTTGCATCCTTATGGCTTCCCTTGTGGGAGGGCAAAGGTGCCCTATTTAAAGGACACTGGCTGTTTAAAGGACATTGGCAAAACACAGAAAGCATGAGATCCCTGTTAGGATAGTAACTGAAGTTGAATCTAACTTCAGGTCTTCAAAGTCTGATAATAGCTCTTGATATAACAGCAAGAACAGCACAGGCGATCCTGTTTAAACAAACAAACCAACAAAGGCTGATGCTCTAACACCTTAGTAGTCTGCCTCAGGCAGGAGTGAGTGAGGGTAGAACGCAGACATCACTTGGATCTCAAGGGAATCATCAGAATGCATGTGACTTCTACCCCTGGGCCCGTGGAGGTTCCACCGCTATCTCGGTGATTTGCACCAGAATACCCTTACGAGACTCTCTGAAATCTGTTTTTATGAGAAAGATCAAATGTCTAAAAATAAAGTTTCAAATAAAGACTAGCTCAAAGCGATCAGCATCCAAGGTATTTATTTCCTAGGGAATAAATCCATGGCGATCTAAGCCGTGAACCATCTGCTCCTGCAGCTATGTTTCCAGGACATCAGATAACCAAGAGCTTAGGACTGTCCCCTAACCAGTGAATTGCAAAGGACACTTTAATTGGAAATGGGTTTCCAAGCAGCTGTCATACATTAAGTCAATGTGATTAGAAGCTTGGCTGGTAAGGGAAACGGCAGAGGAATTCACCGGAAGCAGACCACAAGCACTTGCCCACATCCCAACCAGCAGTATGGCTGCTCCCACGGGGGACACACCACGTCGTCACATCCCGGCCAGCAGCACACATGCTCCCACAGAGGACACACCATGTCACATCCTCACTGTGAAGAGAAGCCTGCGGTGGGCCTTAGGAATGTACAAGGATGTGTTGTTCAGACCAAGGCAAAGCCCTCTGCCTCGTGCTTTCTTTTAGGTTCATAGTCTTAAGTTTTATGCGTAAATCCTTCATTTATCTTTGCTGTTTGCTTGTGGTGGGAGGTGAGGCTACAATTTCATTCTTCATTCCATACAAGCTCAGGGTTCATCTTACCTCATGTATCATAAAGGCTGGTGAGATGGATCAGTGGGTAGGGGAGTCTGCTGCCAAGCCTAGAAACTTGAGTTTGATTCCTGGAGCCCATTGGGTAAAGGGAGAGAACCAACTCCTGAAAATGATCCCCATAGACACATGGGCACGCAGGTAAACCAAAATTTACAAATAAGTAAAGGACTCTAACCCCTCCCTAACACGTGTTTTTGAAAGTCATGTTGAAGGTTGACTGACACGTGTGTTGATATCTGGGCTTTCTAGCGTGTTACACTGGCCTGCAGTTCTGGGTTCATACCACACAGTTTTAATTTCTACAGCTTTATTATATAGTTTGACATTAGAAAGTGAGAGACCTTGATCTTCATTCTTTCTCAAGATTGACTCTGGATCTTTCGCAGGTCAACAGGAGTTAGAGGGATGACAGAAAACCAACTGATAATTGTGACAGAAAATCATTTACCATTCATATGCTTATACAATTCTAACTGCCTCCTCGGAAACAGAATGCAGAGGGGCAAATTTGGCAGCAAGGGGATGATGATTTAGAATCCATGGCAGGGCTGGGGAACGGCTCAGTGTGTGGAGTGTCTGCTATACACACATGAAGACCTGAGCTGGATTTCTGGAAGCCACAGACAAAACCAAGCATGACACTTGTAATCCCTATGCCGGGGAAGAGGGGACAGGAGAGCTCAGGAGCTCACTGGCTAGCAATCCTGCCAAACTGGCAAGTTCCTGTCTCAAAAACGTAAGTGCTCTGACGTGTACCCTGTTACCCATCCGTCCTTCTCTCCTTTCCTCCCTCTCCCCTCCCTCCCTCCCTTCCTCCTCTTATTTCTCCCTCTCTCCTTTCCTCCCCCTTCCCACTTTTTCTCTTCTTCCTATTCCCTCCCCAGTCTCTGTCCAGGCCCAACAATTACTTATGGAGTCCCTAGCAATGCCACAAAGCTTAGTCTCAGTGTTTTTATTTCTTGTCAGTGTTTATATTTCTTGACTACTTTACATCAGTACTCCTGTGAATGATGTCTGGTTCTCCTTCTCTTTCCGATTTATCTATTACGCTACAATCATCACTGTATTGATTAAATTTTAAAGGAGATAAACATGATAGCTTTGCAAAGACAGACTACATTTCTGGCTACATTTCAGTTCTTCAAAATAATACATTCTAACCAACGGAGTAAGTATTTTAAAGGATGAGCATCATAACTGAAACCATTTTTCATCTTTATATTGCCAGTCCAATGTTTCATTGTCCAGCCAAGCCTATTAATCCATCTCTGATGTGTGCATGCCCAGGACCCATTCTTTCTCCCATGCCTGTGACTCAGAATCACTTGTGGTAAAGTAAGAGGTGGTTTTCATGATGACTTTTGCCTGGATTCTCCTTCCTTTCTCTTTAGCTGTTTGGATAACTCCTTCTGTTCTTAAAGACAGACATGAAAATAAAGAACTTTGCCTTAGCCGGGCGGTGGTGGCGCACGCCTTTAATCCCAGCACTCGGGAGGCAGAGGCAGGCGGATCTCTGTGAGTTCAAGACCAGCCTGGTCTACAAGAGCTAGTTCCAGGACAGGCTCTAAAAGCTGCAGAGAAACCCTGTCTCGAAAAACCCAAAAAAAAAAAAAAAAAAAAAAAAAAAGAACTTTGCCTTCTTCAATGTCAACAAACAGTTGTCTCCCCTGTCCTGTTGTTATGGCAATACCGTCACTGTCTATAGGCACCTGGGTAGCTGGTCCTGTCCATGTCTACCCACCTTACACTGTCCCCAGTGAATGGCAGGGATTCACTGTCATCCATCTTTCTTACCCATTGTCCTGGTTTCCTTTCTGATGCTATAATAAATTTCCTGACCAAAAAAAAAAGCACATAGAGGAGAAAAGGATTATTTGGTTTATACTTCCAAATTACAGTCTTTGTTTTGGAGAAGTTGAGGAAGGACTTAAGCAGCTAATCACATTTCCCCCACAATCAAGAGCAAAAAGAAAATATATGTATCCTTTCTTGCTTGCTCTCAGATAGCTTTCTCCTCTCTTATACCACTTAGGAGGCCCTGCCTAGGGAATGGTGCCACCCACAGTAGGTAGGTCTTCCTGTGTCAAGTAACAATCAAGACAACTCCCCTCATGGACATATCCACAGGCCAACTTGATCTAGATGAGTCCTCATTAAGATTCGAATTATGTGAGAGGGGAAGAAGCGGGGAGAGTGGAGAAAAATGCATAGCTGAATAAAAACAATAAGAAAGATTCTAATCATAGGTGATTCTAGGTTGTGTCAAGTTGACAGTTAAAACCAACCAACATGGGGCTGGAGAGATGGCTCAGCAGTTTCAGAGTGCTTGTTGCTCTTGAAGAGGACCAAAGTTTGGACTCCAACACCTGTGTCCACTAAAACTCACAACTGCCTGTAACTCCAACTCAGGGGATCCAATACCCTCTTCTGACCTCCATGGGAACACACAAACACAACATATACACAGACAAGTACACACATAAACACAAAAATTAAAAATTAAACAAATATTATTTTAAATAGCTACTCAGCATATCCAGTAATGGCATAAACAGTCAACACATTTGGTGTTTGTAGGGAATTCATCATATCAACTAATGGATAGTAGGAAAGAATAACTTTAGCATGTTCTAATGATCGACCTTTGGGGGAGGAAAGTCAGGGACCCACTTTTCGTAAGCAGAAAAATAAATCCAGAAACAGGAAAACAATATGCGGGTACTGCTACTGCCTCAGAGATACCATCTGTCCTCCTTTTCAGTAGGCTCTAGCTGAGTAGTGTTTCCCACTTCCATACTTTGCTGGAATAAACAGCAGACTTGAGGATTTATTAATTACTTTTCCTTTAATGTGGTCAAATGCCTTACAAAAGTAACAAGGGAGCAGGAGTTTGTTCTGGCTCGCTGTGTAAAGAAGGATACAGCACACACTGGTACAAGCATCATGGCGGTGGGACTGTGAGGTGCTGGTCACATCGTGTCACAGTCAGGAAGCAGAGATGGAAAATGATGCTGTTCCTCTGACTTTCTCCTGTCCTCAGCCCCAGACCTCAACCCATAGAATGGTGCTGCCCTCTTTCAGGCTTAGGTCTTCCTTGCCCATTTTGTAAATGTATCACAGACATGCTAGGATGTGTGTTTTCACAACTCTAAACCCTACAAAGTTGACATTGGAGAGGAACCATCACAAGAAGTAATTGCTTTTTGAGACTTAGGATTTTCTCCAGGAAACCTCTGAGACGATGACAAAGCTCTGTGCAGTTATGTCTAGAATCCTTGAACTCTACAAGGAGTGACTTGGCTGGGGAAGACGGGGCAGGGTGGGGACTGAATGCAAAGTTACCCACTGTCTTCCTTGCTGCTTGGCTTGAATGCTGTTTGACTGTGCCCTCCATTGTCAGTGTGGGGAAGCCTTGATTCCCATAGTGCTGGGTTCCTCCGAGGTCAATGTGGTAGATCTTTGATTCCCGTAGTTCTGGGTTTCTCCATGGTCAATTGATACAGCCTTGATTCCCCTAGTGCTGGGTTCCTCCATGGTCAGTGTGTTAGAGCCTTGATTCTTGTGGTGCTGGTGTCCTCCGTGGTCAGTTTGTCAGAGCCTTGACTGCTGTGTGTCCTCCATGATTGCGTGCCAGAGTCTTGGTTTCCAGGGTGGTGGTACTGGTAGGTGATGAGAACATGGAAAGTAGACCCTAGCAGGGCAGAGTTAGTTTCCAGGGTCTCACCGATGGAGCGGATGACCTTAGGTTCTAGTAGGAGGGTGTAGACTGAAACCATAAACACTCACCTAGGGGACTGCCGAGTGCTATGAACAGCAGTACAGGTGCAGGCAGCACTCTGGTCTTTGGAAGCACTAAAGCTTCTTCTTATTAGATAGAAGAAAGTCTATGTGAGGCAGGACATCAGATTTTCGGCACCATTTTCTCACAAATGAATAGAATCTCTGAAATCCGTGGCCAAGTCCATGACAAGTACCGGAGTGACAAAGGGTGATGGTGTCCATGTGCGTGGTCTGATGATGTCATGAGAAATAGCAGTTAGTGGAGAAACTAAAATAACTGATGTGTTTAGGAGAAGAAATGACATTTAGGGAAAGCCAAGGCAAGCATGAGCGAGATTGTGGGCAATGACAGAATTCAGACTGGGACTCACTACGAGGGAGGGATCCGGTTGGTCTTCCTTGGTTTATAATAACCTCCATGTGGTGGGTGAGTATGCAAGGGAGGAACACAGGAAGTGGCATCTTTGAAGGTGACAATGGGAGCACGGGAGGCGATGATGTGTGTGTCCCAGGGCGAGCGGATGTGTGGGAGATGGAGAAGCACTGAGCTGTCTGTCCTTGGGGAATCCATCCTCTGCTCGGAGCAGGGAAGTGGGCACAGCTGACAGAGGAGTAAGAAGCTGAGAGGGTGGGAGGGAGAGTGGGAGTGTTGCCTCGAGCAGTTCTAGGACAGAGGGCTGAGCAGTGGCCAAGACTTAAGAATGGACTGAGAAGATGAGGCATTTGCCTGGAACTCTTGGGGAGAGCTGTGGTTGGAACATCTCTGACATCTCTGCTGCTAAGAACTTGTCGGCTTAATTTTTGTTCCCCAAGATGATTGTGTGAGGGGGTTTCAGCAGGTGGCCAGGTGATGACAGTGGAACCTCAAGATTGAGTCTGGTGTCCCTAGAATAAAGGGCTTAATGGGCCCTTGGGTGTAGTTGAAATATCACAAGAAGCTTCCATCCCAGAACTAGGAAGTGATTCCCTCCTAAGACCTGGAATCTATTGATGCTTTGGACTAACAGCTCTAAGTGTTGGTAAAAGTAGTTTCCTGTTGTTTATAGACACTAAGCTCAGAGATATTTTTTATAGATTTATTTTTACTTACTTATTTGTTTGTGTGTGAGTGTGTGTGTGTGTGTGTGTGTGTGCGTGTGCGTGCATGCACCATGAATGTGCAGGTATCCACCAGATCAGGAGACATCTTAATTTACTGCAAAAATTGCCTTGCTGTGTGGGATTTTATGTCAGTTCTTTGAAGAAGAGGCTAACATCTATCTCAAACTTGACCCCTGGCAGCACACTGTTCTGATCTCCTGTCAGAAAATACTCTGGTATACCTCCTTTTCACCACTGAGGGGTAAGCATTGCCTGGGTTTTGTCTGTGTACCTGGGGTGTAGGAAGACAAACTCGGGGTTAGAGTTGACAGTGAACAGTCCAAGAATGAATCTTCTGCTTGTTCTTTTGGTCACTGCGTTGCTGCAGAGAATTACAGCATGCTTGTCTTGGATCATGTCGTTGTTGTTGTTACTATAACAACACCAGAAGCTGGATATATCATAAAGAAAAGAAATCTATTTACCTCACCGTTTTGGAGACTTCAGTTCCAAGATCAGTCAGTATCATTGGTTTGCCTCAGGGGAATGGTTTCACAATGAGTGATGTCACCAGGTCATGAGATCACATGGTAAGATATGAAGCCATAGATTCAGAGACCAAGCGTGTTCTTGCATAACAACTGTTTTTGCAGTAACTAATCGGGGTCCCCAAAGGACCACATTAATTCCTTCTGAAGCACACCCATGTAGAGCTCAGCTCTTCTCGTGTGTGTATATATCCATTGTATCTCCCTGTGGTGTATATATATCCATTATCTGTGTGTATCTCCCTGTGGTATATGAGTGTGTGTGTGTGTGTGTGTGTGTGTGTGTATGTGTGTGTAGGGGTCAAAGGTTAATATTGGATACTTTCCTTTATCACCTGATTTTTTTTTTTTCCGAGACAGGGTTTCCCTGTAGTTTCTAGAGTCTGTCCTGGAACTAGCTCTTGTAGACCAGGCTGGCCTCGAACTCAGAGATCCGCCTGCCTCTGCCTCCTGAGTGCTGGGATTAAAGGCGTGCACCACCACCGCCCGGCTTATCACCTGATTTTTTGAGACATGTTATTTTACTGTATCTGGAACTCATTGGTTGGCTGACTGGCTGTCGTCATCCGTCAGATCCCAGCTCCAAAGATGGAGAGACAGGTTCCAGAGTTCTTAGGCACAGCTGGATATTGCTGCCTATAGATACCGGACTTTGTAGAAATAGCAAAACCTCTAAATATATCAGCACAAAGTAGAGCACTGGGTCCCTAATCTGGACTGAGACTAAACAAAAGGGCATTGAAGGTTTTACAGACAGCCACACAGACAGTTGCTATACGTTTACTACCCTGCATGTCCACCTTATGGTCTTTAGAGAGTTCTCTCCACCAGGTGAAAGAACTTTGAAAACAAAAGAAGAAAGCCTGGCTCCGAGAAGGTTACTTGGCTTCCTTTATGAGTCGCTGTCCTTCACTGCCAGCCACTGAGTTGAGTGTCTGACAAATGGTCTGAGACCAGTGGAGTCTATTGATATTCTGATGACAAACCCCAGTCAGGTGCTGCCTGAGATTCATGGTGAAGAAGAAATAGACAGCTCAAACCTACAGACTGATGGAGGGCACCAGAGGGAAAGATCATTTTCCCAGAAACAACAGGCAGGACTCTGGTAGGTGACCTTCACTAGGATATTCATCTGGGGCCCACAAAACTTCCTGGTTTGCTCAGACCAAGGTATGTTATACCCAAACTAGACATCCTCGCCTGGGATGTCTCAACCAGATGCTAGATTTGTTCTCATGTAAATCCTAACCAGAGATACTTACCCAGATCTCCAAATAAGAAGCCAACACGAGGGCTGGGAAACAGGGAGACCCTGGAAAATCAGATTCTGTGCCACAGGAAGGAACCCTAGGGATAGAGCTGATCATTCCCAGCCAGATATTGGCCAGAATCGCTGGTTATGCTTAACCCCCAGGCCCCTGTACTACATAGAGTTAGGAACTAACAAGGTTGTCAGCCCACTGACTGTCAAAACTCTTTGTGACTGGGGGCCGCCCAAATTAACATTCGAGGAAATTCAAAGGGTGAAGATTGTCTAATATGCAAAACCCTTAACTTAGGCACCTTCCCTTATTCTGATGCCTGCTGTTCTGGTCTAGGGGCTAATTCATAACAGTAATATTACCGAGCTTGAGACTAGTTGGTGGCAAGTCCTAATGGCTAACTGAATGTGCCTCTTTTGATGCTTTCCAAACTAAATAGACAGGTTGATAAGGAAGCTAGAGGCATTAAACATTTCTTTTCTGATTTAACACAAGTTAGATTCCTTGTAGAACAGTCCTAAAAAATTAGAGAGGCTTAAGCTTACTTCTTATAAAACAAAGGGGACTACACATGGTTTTGGGGAAAACCTGTTGCTTCTATACTAATTATCAAGGTAAGTAGAAAAACAATCTTGCCATGGTTGGGGAAAACTTTAAAATGAGAAAGACAAAAGCATAATTGTGATCATTGGTACCAGTTTATGTTCTCTGGTCTCCCTGGCCAGCTGTTCTGCTATAGGCACTGGCTGTGCCTTTAATCCTAATTCTGATTGGACTAATGGCAGGACCCTGAATCTTAAACTATTTGGCCAATTATGTATCGGTTCAGCACAATTAATAATTCTCAGAACTGACCACACCTTTCTAAAACAGGATGAGCCCATGATTTGACTCATTCACTAAGACAGCAAGGAATGCAACAGCTGACTCCATGATGGAAATAGCATTCAGGCCTTAACACTCAGCACGTAGACAGCCCCAGCAGTCAAAACAAAAGCAAAGAGCTAATTCATCAGATTTGTAGCTTTGGGAATGCTTCGAAATGTACCAGCCTGCTCTTTGGTTTCTGCAGTTCTGTTCACTGAAGTATATCGACCCAAAACAGGGCTTTTGTGCTTAAGAAGCTCACTCTGAGAATGATCAGGGCTACACTGGGATCCTGGGCACCCAGTGTAGTCACCTGTGGCTAGTAAAGACTTTTATTGGCTTAAACCCACGTCTAAGCAGCCTTCTCTGGTGAACGACCCACACAGGAGCGTGTGTTCTGGCTCAGGTTCAAGGGTAGAGTCCATCACGGTGCAGAAGGCGTGGCAGCGGGAACTGGAGCCAGCTGGTCACACTGGCTCCTCGGCCCGAAAGTAGAGAGAAATGAATGCTGGTGCTCAGCTCAATTTCTTTCTCTCAAGACACTGGGCTGTGGTGACTCAGGAGCAGCAGCCTCCATGTGGTTCTGTCTCAGAAAACTTAGGTGGCTTCACCCAGTGTGAGTGCTTCAGATGTACATGTATGTGTGTGTATGTGGAAACCAGCCATTGATGTCATAATTTTCCCTCAGTTTTCTCTCTTGTTTTCTTTTCTTTTCTTTCTTTTATTTTTTAGATGCTTCTCAGGCAGGCATAATGGTACATACCTGTGGTCCCAGGTGTTGGGAGTTGGAGGCAACATTGGACCCTGCTCTCAAACATAAATAAATACATTAAGAAACGAGGGGGGGGGTTATACCTGGAGATCACTGGTTGGTCAGTGAGCCCTAGAGAGTAGCCATCTCTCCTCCCAGCACCAGAGTTACTGGCATACTTGTTGGGGGCCGCAGACTCCTGGTCCCTTGACTTTCTTTGCCTGCCTCAGACCCTTTGCCTGAGCAAAACTAGTTTTCCTGTGCCTGTAGCTGCTTGGAGCCCTAGACCTTGATTGCCAGAGAGTGGGTTCTGGTGAGGCCTGCAGCTAAAAGATCCCGAGAGCTGGGCGTGGTCAGAGCAATATATAAGCTGCTCCTGGACACAATAAAGGGCATTTTTTTTTGTTTTGTTTTGTTTTTCGAGACAGGGTTTCCCTGTAGTTTCTAGAGCCTGTCCTGGAACTAGCTCTTGTAGACCAGGCTGGCCTCGAACTCAGAGATCAACCTGCCTCTGCCTCCCGAGTGCTGGGATTAAAGGCGTGCGCCACCACCGCCCAGCTTAAAGTTGGCATTCTTGTATCAAGGATGACCTGTGTCCCCTGTCTCTGTTTCTGTGTGTGTGTGTGTGTGTGTGTCAATCTCCAGGCCATTTTCCCGGCTTGTGGACCATACGGTAGCACATAGCACCGTAGAGCAGACGTTGTATTCTACACATGCTACCCTACCCACCTTTTCAACATGGGCTCTGAGTAGAGGTGCTGGTCCTCATGCCTGCTCAGCAGGTATGTCTTTCTCTAGCACCTTTTGTTCTTAAATTTTAAAATTAATTCTACATACCAACCACAACTTCCTCCTCCCGCTCACCTCACCTCCTCCCATCCCACCCCCAATCCACTCCTCAGAAAGGGTAAGGCCTCCCATGGGGAGTCAACAAAACCTGGCACATCAAGTTGAGGCAGGACCAAGCCTCTCCCCACTCATCAAGGCTGAGTAAAGTATCCCACCATAGGGAATGGGCTCCTAGAAGCCAGCACATGCACCACGGAGAAAGCCTGGTCTCACTGTCTCTAGCACCTTCGACCTGGAGTGTGGCTCCTCAGGAGTCACTTATCTTGTTCTGTTTTTTTCATTGTTGTCTTGATTAGTTTGGTGGGTTACTGTTGCTCAGGTAAGTTCTCTCATGGGGATCTGGATGGCACTGATTGTCTAAATTGGGTGACACATGACACCCCAGGGATCTGCCTTTCTTCACCTCCCCAGTGCTGGAAGTACAAGTGTGTCACACCACTCTCAGCCATTTCACATGCATGCTGGGAATTATACTTGTACATAGACACTTTACCAATTAAGCCATATGCCCAACCCCATGTGACTTTGATTTTATTTCCCCGGTAACTGATGTTGATGTCTGATCTTGTATTTATTGGCCATTTGGAGAGCATGCTTCATTAAGTACCTGATGATGACTTGGGCTCACTTTAGAGTTGCAGTCTTGTTTATTGTTTTAAAAATATGTGTAAACATTAGTCTTTTTTCCATATACATGCGAATCAATATAGAGTAGATAAACAATATATTTTGCAAATGTTTTTCTACAGCACACCATTTATCGTTGGTAATTGCTAATGTAATTTTTGATAAGTAGAACTCCGAGTTAGATATTCTTTAGTCTGCCCTTTCCGTCATGCTTAGCATATTCCATTCAGTTTGAGAAACGCTTTACCATACGTGCATATGTTGTTTTCTAGACAGTGTTGATTCAGCTTTCACATTCGGATCTATAAGCCAATGAGAGTTAATTTTCATTTCCTTCAGGGTGGTGTGATAATCCTCATTTTCCCATTGACCTCCCTGGTTTTGCATGTCAACTTGCCACGAGCTAGAGTCTTCAGAGGAATGAGCCTCAATTGAGGAAATGCCTCAGTGAAATCCAGCTGCAAGACATTTTCTCATTTAGTGATCAGGGGGGTAGGTGGTACCATCCCTGGGCTGGTAGTCCTGGATTCTATAAGAAGGTGGTCTGAGCATGCCATGGGAAACAAAGTCAGTAATCAACACCCTCCATAGCCTCTGCATCAACTTCTGCCTCCAGGATCCTCTCCCATTTGAGTTCCTGTCCTGACTTCTTCAGCGATGAACAGCAATGATGAAATGTAAGCCAAATAAATCCCTTTCTCCCCAACTTGCCTTTTGGTCATAAGATGTGAGATGCCCTTTTGTATGCTGTGAATATGTTTTATTGCCATTGGTTACTAAAGAAGCTGATTTGGCCAATAGACAGGCAAAATAGAGCCAGGTGGGAAATCCAAGCAAAGACAAAGAGAAAAAGTAGGCGGAGTCAGCGAGACACCAGCAGCTGCCACGGAAGCAAGATGTGAGGCAACAAGACATGAGCCACTTGGTGAAATATAGAATAATAGAAACAGGTTAATTTAAGCTGTAAGAACTAGTTAATAAGAAGCCTGTGCTAATAGGCCAAACAGTTTGTAATTAATATTAAGCCTCAAAGTGGGTATTCAGGACCTGGCAAGCAGGAGCGAGACCTCCGGTTAGTCATGGTATTTTGTTTCAGAAATATAAGCTAAGGTACTCATATAATTTACTAGTGTTGTTCCGTGTAAAGAACCATAATTCAGTGTGTTCCACGGTGTCTCTCTGCCAAAATTCAAGTGGCCGTTTACCCTGGCGTTTGTTGAGGATTTTCTGTTGTGTCTCCTGTTGGACCCGTGTCTGTCTTGTGCCAACACCAGCACCACATGGCTCTTTAGTCGTGTGCCTTGTCAAAAGACAAACCTACCCATTGAGCTTGAGGATGTAACAGGATCTTATTGGCATTTCCAGCGTCGATAGTGGGGAGGAATGAAGCTATTCTATTTCATATGGCCCTGACTTTTCAACAATGTTCTTTCCTTTTCCTTTATTTCTAAGCTTCTGTCTAGGTATATGATGTACAATAACCATAACCTCTATGCTCTCTCCTTTTACCCCTGCTCCATCACACAGCTTCCCTTCCACTTTCATGTTATATGTGCATATATGATTTTATGGGACTTTATGAAATCTACCATGAATAAGAAAGAATATGTGATAATTGCCTGAAAACTGGTTTTATTCCCTTGATATGGCTATCTCCAGCTGCATCCACTTTTCTGTGGATGACATGGATGTTGGTGGACAAGGAGAATTCCATTGTGTATACGTAGCACATTTTCTTTTCCTAGCGATCACAGCTTCAATTAACACGGTGTGCAGGTGCCTCTGCGGTATGTTGACTCAAGAGACTCTGACTTAAATATATGTATATCATCTAGGGCTGGAATGCAGCTCAGTGGTAGAGCCCTTCCTGATACGCACTAGATCCCAGATTTGATATCTAGAAAGCAAAAATAAGGTCTCAGTCATCAAAGGCTGAGGATGTCCAACCTGAAAGACCCAGAGCCGGGCGAGATCCAGATAAGATGTTTTCAGGCTTTGAAATGATTGCATATGAGATATCTTGGGGGGACTGACACTTGCAGAGCTGAGAGCCACCTATGTAGCATGTGCTTTACATATATGCCATGAGGTAATTTATAAAATGTGTTTCATCATTCAGTACATGAGCCAGTTTTGCACATGAGGTCAGGAGTGATATTTTCCTCTTGTGATACCAAGACGAATTAGAACTCAAGGAGTTTCAGATTTGGAATCATTTCAGATTCTGGATTTTTGAACTGCTTAATTTGTAGCCTAATCAGATTTTAGTGTTCTTTTGCCACAGCTGAATAGGTCTTGCCTGCCTGATAGCCCACTGGAGAAAGACCTTTACTGAGCACGCTCTGCGCTAAGTTGTGTCGTCTTCAAACAGGTGAGTGTGTAGAGAGAGGAACAGAGTCACTAGAAACTGAGGCCCTCTGTGGAGCTGAGGTCTCATAGGGTAGGGAGAGGTACAGAGTCACTAGAAAATGAGACCCTCTGTGGAGCTGAGGTCTCATAGGGGGTCTATGTTTGAGTCTAAATCTGAAAGCAAGAGTTCACAGTTGTCAGCCTCAGAGAGGAGAGACGCTGTCACAGGGAAAGACAGATATAGAAGCAACAACAAAGACGGCCAGTAATAGAAACCCTCATGAAGGCAAAGGAACAAAGGATCCTTTGAAAGAGATTATTCTAGAACAATTCACCTCAATGTATGTGGCCTGGCCCCAGGAACCACTAATTGAAAGCCAGAATTACAGTGTAGTTTATTTGGGACTTACTGACCCTGGCTGGCAACAAGGCCACGTGAGTCCCTCTGGCTTGAGCTAGGAATAAGGGCTTGTGGGACAATCAGGGCAAAGGCAACTACATGCAAGTTAGATGAACTGGTTCATCCTGGTTAGCATCAAGGACCTTAGGCAGTTCCTGGAGCTTAGGAGCCTGGTCTGATTGCAAAATTCTGAAAACAACTCTGATGATTTTGTCTATTTATAGTTTGCTGGGGAGTCATGGAGGGACAACTACCAGAGTTCCTTAGTGGCAGTCATGGAGGTTACATTTAAGATGGCTGTCATCATGTCCACTTGTATCCCTGCCAGAGTCTGAAAGCAGAGGGTCCTGCCTATGTAGGAACCATTGTGTGCCAGCTACAGACGGGGCACTCTCCACCCCAGCTTACCATGTCCCCAGCATGTCTCTTCTAGACTTGGGGATTTCAGTCTCACATGCTCCAATAGCCAGGGTCTCAGCTATTGGCTCCAGGGCACATTTCATTTGTGTCTGAATGTTTGCCAGTAGGGAGAGCTTTATCTTAAGGGTACTGTTAAATAGCTTCAGTTCTCTTATTGTAATATGGAGGTGTTCATGTGTATAAGAGTGTATCTGTGTCTGTGTGTCTATGTCAGTGCAGGCAAATACACACATGTGTACCAGTGTACCTCCTTCTGTACATGAGTGCAGAGGTCAGAGGTCAACCTTGGGTGTTGCCCCTAGGGCACTTTCCATGGGGGAAATGGAGGAGAGAGAGAGCGAGGAGAGAGAGAGAGAGAGAGAGAGAGGAGAGAGAGAGAGAGAGAGAGAGACGAAAGAGAAGAAAGGAGAGAGAGAAAGAGAGCAGACAAGAAAGAGCGAGAGAAGGGAGAAGAGGCGAGAGAGAGAAGAAAATAAAGCAAGAAACACAGCCTACCCATCTATTATCTCGTAGTCTAATCTCCTCCCTCCCTTCCTCCCTCCCTCCCCCCCTCCTCTCTCTCTCTCTCTATATATATATATATATGTGTGTGTGTATATGAATGTGATTGTGTATGTATGTGTACAGACACATATACATCACAGTGTGGTAGTTTGGATGAAATGGCCACCATAGGCTCAAAGATCTGAATGCTTAGTCACCAGGGAGTGACACTATTTGAAAGGACTAGGAAGTGAGGCATTGTTGGAGTAAGTGTGTTACTTGGGTTGGGATTTGAGGTTTCAAAAGATCAAACCAGGCCCAGTCTCTCTCCCTGCTGCCTGTGAATCCAGATGTAGAATCAACTCTCAGTTCCTTCTCCAGACCCATGTCTTCCTCCATGGTGCCTCCATGTTCCCTGCTGTGGTGAAAATGGACGAAATCTCTGAAATCGCAAGCAAGCCCAAACTAAATGCTTTCTTTTATGAGTTGCCTTGGTCAGGCGTCTCTTCACAGCAACAGAACCACTAATGAAGTCTCACAGTGAACATGTGGTTATACTTTAACAGAGTTTTTTTTCTAATAGGCTTACATGAACAGTTTTATTATTGGCTCTTGTTTTTGACTCTTAAGAAATATTTCATAATCATTATAAAAGCCCCCATTGTTCCTCTTCATGCTTCCCCAAATACACTTTCCCACCCCTGACATAACTTTATTCTAGACAGGGGAGCTCAGCATTTTTGCAAGCTTAACTAAATATCGAGGCAGACACACCCCGCTCTCACAGCGCTTATGTAAGCTGGCAGCTCCTTGGAGTTTCAAAGTTAAAAACTAAAAGACATGGGTACAATGCTTTAAGGACAGCGATATTCAAACCCAAGCAATTCTTTCAAGTCTCTAAGATATACTTTTATACAGTTCCCTTTTCTACAAGAGGGTCCATGTCTCCGTCTCTCTGTAAAGGCAGACTTTGATGAGGCGCTTTTTTCTCATGCACTAGACTACACTTCTCTCACCAATATGAGCTCCTGGGCATGGTAAGATGGACCTCACCATCCCATATACATTGTATTTTCCATTAGATCATTCTAGATCCTATCGATTCTATATGCTTGGTATCCAGTGAAATTACTGTCAACAGTTGGCATTGTGTGTATTCCTGAGGCTTTCCCCCATTCTTTGCATGCTCTTCTCTCCTTTCCAGAACTGTGAGAGACAGTTAATGCTCCAAGTGTTGTTTTCTCATATATACCTAATGGTCTCTATTAAGTCAGAAAAGTACTCAGGATTAAGCACTGTGGTTAGTAATTCCAGATAAGATTTTTTTTTTGAGAAACATTAGCTCCCTGCTGAATCTTAGGGGAAAATGAGAAAGAGCAGAATTTCCAGGGGAAAATTACAGCATGTTGCATGTGTGACTGACAATGTAATACTAAAAACCACCCAAAGAATCAACAATATAAGGAGAGAGAAAAAAGCCTGCGAGTTGCACGAATTCTGCAAATTCCTACACTGCCCTTGCCAAGTGAGAATCCGTTTCCATTGCCCCGAGGAAAGCCCCCCAAGACTAGGCTGCATAGCTCCCAACAAGAAAGCATTTAATTGAGGCTGGCTTACAGCTTCGGAGGCTTAACCCATTATCATCATGGCAGGCAGGCATGGTGCTAGAG
Organism: Arvicola amphibius; assembly: GCF_903992535.2. Taxonomy (NCBI): domain Eukaryota; kingdom Metazoa; phylum Chordata; class Mammalia; order Rodentia; family Cricetidae; genus Arvicola; species Arvicola amphibius. The sequence goes on along the minus strand of NC_052052.2, from coordinate 148,766,621 downwards.
AAACAGCCGCAAGTGCTGTATCCCAATCTGCAGAGAGGGAGAGACTCTGGGTCTGTACAGCCTTTTAAAACCTCAAGGCCAGCCACCCCTACCAAGGCCACGCTTTCTAACTTTTCTAATCCTTTCAAACAGTTCCATTCCCCGGTGACTAAGCATTTAAATATATGAGCTTATGGATAGCATTCTTATTAAAATCACCACCTACAGAAAGGGGCTTTATTAGACTGGCTTACAAGCTGTGGTCCAGTTAGTCCAACAATGGTTGTGTCTATTAATGGAAAGCCCAGGGATCCAGTAGTGTTCAATGCACAAGGCTGGATGTCTCAGCTGGCCTTCAGTATAGGCTGGAATCCCAAAGAAGTAGCTCTAATGTCAGGAAAGGAGTGGACTTGCCAGTTAGAGCAAGAGCAAGCAGGTGGAGCGCAAGCTTTTCTCTCTCATGTCCTTATAATATAGGCTGCCAGCAGAAGGTGTGGTCCAGATTCAAGGTAAATCTTCCCATCTGAAAAGATCTGGGTTTAAAGGTGTATCTTCCTACCTCAAAGATCTGGATCAGATGATTTAATTAAGAAAACATCGCTTACAGGAGTTTGCAGCTGCTTGGTTTTGGGTTAATTCCATTTGAAACCAAGTTCATAACCAATAACAGCCACTACAATATTCATTCTGTTAGTTCTGCTTTTCCAGAGAGCACCAACTAATACACACTGTGAGCACTTTACCAGCTGAGCCATCTTCCCTAGATCCAAGGCTCTATTCAAACTTCTCTAAGTCTAGATATGTACACGTAACAGAAAAACAGAGGGTAGAGGTTTTCTGTTTTTCCATGAATGGTTCTACAATGCCCTTTGGTGTTCAGCCTCCCAGATTCAGCCAACATGGCGGTATGGAACTAAGTCAGCACTGCCTGAGCTCCCAGGAAACTGAATGATTGGCTGTTACCCAACTTCCCGGCTCTTTCTTGCTCCCCTGTGGTCCATAAACAGGTCTAAGGCAGCCTGGGAGTACAGGGCCCACTCTGGAGAGCTCATCTCGGTGCTCCCTGTGAAGGGTGAGCCCCTGTATGGCGAAGGCTGAAGTCCAGAGAATGGCACATACTGGGTGGGACTGAGCTCGGCAGTCCGCGTGCCAGCTGGCTGCTTCTCTCAGGGTTTGCACAAAGGGTAAGTAGCAGTTCTGAGTTCTCATGATAGTTCTTATACTAACTACATGCTTCTCATGCCCAAGAGGACTATGGCCACAGCTGGTTTGTTTTCCCAAACAAGGATTCACTACTGCAGAGAAAATGAGCGGAAGTTCCTATTCCAGGGAAAGCAAGGACCGGAAGCAAGGCTTGGACCTTTTAGAGTGCCTCCTGCTGTGTTTCAAATGTTGCTTTTATGTCTTTTGTAAGAAAAGTTTCATTTCTTAGGAACTAAGTTGTAGCAGGCCTCCAGACCTTAGCAAGACTGACACCATGTTAGAGACATCATCCTGATGTTTAATGATGTTTAAACCCAGCAAATAGGCCCAATGCCTGTCAAAACAACAGAAGAAAAAAAAAGACCTAGTCCATAGTTCTTGGAAAGTCCCTGACTGTGCCTTGGTTTCTGTAGATCTGCTTCTGGCTAACTGAAGTGTGACGATCATGATGTGAGTTTTGTGCATGAAAACCAAAGAGCTGTAAGGCTCAGGGCTGTGTGATTTAGGCAAATGCTCATGCAACTGTTGGTTGTTTCCTTTCAACTTTAAGAGTGTCCTTGTGGTGGTCTCCTGTGTGCTTACCACACAACAAAGAGTGCTGACCCTTATTGCTCTGAAATGTTCCTAGCAAGCAGTTAGCCTACTTCTAAAGGAAGTGCTTGTTGTGTAACACAGATTCCTGGGGGAACCCCAGGGGGAATCTCCAGCTCCGGGAAGAGTTCTTGCTGAGTTGGCCAGAAGTAGGGCTAAATGTTGCTCCTGATGGAACTAAAAGATGTGTGTGATTTATGCACAAACCAAGATAGCTATCCTAGGCAAGTTTATCTGAGTGCCCCTTGAGGACCCTGCAGGATAAGCCAGGCTTAGAGGGCTCCTTACTGAAGTACTAACAGGCCCAGGTAATAGAACCACGACTGGTCTTGCTGAACACAGGCTTAGGGAAGAATGCACCCTCATGACCAAACTAAGGCTCTTCTTGGGATAAGCCAGGCAGTGGGTACCTTGCCCTCAAGTCCTCTGTCCACTCTTCTAACCCTTAGTTCCTGCTGTCTTGCCTGATAGCTTGATTCTCCGCATAAGCCCTTAGCTCTGTGACCAGCAGCTTAAATTGTGGTCAAACAAAAGAGAGCAGGCACCTGTCCCTGCTGGGTGCGTGATGCTCCACTGAGCAAGGAACTGATGCAGCCCATAGATTTTCCTTCCTGAATATACACTTATCAGGTACCTGGGACCCAAGAATACTCCATGCAAAATTCAGCATCTCACTTCCTGCCTCCGTAAAATCTTCCTCCTTTGTCAAATGACTCCAGATGCCCCAGGGTGCTCTGGGGTTCAGCAGGGTACTGACAAGCTTAATTAACTGTTTTTAGTTAGCAGGGCTGCTTGGGGAGCTCAGAAGCCCTAGCACAGCGAGACTGGTAGGTTCTATGAGTGACCTGCTGAGCAGGAGAAGGCTCAGACTATCAGGCTGCAGCAAGCAGTGAGTCAACCTCTTCTCAGCCATCCTCCTGCCTCCAGATTTGCCCTACCTGTGCTGCATCTCCAAAACAACATAACTTCTTAAAAATAACACTTATGATCGTGGAGAGAATCTGAAACCAAGTAGGTGCTTTTCTCAGAGCCCGTGTTTAAATGCACAAGGCACTCCCTGAATAATGAAGACGAACTTAAGAAGTGAAGATCACCTGTAACTGTGCAGTTCTGGGTCAGTCTCACGTCCATGAGGGCTTTTAATGGCTTCCAAAAACATGAATGTATGTGCACATGTACACATTCATAACTAAGCTCTGGATTAGTCAAGGTTCTCTAAAGAGACAGAGTAGATAGAAAGAATGCATAGTAAAGGGGTTTATTAAATTGACTTACATAATAGAGTCTGGAGAGTCCAACAATGGCTGTCTACACACTGGAGAAGCTTAGGAGCCAGGAGCTACTCAGTTCTGGAGGCTGGAGTCCTCTGATTCCCAGTCTGGTGTTGAAGACCTAGAGTATTCCTGGAGAGCCAGTGGTCTACTGTCTACAATGGAAACCTGAAGAACTGGGGTCTGATAGCAGTGGGAGAATATAGCAGCTGTGGAGGCAACAATAAGAGATACAGGAGCTTACAAACTGAGTGGATGAAGTTGCTCGTGCGACTCAATGACAGTGTTTTACTGCTGGGAGCAGTGAGACCCCAGAGCCTGAATTTCCTGTAATCCCTGAGTGCCTACAGCTGCTCTGAGCACGAGACCATCAGGAGTTCCTGATGGCAGGAGAGTGGTTTCCGGTGGGTTTGGCTGGGGCGTGGCTATCTCTATATAATCTGCCCCTGAACACAATAAAGGGGGCATTCTTGGGGAATTCAGGGATGACTTGTGTCGCTGTTTCTCTGTCTCTTTGTCTCTGTGTGTTTGTGTATTTTAACCTCCAGCCCCTTGCCCGCAGCTCGGTAACTGGGTAAAAGTGCCCCGAACGCAGATACGGGGGCGCAGTGCGTGGCATTTTACTGCAGATCTTATATCTGGGCTTCCACCAAAAGATCCCATCCCAACTTTGCGTGGGTCTTCCTACGTTGGAGAACCTGATCAGAAAAATCTTTCACAGGTGTGCCAAGCAACTGTATCCTCAAGTTGATTCTAAATCTTATCAAATTGACAACCAAGATTAACCAACACAAGTTTCTCTCTCTCTCTTTCTCTCTCTCTCTCTCTCCTCTCTCTCTCTCTCTCTCTCTCTCTCTCTCTGTGTGTGTGTGTGTGTGTCTCTCTGTCTGTCTCTCTCTCTGTGTGTGTGTCTCTGCCTCTCTCTCTCTCTCTCTCTCTGTGTGTGTGTGTGTGTGTGTGTGCGCGCGCGCATGCGTGTGTGCCTAAGAGTTTCAGGTCATACTGCTAGTGGTAGATTTTTATTTTACTGAGAACTTTTTTAGGCCTGACTTCAGGTAACTCTAGCTACCACATGACTACCCAGTAAATCTTTAAAACCAGTCACACACCAGTTTCCAGTTCCCTTCCAGCCAACACTGGGTACCACTTGTGTGTTTGGAGTATTTCTCAAATGTCCTCAGATGTGTGTCATTCATGCGGAGAAGGATGTTTCTCACCGTGGTGAGGACCTGTGTTGCACAAAGAAGTGGGGGTTCTGGGTAGGGCTGGTGCTTTCTGCTGGGTCCCTCTGGAGAAGCCAGCCTTTGTTTCTCAAGTGGCAAAGAACAGAAAGAAGGGAGGCCTCCAACTGCTCAGAGGTTCAGACCAGTTTTCCTGGGCACTGCTCAGTCTACTGCTTAAGAGAAAGGTTCCCTGCTTGGTGTGCCCGGGTCTCACTAAATTTCGGCCTTCTTGTGACCCCAGCAGAAGAAAGTCTGCCAGTGGGCATCCTCCTTCTGCTTCCTATGTGTTTCTCTGGGGAACGATGGGTTAAAGTATCAATGGCTACACCTGAAAGTTCCCTTCCAGAAGGTTCCACAGGTGACCCGAATCTGTGAGTCCTGAGTGCCCCAAACTCAATTTTTCACATGACACATTTTAAAAACAGATATTTACGGAGGATGGGATGGAGTACCTGGGACCTCTGACTTCCGACCAATCACTGACTTTTCTTATTCAAGTTATTTATGAGATAGCATCCTCCTCCTCCTTTAGTTCCTTGTGTTGGTGCTTTAGATAGATGCTGCTCTCAAACCTCACCCCCTCTTCCCCTCCTCCCCCATTTTAGCTGTCAGCTTCTGATCACTGTTTTTGCTGGAGCTATCACTCTTCAGTTCCCAGGATAATTATTCCTATATACTCCACAGCTATTCAAGGCTGTTGACTCTAATGCAAATCATCACATTCAAATCTTAGATGTGCAGAAAATTCACAGGTTATATTTCAAAGCAAAACAGCATCCTGTGTGCTTTGTCAAGACGGGGTTTAATTAAATCTTGCAGATAGATGGCTGGCAATTCGTTACCTTACATATTTTCTCCATCATATATTGCCTGCCCTTCTACTCTCTGCTCTCGGCCTCCCATCCCCACCTGGGTCTGTGGCTCCCGTGAAGCCATCCTCCAGGCTCCTCGGGGGCCCCTACATCTTCCAGCATCTTTTCCTTTGGGCTACCCTCCTTTGTGTTCCACCTACGCATTCATAACCTGACTTTTTAGTATTTACCTTGTGCAGCCGACTAGCTTTTACGTGTCCTGAGATTGAGGAACTCATTATCTATCTCCAGGCTATGTGTATGTCAGTCGTGAGTGGACGTCGGGAACATGTGGGGGTGTATAATACAGTAAGCACTCAAAATGCTTCTGACTAATAAATGTTGGGTGGCATATAGACATGCTGTCACCAAGCAAGGAGCAACTACTGGCCACCTCCTGCCCATCAGCGAGGTGAGTGGCCATCAGTAGAAGTGGTGGCCAGTTGTAAATAACCTCAGAACATAGGTGCACAGGTCCGTCGGTCCCACCAAGGCTTGGTGGAAAACATGGTATTTTCAGAAGTCTCTGAGCTCTTTACCCTTGGTGAACTGTTTCTTCGTTCTATGGGTACCAAGCTTTGATCCTCACAGTCAGACGTAGAGGGTTTGAGAAAGCTCTCATCATAGCCCAGACTGGATTTCCCATTCCTGGGCCTTCACTGGGGAATTTGAGAAGTAGTCCAGAGTGGACCCAGGACTCTCTACTCAGTAAGCGCTCCCCGGCTTCTGTCTGCGGGTCGTCACACCATAGACGCTGATGGAGCCTGATTCTTACAGGCCCGGAAGTGATGCTGCAGAGATGCACAGGCGGCCCCGGGTGCCTGCGGTGGAGTCTCCTGCATCTGAAGCCAGGATGATGGTGAAGGTTCTGCTAGGCGCCGGCTCTGCCGAGGTTTGTAATGTCGCTGTAATTGCAGGGTGAGCGCGGCGCATTCCTCATTGTAAATAAAGCAGTCGGAGCCCACTCTGAGGCAATTGTTTCCCATTAAGGAAATGCTAGGTTTCCCATTAACAAGGAGTTGAAATAACACAACATATAATTCTTATAGCCTCGATGGAACCACACCCCAAAGCCCAAACCCTGCTGTGTGGTAAGCCAGGTCCTGGGGCCCCTGGGGAGGAGTGGGTGCTGCATGAAGACCTGCAAGGATCTCCCCATGCTTCTGAGAATTTGTCTGTCTTCCCAGAAAGCCAAGGTGAGCAAAGGCCTCACCTCTGCGCTGATGAATCAGTCCCCAGATGCTGAGACAGGAGAAGGCTTTGCCCTCCACGTGGGAAAAGAAGCTAATGTTTGCCATCTTCTTACATTTTATCACCTAAGCCCCTTTCAAAAAAATTTTTAAAGGTTATTTTATTTTATATGTATGTGTGTTTTGCCTGAATGTATTCATGTGTTCTGTGTCTATGCCTGGTGCCTGTGGAGGTCAGAGGAGAGAACTTGGATCCCCTCAAACTGGAGTTACAAACGGTTGTAAGCCACCATGTGGGTGCTTAGAATATAACCCAAGTCCTCTGTAAAAGCAGTCAGTGCTCTTAACTGGTGAGCTACATCTCCAGCTTTATGACCTCCTTTTATATAGAACTTTTATTAATTCTTTGAGAATTTTATATGTTGCATACAATGCATTTTGCTCCTTTTCATCTCCAGCTCCTCCAACTCCTCTAACTCCTCTAACTCCTCCCTCTAACTGCTCCCAGAGCCACCACCCTGGCTCCCAAATTGCCATTCTTTTTTAAATAATCCATCCAATCTAATTTGTGTTGTGCCACACCACTCACGGGTGTGGGCCGTATACGAAAGTGTGGTCATCTGCCAAGGGTAACACTCTTAAAGAAAACCTCCTCTCCTCCCTGGGAAGCTGTCCACTCACTCCTGAGCTGGGGGTGGGAGCTCTGGGCCTTCTCCATTCTGCAATGGTAATGCTTGGTTAATAAAGCACAGGTCTTGTGAAGTCGGCCTTGGTCACTGTGAGCTCAAAGGTACAGGGGACGCTGTCATGTCCACAGATGCTGCTTCACTCCGGTCCTCCCTTGCCACTGGTTCTTACAGTCTCTCTGCCTCCTCTCTATGATTCATCTGAACCTCTTCAACACTGTAAATCATTTTATCCCTAGAGGTATTGAAGGCCTTTCCTGAAATACTTCCAATTAAAGATGTCCAAACCACAGCCACATTCAGCCAAGGATAGCTAGAAGCACAGCCCAGCACTAGATCTTAAATTTACTTAAGCCTTTTACAGGACTTTTTTTTCCAGTATTGGGGTTGGGGAGACTCATCTCTGTGATGTTGTTCTCTTGACGACATTTGCAGATGATATCCAGTTGTAGCGTCGAAAGGCTGGACTCAGTGGACAGGACTGCAGATGAGGGCTCCACACACTCTGCAGGGGGATGACCTCCGTCTGACATTGTCACCCCCTCTCTCTCTCCTTTGCTGCTTGTTCTCAGGTGGAAAGATGCAAGCCCATACTCTCCACAAGATGTTTATAAGAAAGCAGAGGGAGCTACCAGAACTGGCAAATGGATCATTTGGTAAAGAGCTTGCCATGTGAGGATAAGGATCCATAGAAGCCACATGAAACAGCCAGGTGAACTGCTCACAGACTGAGTCGTGGCCCTTTGGGATTTGTACATATTGTAGACTACCTGGAAGGAGACGGTATGAACTAATCCTCCCTTTGGAGGGCTACACGATAATGGGGAGCAATGGTGGGGTCTTGAGAGGAGAGGAAGGAGTGAGGAAGAGAGAAAAGAGGGGAGGCGGCAACCTTCAAGTCCCCCAAATGAAAATCATTGAGAGTGGTCAACGTGGCATGTGGCATGGCAGTGTCCTAAAGGAGAGAGCCAGAGTTCCTGAGGACAGAGGGGGCTTCTGACTCTTAGAGGTTCTCAGAGGGAGACAGGTTAGCTCCGTACCTTGTCATTGAGCCTGGCCTGTGTGCGGGGAGGCGCAGGCAAGCAGAAACTGGATAAAAGTAAAGTTTAGCTCAAGGATCTCTCCCAGATGGAGGATGCAGGGGCATGTGCCCTGGTTTCTGGGAAAGATAGAGAGGCGGTTAGAGGGTCTGTGATCTAATGGATTGATGGACATGTAGAAACTGTGCCAGGGCTGATGGTTTGGGGTGTTGTCAAGCACTGTATTCTACCTTCAACCAACTTGCTGAGCAAAGCCATCAGACCCAAGAGGTGACTGTCATGTATTTTGCTACCTGCATGTGGCTCATCTATTTCTGGCTTCGTTTGGGCAACCCACAGGAGATGATGTCTCCTAAGTCATCTATGTTCTCCAGGAGGCAGGCCTGAAAGCTGCTGGATTCTAGAACATCTCTACTGATTAAATTGTGCAGCCTGCTGGAAGCCCTCTTGTGCCAGGCAAGTGGCTTCTGAAAATAAAACAGAGAAGAACTCAAGCAGAGCCCAGTGGAGAAAAATGCTCTACTGCCTTAGGATGGGAGGGAGGAAAACAGAGAGACGGTGGATAAATGAAATGATGAGGTTGCTTCGGTTTTCCCTCACGGGACATTCTCTAGATGAATCTGTCTGTTTTCCCTTTGCTAAAGAGTCAGGCTCCCTCCTGCGAGCCCAGAGCTTCCTACCGTCAGCCTGAGCTCACTCAGACACACTGAACGTTGTCCCTAGCATCTCAGCCGGGATGCTAGCTTTCTGTCATTACAAATTGTTCTTAAATATTTAAAAATAAGGTTCACAAGTGCGGAAGCAGTCTTAAAACCTCAGTCTGGATAATTGTACAAGGGAGATGGAAGTGAAGTGGCTAGCAGGCAAGGTGAGCGGTAACGCCGTAACAGATATTGGCAGTGGTTTCGCAGGGCAGAGGGGTACCAAGGGAGAGTGGGGGTGGAGCACAAGGAACACCCAAAAGTGATGGAGTGGCTGTAAACTTCTGTGACTTGACAGGAATGTTTTTTTTGTTTTTTTGTTTTTTTTTAATGATCTCACTGTGTAGCCAAGGCTGGCCCCAAACTCACCTCTCTGGTCTCAGCCTCCTCCCACCCCCAACACACCTGCCACGGAGTACTGGCTTTCCAGGCGAGGACCATCACATCTGATGCCTTTACATGAACTTCCACTCTTGTTGGAATTCATTGCATGGTCCCAGCCTTTCCCTCTGCAAAAGTAGTGAGCGGGTACACATGGCATTCAGTCAGACATGAGCCTCCTGAAATACTCAGGGACGAAAGAAAATGATGTCAGAAACCTCCTTGAAACAGAACACCAGCAATATGGGTCAAGGCTTGGACATACACCATCCTCAACAACAAAGTGCTTAAGCTGTCTTCCAATAAAAGTCTCCAGAACTGACGCACGGAGTTTTGAATCTGGCTGGTCGAAGATGGACATGGCAGCTGGGGAGGCGGCTCAGCTGTTGAAGTAAGGGCCTGGTAGCCTGTACTGGGCATGACAGAGCACGCTCATAACTCCAACTCTGGGAATCTGGGAAGACAGAATCCCCGGGGGTTGCTAGCTATCTAGCTTAGCCTGGCTGGCAAAGTTCCAGGCAGTGACAGGCATGTCTCAAAAGATGGGGGGGGGGGGCCTGCACCTAAGGAGTAATACCCGGGGGTTGACCTCTGGCCTTCACACTCCTGTGCACACATGCACCTGCACATACAGAACACACATCCACCCACCCACCCCATGAAAAGAAAAAAGAAGAAAAGGAGGAGGAGGAGAAGGAGAGAAGAAGGCAGAAAAGGAGTGGGGGAAGAAGAGGGGGAAGGAGAGAGAGAGAGAGAGAGAGAGAGAGAGAGAGAGAGAGAGAGAGAGAGAGAGAGAGAGAGAGAGAGAATGACACAGAGCTTACACAGGGAAGCCATCTCATCCAGTCAATGATCATTTAATATCACAAGCTCAAAATTGCCCACTTGGTAGACAATAATCACATCACCTCCCAGAGAAATAGGTCTCCTGACAATTTTCTGGGGCCTGTGTGAAAGAATCCCAAGCCCCACCCCTTCCTCCATCCACTCAGCACATAGTGTCTCCCTTCCTGTACATTCTCTCTTCACTTGCCAATCAAGATCTGATTTGCTGGGCCCCCGCTTCCCTGCCAGCTGACTATGCACTGATGCTTTTGTTGTGTTTTTTAGCAAAAGCACAGGACTGGCTGCATATGTGTAGGGCGGGAGCCCTTGCCTGTATCAAGAGAAGATGATGAGTAGAGGGAGAGCAAGCACAAGGGCTTATGAGAGGCAGAGCAGAGCTCTTCGCCTTCTGTGTGGAAGTTTTCAAGCTAATGATGGGGAAATGGATGCATTGAATTAAATGCACTGACTTGTCTCACTACTTTGACTGCCTCTTCTGTTCTCAGAGAAGTAGGATTGGAGTCACACAAGATTCAAAAGACCTACTTGCTAACCTGCTAGGACTCTGATGTAGATATTCGTTGCGGGAGCTGGTTCCTTGTAAATGACATTTGCCACTTATCAATCATCTATCTTTTATCTACCTGTCTTTTGTCTGTCTGTCTATCTATCTATCTATCTATCTATCTATCTATCTATCTATCATCTATCATCTATCTATCTATCTATCTATCTATCTATCTATCTAACATCTATCCACCTATCATCCATCATCTAGCAATCTCCTATCTGTGATGTATCATACACATCTATGTTCTTATATATCATCTACATAGTTATCATCTATCATCTATCCTAGTCTATCAATCACCTGTCTATGCATCTATCACCTAGCCATCATTTATCATCTATTTTTCACCATTATCTGTGTATATTTATCATCTTTCTGTCATTTGGCTATTATCTCTCTATTATCTATTTATTTATCTATCATCTGTGTATTATTTGTGTATGTATTATCTATCTATCTATCTATTTATCTACCTACCTACCTACTTACCTACCTACCTACCTACCTACCTACCTATCTACCTATCTAATCTATTGTCTTCTTTCTCCAGAAAGCATTGATTCCTTGAGATTCATAGCTAACCCAAAGTTAGCATCTTAGTACTTTCACCTGAGCTTCTTCATGCTTCTTGACTTAGTCGTGCCCTTCCCTGTGGGGTCCTTATAATGCAACTATTCCCCAAGAAGATGCAACAATGGCTCTTAACTGTGGTGAGTTCCTTCTTCCCATCCTCAGGGTCCTGACACATACTGTGGGGTTGGGGCCTCTTGCCTCCAGTTCCAGGCATCTCATCCTACTCAGGTCATTTCCCTACATCTCCCATTTGCTCCCAAATGGACCAAGAATAGGTTTTGCTTCACCATCTATGCTGAACTGGGAGATGCTTTTCTACAGAAGAACAACAAGCTGACTTTGTTAATTCTCAGAGCAGCTTTAGGGGTGTTTTTTTTTTTTTTTTTCTGGTCGGAATCAACTTGACTGAGGAAGGAAATCATATGTACAGGGATAGACCTCCCTCCACACACAAATAGATTCCATCATTTTGAGTCCGAAGAATGACTTTCTGTTTATCTTTAGAAGTAGCCACCTTTGTTTCCCAGACTCATTGGCAGTTTTCCAGGCAGACCCCATGAGTGCAAAGCTACTTCAAGAGGAGCATGGCCACAGTATTTCATATTATCCACGGCTCTCCGGGGCAGAACCTTACCCACTCGACTCTCTAGAAGATTTGCCTTCTAATCCCCTAAACCTGGTTTGCTGCCGAAATAAGTGGCCCAAGTGATGGGCTCCAAGGTCCCAAATGTCCCTCCCATTCCCTGAATTGGAGGCATCTTTAGAACAAACACGTTTATTTTGTAAGAGGCTATGGGCCTTCCCACTGGTCAAGGGCTATGATAGCTGTGCCCTTTGCCCTTTCTGGGTACCAGAGATTCAGTTGTCATCACTGCAGCTGATCAGAGATCCACATCTTTGGGCTTTACTCTGGTCTGTGGGTCAGAATCTTGTGAGTGGACCCCAGCATGGGATCTTGGCAAGACTCCAAGGTAACTGCTGCATAATGGGGTTCGCACATGGTCTTACATGATGCCTATGTGTACCACTACGTGCACCACTGATGTACTCAATACCTGTGTGTGCTACTGATGTACACAGTACCTGTGTGTGTGCCACTGATGTACACAGTACCTGTGTGCACACCACTGATGTACACAGTACCTGTATGTACCACGGATGTGCCACTGATGGACACAGTACCTGTGTGCACACCACTGACGTACACAGTACCTGTCTGTGTACCACTGACGTACACAGTACCTGTGTGTACCATGGATGTGCCACTGATGGACATAGTACCTGTGTGCTCTCCACACTGCCCTCAGGGCAGCTTTGTAACTATCTAAACTATTTATTTCTCCTGCAGCCCCGATGCTGGCTTCCTGGCTTACTCTCATTGTTCCCCAGGTGAGGGTGGGGCTGGTGAAATCAGCTCACCTTTGAGAGCTCAGCTGCCAGGTCTCAGAGCCCAGAAAGGCATCTCCTCACCAACATGGTAGCTCTAAACCTACCATGCTAGGTTTTCTTAAATGATAACTCAATGTAATGAAGACATTTGTCATAGTTGATCATGATTGTCAACTAAGAGGGTCTAGGATCACCAAAAAGAGCAGTCTCTGGGCATGTCTATGGGGGATTATTTTTTCTTAGGTTAAATAAGGAGGAAGACCCACCTAAATATGGGCAATATCCATTCCCTGCACCAGAGTCATTTAACTGAATATAAAGAAGAAAGGGTGGGTACTACCAGCATGTTCTTCTCTCTCTCTTCCTGCCCCTCCCTTCCATTTTCCTTCCCTCCCTCTTTTCCCTAGCCACCACGCACTCCCCACAACAATGGACTGCACGCTCAAACTGTGAGTCAAAATGAACCCTTCTTCCATTAAACTGCTTTTGTAAGGAATTTTGCCATGGCCACAGGGAAGATCACAAATCCAGCATCCATGCTAGGCACATTGCAGCCAGGGTATGGAACACATCAAGGGCCCAAGAGGCAGGAGTGCACTGTGTGCTATGGGACTTGAGGGTTAGATTCTGAAAATCCTCCTAGGCTGACAGGCTCAACACAGACCTGAAATAGACACAGCAGCACGGAGTTCTTTGATGTGACTGTTTGGTGTGTGACTCCAGAGAGCAGCCTCCCCAGCAGGGTTCCCAGCGCACTGAGCGCTGTGTAATTCTACCTAATGAGGCTCCTGTTGCTGCAGATTAGCTGATTGAGAGCCTTATTTAGTTTCCTTGAGTTCCTCCTTCCTTTCCCCAGGCCTTAGGGAACTTCTTCTCTAGCTCGAACACTCCCAGGACAAGGAATCCCAAAGCAGAAAAATTGCAAGTAGGCTTCTCTCTGAAGTGGAGCAGTCACATGACTGCTGGAATCAGGAAAGGAGCCACATGAAGCCTCCAGGTCCAGACAAGTTCAGTTCACTTGGAGCCCAGGTTTGTGGCTGGCAGCCCCAAACATTCTATTGTGGGTGCCAGGATGTCCCTGTTTGGGTCCAGGAGAAAGAGATTGTGAATTAGCCTAGGGCACAGCCCATCACCTGAAGTGGTACAGCCTCAGCATCCCGAGCCTCGGGGCACATTCTCATCTTTATCTTGCCCATTACAGGTGAAAGTGCCACCTGCCACTATGACAAAAGGGCTCCTGTTCACAGTGTGTATGCCCTTGGCCTTCCTCTTTCATCTGCCTTGAGAAGGGAAGCCCTCAGGGTCATGGGGTGGTGGTGGTGGTGGTGGTGGTGGTGGTTGTGGTGGTGGTGGTGGTGGTGGTGGTGGTGTCTGCTCCTGGATGCTCAACCAATCCAAGAAACCTTTCCCAGCAAAACAAGCATGGGTTACTTTGCAGCATGTAAGAGATGTCTTTCTGGCAGCCAATGTTAACACGAATGCTCCCAGGATGCCCACCACTCTTACCAAGACTTTAAACCAAGAACCATTTTGCACCAAACAAGCACCCCTTCCCAATTGCTGACCTGGTTTTCTTGTTGATCTGGAGAATTCTTCTACATTGCTCAGTTCCTTCAATCTTTCTTCTGACTTCTTCCTACCTGGATGAGGGCAGAAGAGTCTTCATTTCATGCCAGGCGTCCATCTTGGTGTGCTGTTCCCTGGAAGACAAGTTCCCAGTAAACCTGACTCAGTGACCCCCACCCAAAAATGCACAGCTGGGACAATCTACTTGTTAAGATATGACTAATTGCTTTCTTGACTTCTGTAACTGCCTTACACAGGTAACCAAAGATTGTTTTGAGTTGCCTTAATTAACCATTTAACTTGTCAAAACAGGCCAGTTTTTGCTTGCTTTTATAAATATTTAAGGTCTTTTGAGTTTTTTCTAAAAAAAAAAAAAAAAAAAAAAAAAAAAAAAAAAAAAAAAAAAAAAAAACAAAAAAACAACAACAAAAAAAAAACCCACCACCAACAACAGCAACAAAAATCTTTCCCAAACCCTGCCTTCCCACATGCCTGACATTTGGCTTTAAGGCTGTTTTCCAGGTAGCAATTAGTCAACATATCTTTTAATTATAATTGGTTTGAGTCTGTGGTCTTTTCCCAGAGGTCACAAACTCCATAACATTTGGAAGCCCGCAGCAAGATCCCTGACTCAGAACTAGGGATCCAAGATAGGCCCAGAGGGAGCAAGTCCAAGGTGGACTTGATAGGCTCTGAGAATCACAGACTGCAACCACCCCGAATTTGCAAACTGAAAGCAAAGCGAAAATAAGATTTGCCAGCCAACATGCATCTTCTGGTTGGATGGATCGGTGAGTTGCGCAGCTCTGTTCTGGAGTCTGGACATTTGGAGAGACAAAAGACGAGGTCAGCCTTGATCATAGAGCCAGCCTCTGGGGCAAAGGGAATGCTCTGCCGAGTTTGATGTATGAATGAAGGTGACCACTACATGGTAGTTCATCTGGTATTCCCTGCCTGTGTGGTTGCATTGTCTTTTTCCTTTGTTCTCTGTTGACCATTGGAATTGTGTTGACATTGGAATTGTTTCAAAGACAGAAATCGAAATGAGTGCAGCCAAATTGCCCCTGAGCCGCATGCTACATTTTCCCTTTCCCGATTGCCACGAGGCAGACTACTCCTGGCTGCTTCTCCACTAGCTCCCCTCTGGAGCTTGCTCCCTTCTGCCTTGCTCCATCTCAGTTCTTCTCATGGGCTCACTGAAGCCTGCTGTTTACATCCTGCAGGTACATCAGACACTTCTCTATGCTCTCTTGTTTGCAGTCCTTTTCCCTTGCTCTGCTTTTGAAGGATTCTTTTTTCCTGCTTGCTCTATCCCCCAGCTGGCTCCCATCCCTGGCTGGCCCTACTCCCCATGCCATTGGCTGGGGAGATGCAGTCTTGCAGACCGCTCTGGCACCATAAGCCCCCTGCTCTGCCACCTTCTACTCTCACACTGATGCAGCAGGCATACACCAGGGTGTTTTATCTCTAAGCCTTCTTTGTGCTCTGCTTGCTCTGGTCTCTCCCTCTGATCACTGGATTTGGTTTTGGAGGGATTCAGATGTCTTTTGTCTATGGATAATATTGTATTTTTATGCTGTTCTACTTTATTAAAGAGCTGGCTCTGTTGCACTGCTAGCATATTTGCTTAAAATTTTTCTCCAAAATCTTATGTCCTAGGTCAAAAGGCTGTCTAACTCTAGTAGAAAAAAAAAAAAAACAAAACAAAACAGTTCAAGAAAAGACACTATATGCTTTAAAACAGCTAAAATATAAACTTTCTGTTCCTCAGGATTTGAAAGCTTGTTGGGTATGGTTAAAAATCTCTAAAACAAAAATCTATAAAGAAAACAAAACAACCTGATGCCAACTTTTTCTGAGTTCTTGTAGCTGTCTGTCTTTATAGTTTTCTGTTCCATGGCCTCTAGGTTACAGACGTTAGGTTTTTCTGCAACTTGATGGCTTTATGAGAAAAATACTTGCTAAGCTTTTCAGGTTGCCTGCCCCCATCAGCAGACACACACAAACTGGTTATGAAATAAAAGAAAGTCCTCTGTCTAAAATCTCTCAGTAATAATGCCAGATATGCCTTCATAAACCCACCAGAGCTGGACTTGTTAAGAGTTAATATTCCTTCAGGAGAAGGAGGTCGGCAAGGTCTTTGGACCTCCACCTAAACACCCAGGCACTCCTCCCAGCTGGCCCTGTGCAATTAGGCCTACTGGAAGCCTCAAGGTTTTCTGGGAAAACTGTGGTACGCAGACAAAAAACTACAAGTAAGGAGAAAGGAATTTACATAACAATGAAAAGCTGTTCTCTCTAATGGGCAAAGGCTCCAGATATTGTCTAACACCCCGAAAGGAAAAATTTACAAATGGTAAATTTATTTGTTACTGTTATGTCTCATATTATTTAATTTTTTTAATTAAAAAGGATTTATATAAAAGGAGGATGGCTAAATGTAATTAAAAATATCTAACTCTGTCTTCCTTGCCCTTTCTTGGTTCGTGTGTACATAGAAATGTTCCCCTGTTTAAGGGCATGGATAGTCAAAACTCTTGCTGTAATGCAGGCTTCCTTTCTCTCGGGATCTGTAAGATCATTGCTGAAAGGGGTTCAAGAGGGACCTATAAAGCTCCAAGCAAAATGTTAGCTTAAAATGTATAACAAAATGTTAATAATTAGCTGTGTTTAGAATTTAAAGTTTTAAGAGAGTTTCAATTCAAAAGTTATAATTTTTAAAACCAAAATCTAACAGGAATAAGACTATAAAATCCTAATCTTATTAAAGCTGCTACTTTGTTATAAACTATCTGAGTAAAAACGTAATTCCTTTTCAGGGACGAGCTTTATCTGCATCTTTTCAAGGTTAAGCCTGAAGCAAATAACTAAAACCAAAAAAAAGTTTGTTTAAAATCAGTCCTGCTTAATAAACTAACTGTTGACCTTTAAACTTCTAGGGGTTCTACTGAATATGCTATTTAAAATGTGTAATGGAAAAGCTTCCCATGATAGACCAAACTGCCAGATCCTAGTGGCAGCCCTAAGGTCTCCTCCATAGAAGACTGTGGGGCACAAACAACATCTGGATTGTAGCAACACCAATCAGTGGAGCAAACACTAACCAGTACCCAAACTGTGGACAAGGAGGACACTGGAGAATTAGCTGCCCCTCTCTGCCTCCCAAGGAAGACCAGTCTCTCAAGTTACACACACACACACACACACACACACACACACACACACACACACACAGAGGGAGAGAGAGAGAGAGAGAGAGAGAGAGAGAGAGAGAGAGAGAGAGAGAGAGAGAGAGAGACTCTCAGATATTCTGGGTCTGGCATCGGAAGGCTAATGCTGCCCTATACAACAATGATAGACCTAATATTGTCCTGTGTGACTGCTGAAAACCAATGACTTACGTCCCCAAGACTGCCATGAAGGAACCTAGCATAACCGTTTGGTAAATTTCTCTCATTTTAATTCACACAGAGGTCATTTTGATTATACTTCCTGCTCAAATTTATCCTTCTCAGATCTCTGTTGATGTTGATGACTAACTATAACTTTATTAGCTTAACAACAGCAAGCATCCAGCTCCCTCTCCCCTAGTCCCAAGGCTGGAGCTGCCTGGTCAGTCCATTTCATATGTAAAACTCAAACCTTGCTTTTGCAAGAGCTACTAGGTCTCCTGATGAAAAAGACAGACCCATACATTTTACCTTACTAAAAGAGATTCAGAGTTTCTAAAGGTTATGGGGGTCTAGGAAAATGATTTAGGGTGCAGATTATAAAGGTCTAAAGATGTAAAACTTTAAGTAAGTTATAAGAGTCTAAGAAAGTAATATAAGATATACAAATTCAAGTTATAAAAGTCTGGGAATCTAAAAGCTTAAATAAATCATGAGAATCTGAAAAAGTGGTTTAAGATTATGTAAATGCACGTTATAAAGGTCTAAACAAATAATGTAATCAACAGAACTAAGATCTTCCCCTAAGCTCCTTAACTTTGCCTTCTGTTCCTAGTCTCCGTGTCCCAGCAGATTTCCAGTCAGCCAAAGACTGCACACTGCTCCAGACACACCAGCCTCAGGAGGTCCTTCAAAGCTAGCAAGTCCCAGACTTGCCTAAAGCCAATGTAAGCCAGATGCTTCTGATGAAATTTCCTATCAACTTGATTCCCAGCTTCAGACCTGCGTTCCAGACTTCTCCAAAGCTACCCGCACTTCACTAGTCCCAGGTGGTTCACCAGAACGTGGGCAGCAAACCAGATGTCCCCAGCCCACCCCAGACTTCCGCTGGTATTCTAGCCTTCCTGGGCTTGACACCAATGCTCTATTTCATCTGAGAAGCAGTTACAGAAGAGACTATAGCTCCCCTTATCATTAACAAAATGCTGGATTGTTAGGTCCAGAGGAAATTAGTTCCCCTCTACCAAGAAAGCCATTTCCCTATCACTGTCAGAAGAAACCAATGACTATCGATGGGTCTATTGACATACCAGAGCTCATGCTGACCTCTAGGATGCTTTAGTAGGACAAATAACTGTTAAAAATCAGAGTTACAGAGAGACTCACTCAAGATAGGGGCTGAGAGTTGATTAAATGACTTAGTTAAAATATCAACTTTACCCTTACATAAATGCGAGTGATTTGATTCATTTGATAAAGAGCCAGTGGGGAATGTGATGGCTAAAAGTGCTCCATTTTATGATAGGCATCCACCTTGGTACCCAATGGTCATTCGTCTCTAACTCCAGTTAGGCCCTGGAAGGTAAGTTCCCAGTAACCCTGACTCAGTGATCTCTACCCAAAAAATGCACAGTTGGGATCATTTATTTGTTATGATATGACTAACTGCTTTTTGGTCTTCTGTAACTTGCTTACTCAGATACTCAAGGCTTCCTTTGTGTTGTCTTAACCATTTAGCTAGATTAAAACAGACCAGTATTTGTTTGTTTGTATAGATACTGAAGGTATTCTTGTTTTCCCCTTTAAAAACCAAACCCTTCCCCACACCCTCCTTCCCAACATGCCTGAGATTCAGCTTTAAGGCCATGGCCCTTCTAGCAGCTAATCAACAAATCCTTTAATTGTAACTGAATTAAGTCTATGGTCTTTTTCCCAGGGGTCAATGGCACATGCCCAGATGAAAGACGCATGGCCACCTAAAGCTTTTGGTGCTATGTAACTGGGTGTCCTCCCGAGAGGAGGTCTGCTGAGTCCCTGGCCAGCAGTGTCAGGGGCTGGCTAGCTGCAAAGCTTCTCTTTATGTATTCTTTTCTCTCTGGCTTCACTAGGAGCCATGATTCATTCTTCCCATGTGTTTTCTCAGAGATGAGTCAAGTTAAATGCGTTGTGAGACTTCAGTGTCCTGGATGAGTTGTAGATCCAAGGTTGTTGTCTCTAAAGCCCCAGTAACCAACAGCTTCAGCATGGGACTCACATCTACCCACATCCCCATCACACCTTCAATCCAGCCCTCAGGGAAAGCCCAAATCTCATGATTGCTCTTGGGAACAGACCTTGCTTGCACATCTTGACCTCTACACAGGCTTTGAATGGATATCTTCCCTGATCTACCTCGCTCTTCCGGCCACCTATGGTCCTGGAGCTGGGAGCTCTGGGTTCCACAGTCCCAAATCTCTCTCCGTGTCTCCCATCTCTCCTTAGGATAAACCAGAAGAGAAGCCCCACATGTCTCTGCAACAATATCCAGCATGAAGCTCAGGAATTTAGGAGGTAGAAGACTTTTGAATAGAATTCAATAGAAAGAACTCAGACTTTCTGTTGTTTTTAAGATTGGGTTCTCTATGTAATAGCCCTGGCTGTTCTGGAACTAGCTTTGTAGACCCAGCTGGCTTTGAACTCACAGAGTTGCTCCTGCCTCTGCCTCCCAAGTACTGGGACTAAAGTGTGTGCCACCACAGTCAGTAGAACTCAGACTTCTTAAACTAGCTTCACTCAGTTCATTTTGGTGTAAAATGTCTCTCCTGCTTCAAGTTTTATTTCTAGAGACCCCTCTTATTCCTCTGTCTTATGTGTAAATCAGGAGGAGTAGAGTCCTTCGGTACAAACAATGAACATGTGTCATGAAGACAGATGCTCAGTCAAGAAGCCATAGAGATAATTGTGTCCTCCAGGTCAGTCACCCAGCTCTTGCTAAGATTCACAAGTGACTTCTGACCTTAGGAAACAGCAGAGTCCAAACCCAGGTTGCATTTTAATCATTCAGAGCAGGAAAGGGGATTCAAATACCATCACCAGGGTATCTCAGTGTTGGCCTGATTAACTGGGAGTTTTAGTGAAATTAATTAGCATGATTTAGACTCTGAGAAGTGACATAAAACATATCTACATGAATGCCTCTTTTTAGTGATAATTGAAAGATATTTAACACTTTATAGAACAGAGGCTGAGAAAGTCAGTGTGACTTGCTGAAGACTTGCAGATACCTGTGTGAGGTTCACCTGGCCCCTTGCAGGATGACAGAGCCAAGATAGATGTTTAAGTAAATGACCTTGTGACCTTGCTGTGGCATGACATTGTGTGCCACCATTCCTATTTGTAATGGGTTTGTAGAAGATGATGGTGTTGATTTTTTAAAAATTGCTTAAAGCAAGTGAATGCTTTTTGTTAGTTTATTATTTTTTTTGAGACAGGATTGCATATATCCACTGGTCTTGAAGTCACTATGTGGCCCACTGGTGACCTTCAATAGCCAGAAGATGACCTTGAACTCCGATCCCCATGCCTTTGCCTTCCCTGTACTGGGATTGCTAGTACGTACCTAGTGGTGCCCATCTGAAGGTTTTTATTTTTATGTGACTTTGATAATGGAGCTCTTTATCAACTCAGCTGCATCTCCAACCCCAGGATGCTTTTCTTCCTGGTGCAGCATTCCCTGCAGAGCTTCTACAAAACAAGAGAGAAGTACAAACAGCCTCTGTGTGTGTGTGTGTGTGTGTGTGTGTGTGTGTGTGTGTCACGAATGCGCGTGTGCGTACAGATGTGCATGCCTATGCAGATTCTAGATTGCATTATCTGCAGAGCTCCATGGGAAGGTATGCTTTGAGAGTGGCCACTTCCACTACAAAGCTCAGTGCTGCCTTAGAAGCCCCTTGAGGAAGACCTCGGGCAAGTCAGCTATCAGGAGGACTGGTCATTCCAGGAGGAATGCTCTCACAAGCTCACCTCTGCAAAGTGTGGTGGTTTTTTCCTCTCCTGCCTTTGAACAGAGTGACTTCTTGCCTTCAGTGTCAGGTATCCATGGTGAGTTTTCAGGAGCTGTGTTGGAGGAGAATAGTCCATTTTAAATCCAAGGGTCCCTTAGAAGCCATCTTTGTCTGTGATTTCTGTGAACTCATGAATACAAGCAGCTCCCTGACTCCCAGGCGGGAGCTCTGGATGGGATGGGAGAACCAGCCTGTTCCAAGCTCACTCTGGATTTGACATAGACATGTGATTTTTGCCAAACTTGCAAACACTGATCCCATGTCCAATTAAGTGATCTACTGTACTTGCCAGTGACATTTCCCTGGCCATTTTAGATGTTCCAGTAACTGAACACACTGTTTTCAAAAATGACCACTAGAAGTGTTCCTCCTATCTCTAGACATGGAATGGATTTATCCCCGCAAAACCCAGAGGTTGATTTACTATCTGTCTGCTTCCAAGGAGCATATAACTCATCTTGAGGACTATAAAGCAAAATTCCATTCAATGCTTCTGAATAAAACATTTGTCCCTGAGCCTTCAGACAGTAATTTATGTATGACAGGATTCCGTGGGGGCCCAGGCAGCTGCTAAACTACTCCAGGGGAAACGCAAGGCCAAGGAGACTTGACATTTTTTGCCTTTGCATCTCCTGGGCTGACCTGATAAAGAGAAGGGATGGCAGGGTGCTGACCTTCTCTTCATATTTCCAAAACAGTTCAGGCACAATCCTTCTAGATTTCCATGGAAATTGTGCCCTGTAGACTCCTCAACTACCCCATGTTCCTAGGAGAAGGAATCCAAATCTTCTCCATGTGAGTAGCTATATTGGGACACAGGACATCAACCTGGAGACAGAGAGTAGGTGGCAGGGACTTGCCAGTTAGTGGGTCACAGGCTTCTGTGCCGCCTTAGGCCAATGGTTCTCAACCCGTGGGTTTCTATGCCAGAGCCAAAATTACATTTTAAGCTTTAATTATTATGTCATTGAGATCCGCAAATCAAAAATGCCTCTGACTTACAAACCCCAGCCCAAGGACAGAAGGCTCCTGAAATGCTAGAGGCTGTTGTTTATGGGAGATAACAAGTCCCAGGTTTTCACTCCCTAAACAAGTTTGTTTGACCCAGCCCCAGCTACACCAGATGTGCTTGATCACATGTGGGTGGGAGTTTCCCAGGCAGGAAATACATCATGATGCATGCTTGCCCTGACTGGATGTAGGTGGGAGGTAGGTAGACAGGAAATACATCCGGATGTATGCTTGGACCTGATTGGACCTGCTTGGACCTAATGGGAACTGTGAATTGTGAGTTTGGCCTTATTAAGCCCCCGCAAAATGTGACTTGAGGCAATTTTCTAGAAACCCAGAGATGGGCCTGACCATAGCCTATATCCCTCTGGCCAGTATTTAATTAAAGTTTGCTTCAAATTGGACTTTTAAATTGTGGTAGTGATCTCATTCTCAACTGATGAGATGAACAGCGACCATTGGAAAACAGAACTGAGACACCACTCAGTAGCAAAATTACAGTTAGGAAGTAGCAACATAATAACTACAGTTGGGAGACCACCACAACATGAAGAACTGTATTAAAAAGCCACAGTGATAGGAAGGTTGAGAACCACTGCCCTAGACTAAGCTTTGTGTGTGTTTTTCTATGCTGTGCAGCTACTGCTCAGGACCCCTTCTAGGCAGCTCTGCTTGCTTTCTGCAATAAATTCCCCTTTTAAGCTTTGTGCTACTGTGAAATTCCTTTCTAAAAGTTATTTTTCTGCTATCTGTGACATTCATGTTTCTACTTCTAGAGACAAAGGACGAGGAAGCACAAACCTACGGTGGCATTAGTAGACTCTAATTGTCTAGGGCTCTGGCCCTTACATCTGTGCTCTCACGCAGGAAGATAAAGACCCTGCCATGCTCAGGAACCCTTCCCTGCTTTTCTGACCCAGCTGGGATGGCTAAATTTAATCTTGTTATTTCTAAGTTTTCCTTTTAGTCTTGGCACCAGGATGACTTGTGTGGCAGTTGCTCCATCCTTTCTTACTTGTCCTGATTCTCATTCCAAATGATAGTGCTGTTAAATCTCTCTCACACACTAGGAAGGAAGACAAAGGCTGATGTTGGGGCAGGAGGGAATTTAAAATAACCAAAGCCCATTGGCTGTCACAGCCTTGTGCTGCTTTAGGAACTAAGGGTGGGGCCTTGATTTGGAGGTTTTATTCTAAAAGGGCATTGGCCTCCTCTTTAATTTGTGTGATAAACAACCACAGACAGGGGAAATGCTAAATTATGGGACAGCCTTCAGCTGACAGAGAGCTTCATTCATTTCCTCCAGCACAGTAGGAAAATAGATGTGGAAAGTGTTTGGTGAGAACAAATGAATAAATAACTCTGGAAAGTTAATTTCCATAGCAATAGAATTAAGGGAAAACAAGACAAAATCATTTTACTTATGATTCTGTAATCACTCTCTATTGATAAAGAAAAAGCAGAGGTTTGAGGAACCTGCCTGACTCCATTTTGAAGGCAGGAACCATTTTGTTATATTGTTAAAATGTTCCCATGTACTATAAACACCGAGTGAGTTTCTATTTCCCAGACCCTGAACTGCCCCCAACTCTCGATCTTGACTTGTTTTTGAGAACACCCTGCACCTCCCTAATCAATGACCCCATGATGATGGCTTCTTTTTTGTTGTTGTGATTTTTCTAGCCTTCCTAAGTGCCCTATTGTCTCTCTTCTGTAAACCTGCCTAGCAACTACTTTTGATTTTACTCCTTAATAGTGCCAGGAGAAACGGACTCCGCGCTGCTCTCTCTAACCCGACTTAGGAGTAGTTCTCTGGCGCACCCCAACAAAATAAAACTTGCTTCAAATTTGGCTCTAAATATCGTGGTGGCAGTCTTATTCCCCCACACACATTGGGATTAACAGGTGGAGCGTAAGGGAAGTGGAAAAATTGACTTTTTTTTTTTTTCAGAGAAAGAGTTCTTTTTTTTTTTTTTTTTTTTGGTTTTTCAAGACAGGGTTTCCCTGTAGTTTCTAGAGCCTGTCCTGGAACTAGCTCTTGTAGTCCAGGCTGGCCTCGAACTCAGAGATCTGCCTACCTCTGCCTCCCGAGTGCTGGGATTAAAGGCGTGCGCCACCACCGCCCGGCCAGAGAAAGAGTTCTGTATAAAACTGGGCCCAATTCCACAAGGAAGCACAGGAGTGGGAATGGGTCAGAGGATAAAAGGTTAATAACAGAAAAATAGAAGAGGTGTAGGGGAGGGGCTCTGGCTGAATAGACCAGTCAGGGTTTCTGCCAAAAGCAAGCCAAGGTGGTCAGATGTCACCTGGGGGAGGACCCCAACCTCATCAAATCCAAATTATCTCCCCAGAGCCCTTCCTTCCAATGCCGCTGACAGAGACACAGGGCAATGGAAGGTTACTTTCCAGAGAACACTTGAGATGCTTGGTGGTGCACCTGAGGTAGGTGTGTTGGAGATCAGTAGAGAAAGAAGTTCCAGGGACTCACGTGACAAAGAAGCCATGGCAGCAGTAGCCTGGAAACCTTCCTGGCTGGCTCCAGGTAGGAGACAGAGCCTACATGGAAAAATGCACCTCATAGAAACGACTGACAGAGACCTGGCTCTTCCGATTGTGAATGCCAAACTGCAGACTGAGGGCCAGGTCTGTCTGACAGAGTTCCAAGTCTTTATATTTCTCCAAAATTTAGTTAACTATCACATTTCCAGTTACCGCCAGGAATTAAGAGCCACAAGGCCCAGAAAGCCCCAGGGCTACCCTCTGAACTCAGTTCCACGCCTAGGAATTGTGCCTGGAATGAGACATCTGCCCCGTGTCCCCTGTTACAAAAGCACAGGAAGGCAGAGCTGCCTCTGCCGCAGGACAGGGAGAGCCTGTGCTATCCCCAGGTTACCTGTGTTCCCTACTATTAATGTTACTGTGACAAAAGTAAATCCCAGCAAACACAATTTAAGTAAAAAAGATTTGTGCAGTTTTTTTTTTTTTTTGAGGGGGGTTGTTTGGTTGGTTGATTTGGTTTTTTGAGACAGGGTTTGTTTGTGTAGCTTTAGGGCTTGTCCTGGAACTCGCTCTGTAGACCAGGCTAGCCCCAAACTCACATAGAATCACCTGCCTCTGTCTCCCAAGTGCTGAGGTTAAAGGCATGCAGCTGCCACTGCCCAGCTCTTTTGTGTAGTTTTAAAGGGCTCAATCCATGGCCCCTTGACCCTAGGCTTTCATAGGAGAGTGCAGTGTTGCAAGGCAGTTCAGGGTCTGGGCCAACCAGGAATCAGAGACAAATGACTACTAACTATAGGTTAGCTAAGGCTAGCTGTCATGTCCTGCCCCTTTGCATCTTTCAGGTTCTGGCCTATACCACCTACGTTCAGAGCTGGTTTCTCCATCAGTTCATAGCCCCTGGGGATGCCTTCAGTGACTGCACAGCAGGGATGTGCCTCCGTCTCCTGGTGGGTTCCAAATCCAGCCACATGAACAGTGGAAATGGTCCTGGCATCCCTTAGCAAAGACTGTTATGGTGGGCCACATTTAATTTCTTTGCATTACTTAACACAAGCTTTGATCTTTCCTTTGTCTATTTTGCTGTCAGTGTTTCTGAAATCAAAGACGTCTGTGTGCTCATAGAAACAGTGAGTGTCCCTGTGACTAGGAGGAGCCATGCAGTGCTGGGAGCCAATACCTGGCAAAAGAAGATCAAAGCTGGTGCCTCTGTCAGGACCCCATAAGGAGCGGGATTGTTTTCATTTCTTAAAAATCTTCCATGGACGCAGGGCAGTCTTCAGATTTTTTTTTTTTTTTGTGAGTGCCACAGACATATTAGAAACCTGCAGATAAATGATATCCATGGCAACCATGCATATAGATCATTTCCTTGTTCTCACCAACACCAGCTGCAGGGGAGGGCCTGGTGATCCTGGAAATCTAATTTGGTGAGGATAACTCTATATTTATTTCTTATTTGCTGTAGTTCTTTATTATGACAAATTTTAAACTTTAAAAATGATTTATGCATTCGTATTCTGTGTGCCTGCATGCATGATGTGTAGATATGGGTGCCTTGTGGAGTTAATTCTCTCCTTCCCACTGTACGTGGGCTCCTGGAACTGAACTTGTCAAGTTGCTAAGCTTGCGTGTGTCTTTACTTATTGAGCCATCCTGCTGGCCCAATTACAACAATTTCCTCTCTCTCCCCCACTAGTCTTGTATTCTGGTGGGAGAACACCATTTAACTTACTCCCATTAGTTAACAGGAGTCTTGATCTTTTTCTTATGATCTATGGTAGCCTGAATTTTTAATTTGGATCTCAGCCTATAACCATATTTTATGGAAAATAATTGAATACACTTGCTTGGCTTATGAAACTCGGTTCCCTTCCACATTATTATTTAGTTTAGAAACAGAATGACTGTGGACATCTTATCTTTTCTGTCCATTACTGAGCTGGAACGCCGACCATCTGGAGACGGTCAGAGCCATCTCTCACCACAAGGAGAGGTCATCGATTTCCAGGGAAGGTATTATCTAGGTAGACTGCTGCCTTTCTAACTAGATAATGAAATAACTCCAGGGTAGACTGTTATATTTAGCATCCTTGGGATCAGAAGATTAATTGGAACGTATTAATTGGCTCTGCGATCACATGCCAGCTTCCCGCCCATGCATTGAAGACCAGAAGAGACTGGACACAGGAAGCATTGGTGCAAGCAACGGAGTGAGGTCAGGGAGGGTGCTTCTAGCTGGAAATGCTGAGTCTACCCATGGCCTGCCAAGGCATCAGGTATGGCAGAGTTCCTGCCTGGCCCACTATTATAATCTAAGACAGAAACAAAGAACAATCCAGAACAATGCAGGAGAGAAAGGGAGGAGACTTTGGGGCCGGGAAGAACTGTTTCTAGCCAAGGTGCCAGAAAGGATCCCGAGTCAGTGTCATCCAGATAGAGTAAGCTTACAGGGAAAGAGACTCGGTCCTTCTGCAGGTCCAGATACAGGGCTGTGGGGGTGGGGGATGGGGTGCGCGTTTGGAGGCTCCTGAGGTAGCACACTCTCTTACCCTGTGACCTGCTTTCAACAACAGATATACAAAAAATGAAGTTTAAAGCTTAAACTATTGCACTAGACCTTAACCAATGCCGTTTTCATGGTATAAAGAGAAGCTTTACTGGTACTCCCAAGCCAGCCATGAGGAAAGGTCCATGAAAGAGGCCTTAAGAGCCCAGCGGACAAAAAGCACGGAGCCCCAGTGTGGGGTCTGAAGTAAGAGGTGAGGGTCTAGCTGATCCCTTCAGCTACAGCCAGACACTGGCCCTTCCTAAGATCCCAGACTCTCTGAGGGCCCAGCTATCCTAACAAGTTCAGCCCATAACTCCCTCCTGAAAGTCAGAAGGGCTTCCTTCATTGCTTCCCAGCAGTGGGGCCCCCTACCAGGGCCAGGACTCAGCTGTTCCGCACTAATCGGATGTGGGCACCTAACCAGCATGGTGGCCTCAAAGGAAGGCAGTGTCTTCCAAGTCTCTCTGAGCTCTGGCCTGTGAAAAATCCCATCATACAGGGACACATAATGGAAGGTACTGATTCTCAGGACCAGGGAGACTATAGCCAGTCACCACTGTGTTTTACACCCTCTGATTCAGTGAGGCTGGCCAGAGAGTCAGAGGATCCTCCTCTCCCTACATCCCTCTGCATTGGGCGCTGGGATTACAGTGTGCACCACCAAGCCTGGCTTTCAGTTTTCTTTTAGATCTTTGAATTTTATGCCAAGAAGCTCGAACTGACAATTCTTTTTAGCACTCTTAGCTAACACTGATTTTTCTGATTTTACAGACAGTGTTCTGTTCGCCATAAAGTATTTTCGTCTGTGGCAAGGTCTCTCTCCTACTGATAGGTGTGACGGCTCTGCTGTCTCTCCAGCTCACAGTTAATTAAAAAGGAAAAGGAGAGTGGCAGAGAGCAAAAGCACACACACACACACTCATACCCACACAGTCACACATCACACACTTATGCAAACACCCTCACGATCATGCACAATTGCACACAATCATACACACACTCATACACAATTGCACACACATACACACACACACTCATAATGTGCTTGGTCACATGACCCCAAGCAGCAGGATCTAGGTCTTTTAATCACAACCAGGGTAAGCCTTGGAAACTCAAATTTACGTTGAATATAAGATTCAGTAGCTGACGACTTTTCTATGTGTTTTCTGACTCTGGAACATTATTACTCGTTCAGTTGAGAATAAAATCACTTCTTTCATGGATTCCAGAAATCATGAACCTCCGTGCAGCCTGAAGAAAATGAGTCACCATGGGAATTCCAGAGGATTCTCAGTATTCTCTCTCCCTCTCTGCCACGCCTGAATCCTTCCATCTGTGTAATGCCATCCAAAGAAACAGCTTTCATCTCAAAGATACAAGAGGCATGGTTTATACTGGAGAACATAGGAGCGATCATGACCTGGGAATCTAGGTTAAGGTTATGCTAAATGCCGTGTTCTCATATGGAAGCAGTTTTGTGGGGTTTTTACAGTACCTGAAAAAAGAAAGCTATAAATCAAAGCATTTTTGAAAATACATTGGTAGAACTAAGGCGGGCACAGCAAGATGGGTTCTACTCTGCTATTGGCCTTGGATCCTGTCTCATAACCTGTTTAGCTCTTTGATTGGTGGAAAAGTTGGGTTTGGTTAAGATAATACACCCCAACAGGTTTTTGTGTGTTTGTCAGGATGTTAAATTGGGCTCGTAGAAGGATGTTAGGTCTGACACAGAAGAGGCGACGTAAAGGCCTCTTAGTCGGGCTAACAATCATCCAAGATGAATTGTCATGGGTTTGGATCTGCAGCATTGCAGCCTCTTGGAAGCACTAAAGCTTTGATCAGCATTTAGCCTGTTCAGACAGCTTCTTCCCAGGAAGTGCTGCTCACATGGACTCCTTCAGCTTTCCTGCCTCTTCTGAGATGTGCATGATATGTTTGTGCAGGAGGAAGTTGAGGCCCCAAGCAGGCCAGGGATAGGCCCAATATCTCCCAGAGGAGAGAAAGTCACATGATTTCAAGGCTTCTGTAGGGTTTGAAAGACCAATGGCACTTAAGAAAAAGTCGGTAGAACCTACCAGAAGCTTATTCGTACCTCAGGACTTTTAACCTAGCACATGACTCCTTCTAACCAATGAAGGGGTCTTTCCCAGTTGAGGCCTGAGTGAAAACCGTTCTGGGTATCGTGGACCCGGGAAAGGGAACATTTGTGGTATTTCCTGTTGAAGATATCCCTGCTAAACCACAGATAAGAGCAAGGACAGACCGCAGACACAATTCCATCCAAGTTGCACTTGGTGAATCTACGGTTAAAAGAATTACTGGCAGGAACTTGAGTCACACAGGCATCTGCCTGAGGGAAAAGTCCCGTCCCAGTAACAATGGCAATTCATGGAAGATCATCTCTGTAGTTCCCTGTGTAGATGACAGGTGGCTCCCCTGAAGATAGTCCTTGCCCCCCCCCCCCACATAACTGGTCAGTGCTTATGTAAGCAAGGGAGGGGGAATTCTGTGTCTTATAATTTTAATGAGTTTGCTGAGTTGGGTTTCTAGTGAGTGTCATGAGCCTCTTTGCCTCTCCCTGAGCTCTTCCTGAGGGAGTGCTTTGGTTCGGAGGTAACAACTAACCAGCTAACTGCAGGTGAATGAAGCAAGCTTGGAGCCATCTGCTGAGTCTGACTAGCTCAGAGTGCAGCAGCTGGCCTTCTGGAACTAGGTATGTTCCCTAAGTGTCCAGAGAGAAAGTTGTACGAAACCTAAAAGATGGAAGGAACCTTCTAGAGAAAGAGGGTGGACAATGCCTTCCCAGAACAAATGTGGCTGGAGATGGGTCTTGCTTTGTTCTCAAAATGGGACTTCCAAGGCATGTACAAAACATAAAGTTCTTTTAGAAGTTCCTCTTGCTATAGCTGCTGTCATGATTTCGTTTTGTAAAACGCAATTTTCCTCTTCTCCAGTGTGCTGCCTTCAACACTGTTCATTGCATTTCCTCCTGTCAAGTATATTAATAAAGGATGTGGAGTGGGACTGGGAAGCTGGCTCGGTAAAGTGCCTGCTTCCATAGCAAGCACAGGATTTCAGTTTTAATTCCCAACACCCACATAAAAAACAAGGTTTGGTGGTATGTGTGTTTGATCCTAGTGTCGGGAAAGTGGAGGCAGGAGGATCCCTGGAGCTCACTGGCCAGTCAGTCTAGCTACTTTGGAGGCTCCAGACTAATGAGAGATGCTAAAATTTTGAAATAGTTATTACCCTCAGAACAACACTGAAGATTGTTCTCTGACTCCGTACACATATACAAACATGTGCCCATGCACAATGCACCCATGTGAGCATATCCACACACATACACACCCATGTGAACATACTTTCCCACACACATATACACCCATGTGAACATACCCCACACCTATACACATACACACCCATGTGAACATATCTCCACATATACACATGTATGCACCCATGTGAACATACCCCCACATATACACAACCATGTGAGCATATAGCCATACATACACACATACACAGCCATGTGAGCATACCCCTACGCATACACACATACACATAAAGTACAGGCTGCCAGAGAAGGAAAATGGCACATTCTTGGAACTGCTGATTCTGTTTTCTCATTCAGATCGTTTCTGGAGTCCCTGCTGTGGGGCAATTGCTGTTTGGGAGACGCAGAAAGCAGAAAATAGAGGAGAGAATGAAAAGATCTGTGTTTGTGGAGTTCATGTTCGGAAGAATGGAGCAGACTACGAATGAGAGAAGCAGAATGTGAAGTGGTATCAAAGAGGAAGGAGATGGGAAGGGAGGGTCTCTGGGAGAGCAGTTACAGCCGTGAGGAGGTCACTGAAGAGACCCGTGGATAACGGGATGGTTGCCCTCCGGAGCAATGGAGACACGCGATCTGGGGGAGGGGGCACAGGAACAGCCAATGAAGACTCTTGAAACAACAGACCTCCCCAATGGTCATCCAATGAAGATTCCTGAAACAGCAGGCCTCCTGTTAAGGTGAAAGGTCAGAGACGCTGCTGCGTTTGGCATAAAGTAAGCTGACGAGCTAATGGCTCCTGGGAAAGCTGAGTACCCTTGAGCCTTATAGACGCCATTTAAAGACTTGATTTTCCTACGTTGCGACCTGGAGGAGACGCAGAGGAGGGGTCGACTCTGAGACCGGATGTCTGAGCTTCAACTCCACTCACCCTACTCGCAAGCTGGCAGTTTTCCTGCCACAGCATCAGAGGTTACAGAGAGCTCTTGTGCACTGGTCCCCGTGTCCAAACGCTGGGAGGGTCAGATGGAGAACCACAAAAGTAGGCAGCTGTGAACTTTGATGAGGCTGTGCTCTCCGTTACTTCCTCTCTCCTCTGTAGAGATGTGCTTCATAGTGTATTACATATGGAATTTACTAGAGCGGCTCACAGGCTGTGGTTGGGCTAGTCTAACAGCAGCTGTCTCACGACAGAAAGGTCAAGAATCCAGTCGTTGTTTTGTCCACGAGGCTGGATGTCTCAGTTGGTCTCCAGGCTACATTGGAATCCCTAAGAAGTAGGTCCTAACATCAGAGAAGGAATGCCTCCACAGCAGAGTGGATGAACTTGCCCGCAAGAGTAAGGACAAGCAGGCCAAACCCAGATACTTCCTTCTTCTGTGTCCTTTTCTGTGGGCTGTCACCAGAAGACATGGCCCAGATTGAAGGTGGGTTTACCACCTCAAAGGAGGAAGTCAAGAAAACCTCTCACAGATGTGCCCTGCTGCTTGACTCCAAATGCAGTCAAGTTGACAACGACTGAGCCATCTCTCCAGTTCTAGACGTGTTTCTTACAGAGCCGGGCTTTACTGATGCTTCTTTAAGGCCCTGGGATGTATCTAGGCGCCACAGTTTTCTAAATCTTTGTACAGGATTTGCTGCCTGTGGGAATTTTTTTTTATTTATTTGCCTTTATATGTATGAGTGTTATGCCTGCACTTATGTGTAAATATCACATGGATGCCAGGTATCCGCAGAGGTCAGGAAAAGGCATAGGGTCTCCTGGGACTGAGTTACAGACGCTAGTGAGCCACCACGTGGGTGCTGGGATCTGAACTGCCGTCTTCTGTGAGAGCAGCCAGTACTCTAAACCACAGGACGATATCTCCTGTCCCAGTCCCTGTACATTTGAAGGCTGTTTGCTATTTAGACAAAAGGCTGATACTTTACAGGAACACGAGACATTCATGAAGTGCTGTTCAACATGACGTGGCTGAAATGGGTAACAGTAAGGCAACATGCTGGGTTGAGAATCGACAGGAAGTGGTGGGATCCAGAAAAGATAGAGAAATAACCGGGACTGGGGGGCAGGAGTGGTGGCCCCTCTCCCTCCTCTTCTGCCTATGAAATGGGACAGCTGTCTTACACACCCTGAGCCTCAGTTTCCTTGTTTGTCAAGTGCACATACAATTAAGTACTTCTCGGGGCTCTTGTAATGAACACGAGGTGACTCGTACATTATACTCCTGATCAAAACCATGTTCTTTCCATTCTGTTTTCTACAGGCACAGTAACTAGCCCAGCCAATACTTTACCTCAGAAAATAACGCACACAAAATGTACTTAAGTTGAAAATTAGTAGTTACACTGGCAACTCGAGCACTCTTAAACAAACAGTGATAGGCTTACTGGTAATTACTTGATAAATCTTAACCACAATTATGATGCCCAAAGCATTGAAATTCTTAAATCTTTAAAAGACTCCGTGAAGCAATTTCCTTTGCAAAAATAACTTCACTTGCTTTCCTTTACCATACGAATGTTAAAGAAAGATGAACTAAATATGGCATTTTTTTTCATGAATACTGTTTTTGAGTTAATTCATGGATTTCTAAGGCTGAAAATATATCTTTGGAGTTTATTTAAGGTGGACGGGAAATGACTCAGCCTCACTGCATCTAGGGAAAAAAATATAATAAAAAGAAAGCAGGAGATGCTTACACACAAAACACGGTAAGGAGGCACCGCTTCCCTTCGAGCTAGGAATCCCTATCAAATGTATGAATTCTGCACTAAGTTCTGTCGTGGGTATGCACCAGAGAAGACCACTTGGACGTTGGTTAAAACCAATAGAAAGCTTTTATTAGCCACAGGTAACAACACTGGGTACTCAGAATCCCAGTGTATCCCTGAGCCTCCTTGTGTGAGCTTTTAAACACAAAACCATATCTTGGGTTGAAATACTTCAGCAAACAAGAACAGTTAGCCAGAAGTGGAATTACAGAAGCCCAAAAGCAAAGTTGGTACATTTAGAGACGATCCCAGAATTTCAGGGATTCAGGAAGGCTGGCTCCATAGAACAGCAAAAAAGATCACCAGGTTGTTAGACAACATCCACTCCAGCCTTCTGGGTGAACAGGAATCCTTTCCTCCCCGTGAAGAAATAGGCTTGTGTGTTTAACAAGCCTGGTTCCTCCAGTGTTTCTCTAAACAGTGCCTCCTACAGGAGTGGATGACCAACTGGAGGGGCCGTCCTTGGGGAAGACGACTTCTCCCCACGTCTACATTCCTTAGTTGCCTGCAGTTCTTTGTCTAGGGTTGGGGCCCAGAGAGATTTTCCCCCTTCCCTGTTAGCTTGCCTATTTTGTGTTGTCCTTGTTCTGATGCCTCACAGGCAGCGGTGTTGATGAGACTTCAGGGGCTGAAGTAGCTGCTGACATTTCCAGGACATGCAATCTCACACTGAACTTTCTGTTCTGCAGGCTCTTGCAGTCAGTCTTCTGCCTCCTCTCTGCTATGATCCCTGAGCCTTGGCTGCAAGCATTGTGTTGTAGATGCATCAGCTGGGGCCGATCGACTCATGATCACGTGTTCTCTGCTTTTTGATTGGCGGCAGTTTCTCTGTAATGGTCTCTGTCTCTCACAAAGAGACATTTCTTTGGTGAGAGGTGAGAACTACACTTATCTGTGGGCATAAGAATAAATACTTAGAATGCAGTTAGGAATTTTGTTTTGACAGTCTCATGGACAACCTGACTAACAGCTCAAGAGGAGCTTCTTATGCCTGGTGCTGGAGTTTTTGTCAGATAGTCTATGGCTCTTCGGTGTACTATTATCAACCCAAATGGGAAATTTTTATTTAAATTACACACACACACACACACACACACACACACACACACACGTTGGAGGAGGCCGTTTGTTGGTTCCCAGCTGCTTAGTTCCAAAATAATCACATAGAAACTGTATTAATTAAATCTCTGCCTATTAGTCCTAGCTTCTTATTGGCTAACTCTTACATATTAATTTAACCCATTTCTATTAATCTGTGTATCACCACATGGCTGTGGCTTACTGAAAAGAATTCCGGTGTCTATCTCCAGTGGGGCTACATGGCTTCTCTTTGACCCCACCTCCTTTCTCCCAGCATTCTCTTTAGTTTCCCCCACCTAGCTCTGTTCCCCTAAAGCTCTGCTATAGACACAAAGCTGTTCCTTTATTAACCAATGATATTCACAGCATACAGAAGGGAATGTATACACAAACCCATAGGTGTTGTATGTAATTTTAGGTAAGTAGATAATAATATGATTTCTTATGATTTTTTTTCAGACATCCTTATTATTGATTGACCCCCTTCTTCTGTATTGATCACTCCCTCTGTAATTAAAGGTTCCCATTTTCCCCACTTCCCCCTTCAAATCGCGTGTACTTTCTATCTCTCCTCTCTACTGCCCATGCCAGTGTCTTCCATAATCCTTGTCTATTATATGAGTCCTTGACTGCCTGAATGCTGTCTTGCAACATTATCTGTCTCTTTCATGGTGTCGGTGTGTCTCTGTATTTTGTCTGTCCCCAGCAAAAGGTTTTGCTTCCTCTTTTATTGACTAACAGAAACAGTATCACATAAGAAAAGAATGAAGAATACAGCAATCTTTAACAGAGTTTTACAAAGGATTAATTCACTTTACTCCAGCTGACCCATATACCAACAGTGTTATAAACATCATCACTTATCAAGCAAAAGCTGTATGTTGTGTCCAACATTTATGGTAGAAATTTGTAGTAGGAGTTGTTCATTTCCTGTCCACCCAGATTCCCAAAACAATCACACAGAAACTATTATTATTTAAATCACTGCTTGGCCAATCACTTAAGTGTATTGCTAGCTAGCTCTTATATCTAGTATTAGCCCATTTCCAGTATTTTATATTTTACCACAAGGCTCATGGCCTACTGGCAAGGTTCCAGCATGTCCATCTTTGGCAGCGGCTCTGTGGCTTCTTCTGACTCTGCCTCCTTCTTCCAGCATTCAGTTTAGTTCCCTCCCCCCCTCCCCCGCCTAGCTCTACTCTGCCCTATCACACAGGCCAAGTCAGCTTCTTTATTCATTAACCAATAAAAGCAACACACAGACAGAAGGACCTCCCATATCAGAAATTGATCTTGTAAAGTCACTTTCTTCCCATGTCGTGTTTTACATAATAGTGATTATCATAACTCACATATTTACATGCACTACTCATGGGCCAGAGGTATGGAAGAGTACACAGCTTAAGATTCCAGCCTTGCAATAGCTTTGGCTATAAAATCCATAGTAGGTAAAGTTGCCTGTTATGCTATTCTCTAAAAGGAAGGTTAAACAAACAGGCTGGGCACACAGTAGAATAGCAGTCGTAAGTCTCAAGTGACAGCAAGGTGTATTACCAACTTTGGTTGTAAGGTCCAGCAGTAGCTCCAATCTCGTATGAGATATCACCATAATATTGTATCGTAAGTGAGTACTCCAGAGGGAGAACCGGTAAGAAAGAGACAGAGACAGACAGGTGTTAGAGTGCGTGTGGAGGCGGAGCAGCGTCAGGAGGAGCCCTCTGCTAGCTAGAGGAACTGTCAGTGTATCTCACTCCAAGTCCAGAGCCACCAGGGAGGCTGATGGTATCAATAAGAGAACAGTGATGGGAGAGCTAATGGGGTCAGGTTTCTATTCTGTATGAATTTGTACCTCACACTGTAGGATGGAATCGATCAGCGTGTTTACATTAAAGAGACCAGGCATGGCCGGGCGGTGGTGGCGCACGCCTTTAATCCCAGCACTCAGGAGGCAGAGGCAGGCGGATCTCTGAGTTCGAGGCCAGCCTGGTCTACAAGAGCTAGTTCCAGGACAGGCTCTAGAAACTACAGAGAAACCCTGTCTCGAAAAACAAAAAACAAACAAACAAACAAAAAGAGCCCAGGCATGCTTGTTGCTATCAGTTTGTACTGAGTTAACCTTTAACCTAGATGTCACCTTGGAAGGAATGTGAGGCTGAGAAGCCCTTAAAGTATGAGAGTCTGGGACATAGGGAGAGGAAATACAGGAGATGACAGGAGAAAAGCACCCCCCCCCCCTTGGATCAGAGAGGAGACCACCAGCGTGACCACAGGGACCGGACTGAGCTTTGGAAAGATGACAGCCTTGGTTCTTAGCCCCTGTAAAGTGTACAGGCCAGAGATGAGAGAAAAAAGGAAAAGTGTCAAGAGGTGAGTTTCCTGACTTCTCAGATTATTGACTCAGCATGAAGAATGGCTTAAAGGTCCAATTCCTGTCTCTGTTCTTTGGAATTTGGGGGGACAAACAGGGGGTTCTGATATCTATGTGACAATGTGTCCTAGTGAGCTTCAGCTGTCAATATGACACAACTTAGGGTCGTCTTCCTTCATTAGCATCCTGATACAACTGCCAGTCTCCTACAGAGGCATTCTCACAGACCCTGAAACACGTGGCTTTACAAGCTATCTGGGTACCCCTTTGTCAAGTTACCTAACCTGTCACCGTTATTCCACATGACTGTGTACACAAAACCACCCTCCATATTATTATCTAATAGTCTGTGCCTAAATCCATATGGTGAGAGTCCCCCTCACTATGGTAAGGGACACTCAGCCCACAGACAGAGAGCATCATAGCATGAAGACGGCTATCCAAGCATGTGTTATGTGGCTGCTGACCATGGATGACTACATGAGACATAAAAATCATTGCTTCATAATTAAGAGCCCTGGAGACTCAGAGTGACAAAAAAAAAAATGAGGCAGCTTATTTTATGACTGTGCAAGGCTGTGAGCCAGCCTAGAATGACAGGCAGGTCAACTGGTGATGTACGCATGTTTTATAATGCTAATGCACCAAACCCCTTTCCTTTCTGGCTGAGTCACCAGGAAGGTAGAGTCTTACCAAGGCCTCTTTCTCCCATTGCTTACATTCATCTTTTTCTCTACGAGTGGATTCTGTGTCTACATTTTACTTCCTGTTTGGTATAATGCTTATCAGAAACACGACCTTGCAGGCAGGCTGGGCTGTCAGTCATTTTCTACTCCAACCCCTTTTGCTTTGGCTTTGCCAGACTTTGGGTGGGGGAATAGCTGGACCAACTACTCCAGCAGGGCCCAGCATTTGCTGGTTACCTGTTGAAGCTGGCTCAAGGCACTTTTGAAACATGAAGCATCAGATCCTGTTTCTTACATCCGTCTGAGCACAACTCTGACACGTATCAAGATGATGTAAAAACTGACCCCCCATAGGATGAGACATTTGTCTGTGAGTCAGCTCTGGTCCTAAATCTGCAATGCTCATATCAAATAATAGCCTGCACTTCATCCCTGTACAAAGCTGCCTCTGGATGTCACTCACCTTCCTGGAACCAGTGAGCTGGCATCATAAACCATAAAACTGTTTGAAACTGATTGCCCCAGGCAGAAAGACTAAATTATCCAGTGTTTACTAAAAATCCCAGGGTAAGAGGCCTCTTAGGAAAAGGTCACATTGAAAACCTTGTTAGCCTAAGTCCCTCCTCTACCTATGTTCCTTACTTCACAAGAGGACAGCAAGGCGCCACAGTTTGGACGTAGCCCCCACCCCCTTCTCCCCACACAAGCTCAGGAGCTGAAGGTTTGTCCTCATCTTAATGCTTTGGGGAGGAGATCGAGCTTAAAAGCAACAAAAGACATGAAGTTAGGTGCATTTTTTTACGGAGCTGACCTGCAGGAACTAGCGGAGCTGGATGAACGGTGCATATCCTGCAAATACTGCGAATCATACTCTATTTCAATACACAGGTGAATTTGCAGGATTAATTATAAATCCAGAAATACAGACCTGTTTATTCATCCATTTAGCGTTTGATAAAGGTTTCGTTTGAAAGCACAAATTGTCAGGTAAAATGTATTATTTGATAAATGGTGCTGATGTAATTATAGAACAGCTAGGGGAAGATAAAGCTGGATTGGGTGAGAGCACACAATAAAAGTAACTGAAAAAGGACAGACCTGGCAATGGCGGGCCAGCAGATCTCTCCACTGAGAATCTATCCCGTGGTCTGAGTGTCGGTGTCCACCAAGTTCATAGGCTGACACTTGGTACCAAGGGGAATGTAACTTCAGGAGGCAGTGACGTCATGAGGGCTCTCATCAATGGAACTCACGTCTTCACAAAAGATGCTTAAGAACATTGCTCACCTCACACACCATGTGAGAATACAGCAGCAGGTGGCATCTGAACCAGACAGCGCTTGGGAGACCAGGTCTGCTGGTGTCTTGATCTTGGCTTTCTCTGTCTCTAGGACTGAGAGCTATAGATTGCTGTTGCTTACTTGGTCTAGGGCGTCTTGCTGGGGCAGTGCAAATGAACCTGAAAACCAAAGGGGGGGGTGCACATGAGCTGGGGTTGATCAACTGCACAGTTGCCCCTGTT
Source organism: Arvicola amphibius (assembly GCF_903992535.2). Taxonomy (NCBI): domain Eukaryota; kingdom Metazoa; phylum Chordata; class Mammalia; order Rodentia; family Cricetidae; genus Arvicola; species Arvicola amphibius. The sequence continues at coordinate 148,727,608 of NC_052052.2, read as the reverse complement.
GACCTAGCCAAGGGTACTGGGCACTGCGAGGATTCTCATCTGATTTTTATGTCCTTGAACTAATGAAGCCACCTGACCCTCCTCCACCTTTCGGTTTCTTCCCGCCTGCCCTCTCCTTGTCATGATCCAGCAGGGCAATCAGCATTAGCCTTGAGGGGACATCTGTGCTGACAAGCTCTGGGACCTCGGCTCCTCTACCCATCTGCCCTTGGCAGACCCAACTGCCAGTATCCGTGTGCCGGCCTTGTGTGATTATGCAAGCTCCTCTATCTTCTGAACCCCAGTAGCTGCTCTCTGCCAGGCTTCTCAGCCTCTTACTCTGTGACCAGAGTCAAAAGATGCTGGGGAGAGCAAAGAGCTTTGCAGAAGTCTGGCCCATTTAGCCCTGGCTCTTGTAGCTCTCCTGCTTACCCTTGTGAGAATGTGGGTCTACTCCAGGACGCCCTATTCTTCTGCAGCTCTGGTAGATAAATTATTTGCATGCTGATAAGCTTAAAAAATATGGTGCTCTCTAGATGAAACTGACATTTTGTAAGATGTAACAAGTTACCTCGTTCCAGTGCTCTGGCTCCATGTTGAATCTGTGGCTGCTTAGCTCAAGTGCACCAGCACGGAGCATCACTATGACAGCTAGTGTTTCCCCTTCGCTTAATTTTGGGGAGACTTTCAGCACATTAAGCTACACTTCACGCCTTAAAGGAGAGCATTCCCCAGTTGCCTGAGAGACTCGTTCTACATTACAATAAAGTTTGATTCAACCAACATTGAGTGAGTTAACTTTTTTCCCGTGTAATAGTATGCAGGGTAATTTTATTTTAGTGTGTGTGTGCAAATGCGCATGTGCAGGTGGCTACCTTCAGAGGCCAGAAGACATCACGACGGTGCCTGGAGCTGGAAAGATAGGTGGTGCTGAGCATCTAACAGGAGCCCTAGAAACTGAACTTAGGTCCTCTGGAAGAGCTGAAGGTGCTCTCAGCCCCAGAGGGTAAGTATGTTTAAGCATACTCTCCACACACATCTACAGAGACATGCACACATAAGTGCAACTTAATAACTAGCAGTGCTATTTTTTAATGTGAGGCAGGTTGTTACTATAGTTCTTTCTGATTAACATATTCAATCACCACGTTTAAGCAGATTGTAAAGACTTGACTTCACTATGCCATCTGTCCATACAGCCCTGAATAAGCCTCGTTGTTTGGTGTATCTTTAAATACAGATTGCTTTAGAGATAGAGCCTCCGTCAGGGCTCACTCAGTCTCCTGGGTTTGCCACCCGCATGAATTAAAAGGGATCGCCCATCTTCATGTCCTATTTTGGAGAGCAAGATGTCCAATTTGCCTCCTGCGGTTTTCTAGTCTCTTTCCTCCAACCACTACCCTGGTGGAGGTCCCCGCATGGAGCTGGTTTGTCTGCACTGATGCAGCCTCTCCGAAACTCTTTGCTTCACAAAGCCTCTCAAAGAACTGTCCAGCACACAGAGAGATGACAACCTCCGCTCTAAAGCTAAGTCAAGGATGACTGGCCAAGGATATCCTGGCTGCGCCACTGCGAGAACGTCCCACCAAGTTCTCTGTACAAGAGGAAGTCTCAAAGCAAAATTAATCATTTCCTGGCTTGCAGCAGGGGCTGAGTGTTTAGACAACACAGTGGGAGGGGCTTCCAAATCATCTGCCTGGAGCTAATGATACAGAGCCAAGAAGTATAATGCCTTGCTTCCAAAGACTTGAGGGAAAAATACTTTTCAGCTACTTAAGAGACACAGTGCTAAGAATAGCATTTTTATCCAAGCTAAGAGCAGTTAAACAGCCCCAGGGCAGCCCATAACAGCAGCCACAGCCGGGAACAGTGGCTGAGTGCACCACCACCTGAATTAGAAACATTGGGCCTTTGGGAAACAAAGGGTGTTTAAAGACCGTGTTCCTCCTAGGAAAAGAAGGGAGCTTTCACAAATAGAAAATGCCACCACGGTCCATCGTGTCCACCATATAATAAATATCTGTGGGGACAAAAATCGCCCAGGAAAGGGTCCATGAGATAGCCATTGATAGCAGGGCATCATGAATAACTAATACAGTAGCTAAGAGTTTGGGCTTCCGATGGGGCCATGGCAAGAATTTCTCCTCACCAACATGGCTTCCAGTGGGAAGGGCGTATCTCTGCTACACAGAGGCCCTTAGCATGGAACAATGGATGGTGGCAAGAACAGATAGTCACTGAAATTCCCCTGGACACCATGCGATGTGTCTGGTGACACAGCGTAAAATGTGCCCCCCAGTTTGTCAGTCTGGCCAATGCCAAACTATTTTGGTGGGTCATAGTGGTGCTGTCACTTAAAGGTTCCATCTTCACAGGCCCTGTTCACCAAGAAGTAAGCCACAGAGGAGGCAAGTGCTGGTGTGGGAGCAGCCTACCAAATAAACAAGCGTGCACTATGAAGCAGGCATAGGAACCATGCTGGCTACCTGAACCTAAAGCTTTGGTTCTGCTGCGTGCGTGCGCGCACATGTGGACAGTGGATGGCTATCAATGAGCTAAGAATGTCCAAGGTAATTTGGCTCTGGTTTTGCAACATTTGCTCCCCATCATCTCTAATTCAATCATTTGGCTTCGCAGAATCTTTAACAGGTGCTCTCTCTTTCTCTTTCTCTCTCATGTTCTTTTATTTCTTGTGTTAGCCTTCCGGGAACTTTAATCTACACATCACAATAAATACACGTTGTAGGTACTACGGTAGAAATAGTGCAAGTACTTCCTATGTGTCAGGAACCTTCTAGAAGCTGCACGTGGGTTATTTTATCCAATCCCCGTCACCATTTAGCATGCTAGATGAGAGAAGCGGGGCTAAGTTAGGGACAGTCGGGGTCATCATCGGTAATGAGTGGTGGGGCCTGAAAATCGGACAGCCCTAAAATGCCTGGTACCACTCCAGCCTCCAAATGGTGCTCCTATGTGCTTTTCTGTTTGTTTTTCAACATGACTTCTTTCTCTAATTCATAATACAAAAACAAAACTAAAAATGAAACAAATCGAAATTTTTTTTTTTACAAATGAGAAGTAGATCAAATTCTTTGTTTGGCCCAAACACTTGTGAGATGGCTCATACCCATATCTTTCAAACAGAAGTTCATAATTATTACCTAGTGATGGAAAAATACAACAGAAATTATATTTTCTTTCCAACAAAAGATTTACTACACACCTGTCCTACCAATTGCATTTATTTAAAAATATGTGTGCATATAAACAAAATTTATGCAAAATTCTATCCTCAATAGTAAGATAAGTAACCCCAGGCATACCAATAAAACACCTAACTCCTCCGGTGGCTGTGATGGTGAGTCAGAGGAATAGAGACAGCTGTTTAGGGAAAGCAGCCACTCTGGGCCCCAGCAGACGGTGGTTAGATGACCCTCTCATACCTCCTGGGCAAATTCCCTTTCTCCTGCTGCCATTAGATTAAATACATTTTTCCAGCAAAACAAGTCAATAAATCATCATTAATGAAGCGCTAAGGTTGAACCCACAACTGTGACAGATGATGACATTTTATCAAGTCCCAAAACAATCCATCAAATGGCTCTTTGCTTTTGGTTTGGTGTGGTTTGTTTCTTCGAGACAGGGTTTCATTGTTTAGCTCTGGCTTTCCTGGAACTTGCTTGGTAGATCAGGCTGGTCTTGAACTCACAGAAATCTGCTTGCCTCAGCCTCCTAAATGCTGGGATTAAAGGCATGTGAAACCCACTGCCCAGCTGTTCATTATTTTTAAATGATTTTTTTTCTTTTTAGCTGTGTGTACATGTGTGTGACTATGGGTCAGTGCCCGAGGATGCCAGAAGAGGACATCAAATGACCTGGAGCTGGAGTTATAGGCAATTGTGAGCCACCCCAATATGGGTGCTGGGAATTGAACTCAGAGCCTCCGGAAAAGTACAAGCTCTTAACCTTAAAGCTGAGCCATCTCTCCAGCCCTTATTTAAAAATGTCTTAGTATACACATAATGCAATGTGTATCTTATCTACCTTCCTATGTCCATCCTCTTCTCTGTAGCAACCATAAAAGATGACAAGACAGAGAGGACCTCGGGAGTGAAGGAGCTTGAAACACACACGCCGAAAAGCAGCACTTGAGCAGATGTTTCTGTTAAAGGACTGTGAGTCTCTGAGCTCAGGAGAAATCAGCTGATGTTTTGTTGAGTATGGAGGTGCTGTTTGAGACTCGCAGGTGACTTGTAGCTCAAAGGCAGTATGGAGAAAGCAGAAGGGGAGCAGAACACCAACCCAGAAAAACAAATTAGCCATTGTTTATTCAGAAGGCAGGCTTGTCGTCTGCTGTGGCTCCTCCTTGCCTGGTTCCTCCTTGGGTCTTAGCAAAGGGCGTGCACAAAGAGCCACAATCCAGAGGTGGAGGTGCAAATCCTGAAGTCACAGGCTCATGCTCTGGACTTGAGCAGAGGACCCACTGGGGCATTCAGAGCCCCCAGTGAGATGTGTCCAGGTGAGCCATGCCATCCTGTGCTCTGGAGCTCAGCACAGAGAAATGGCAGGCATTATGCACTCAAACTGCAATGCCTAGAACCCACGTCACAGAGAGAGGATCATGTTAGAACCCATGATCCATGGCTGCCTAGAATTTCGCTTTGAATTTTGCTCTAAGCAGTCAAGTGTCTTCATAGAATTTACAATGAAGGTCATTTCTGTTTAATCACGTCACTCTCCGTTTCACGTTCTTCTCATCGTGACCATGACAATGACTTGCAAGCCAGAACGGCTTCCCTGAGCGTTTCCTTTCTGAAGGTCCACTGACAATGAAAGGCCTCAGAGGTTAGGCAGGTGGCTTGGGTTTCTTTCTTTCTTTGCCTTTGCTTTTTAAAAGTATTTTCTAAAAAAGAGCTTAAGGATGACTGATTTTCCATTGTGTGTGTGTGCCCGTGTGTATGTTTGCTTTTGTTTATGTATGCTCATGCCTGTATGTGTACATGTGCAGAAAAGTCTTTATGTGCATATGTGTGCGTGTGTGTGTGTGTGTGTGTGTGCGTATGTGTGTGTGTGTGTGTGTGTGTGTGCATGTATGTGTGTACTTGCATGTCGGGTCTGGAGACAAATGGTGTCTTCTTCAACCTGTGTTTTGGTTTGTTACTTGGTTGTTTTTGAAGATAGGGTCTCTTGTGGACCTGAACGTGGAGCTTGCTGATTCAGCTAGACTGGCCAGCAAAGCCCTGGAATCCCCCCGTCTCTGACTCCACAGTATTAGAATTAGGCTCCCAGCTCCTTGACATTGACTTGGGGAATCAAACTTAGATCCTCATGTTTGTGTATCAAGCCCTTTACTTATCGAGTCTTCTCCAAGCCCCAGTTTTTTCTCGTGTATGGATGCTAGGGGGTGGCTCAATAGGGAGGAGCACTTGTTGCTCAAGCTGGGGACCTGACCTCCAAGCCCCAGCACCCATATAAAAAAACCTAGCTCGATCACCATGTGAGGTGGATCAAATGATTGCTGAGACTTGCTGAGCCCCAGACTCACCCCAGGCTCAGTGGGAGACCCTGTCTCAGGAGAATAATGAAGGGAATAAGGACACGGAGCACCTGGCATGCCCCTCGGCTCACCACACATGCAAACGAGTCTCCCCTCCCCCAATTTCTGCTTCTGCTTTGGGACTTTGATGCAACTTGCCTTACAGTTCCCCTCAACAGTTTTGGAAGAAACATTTGCCATTCTTTCTTCAAGTGTCTTCCTTGTCTTTCCAGTTTCTGAAGCTGGGGTGTTGACACCTTCAGAGATCTGCAGGGAAGATCAGAGGTAGGTTCCTGGGAGTCCATCGATTTGAGGTTACAGGAATTTTCTAAATTAGAGGAAGAAACTGTCTCTGAGATTCACTTTAAGCGTGGCCTGTGAGAGGATTCGCAGGTAAAGGCACTTGCCACTAAGTCTGATGACTTGAGTTGCTCCCTGGGGATCTATGTGGCAGTAGGAAGGCTTTCCACAAGTTTCCACAAGTCTCCTGACCTCCAGACATACTCTTGTGAGTGTGGACTCATGCCCATCCCGCACATACAAAACAAGTAAATGTAGCAAAATATTTAGAAAATTCACTTTAAACATTAACTAATGGACATTCTTTACCAGTGCCTCCCCGAAGTTTCCGTCGTGTATGCTGGAAGGTCAAGCATTTGTGCATGTTGTATGTATTTGTTTCTGTTGTATATGTCTGTTTACTTGTATGCATGCTTGTAAGTATGTATGTGCTGGTGGACTTTTATGTCTGCATCTGGAAGCCCAAGGTTAATGTAGAACGTCTTCCTTGGCTGTTGTCTACTTCATTGAGACAGTCTACCCCAAAGAATCCCCAGTCTCTACCTCCTGAGTAATTGCTGGTGGCTCCCACATCTGACTGTTATGTGGATTCTGGGATCCAAATACAAGTCCTCAAACGCATACAGCAAATACTTTTTCCATTGAGCAGCTCCACAGCCTGAGGGTCAGATTTTCATCCCATCAGGCTAATGGACTATGAAGAAGTTCTCTTGCTCACCTGGTTGTGTGGTTGCGCACACCAGATCTAAAACAGGTAACAATGGCATGCAGTCATGTGTGTCACTCACGCAGTCTGGAAATGCATCATCAAGTGACTTTGTCCTTGGATATGCGTCATGGAGTAACAAACCCACAGGGTGGCATTGTTGCCAAGCAACGCTGACTCATGGGATCTCAGAGGACATGTGGCCGATTGTAAAAATACTGAATTGACAAATATGTAGCTAAACCAGGTAAACAGTGCAGCGCTACGGTGTATACAGATTGCATTGTAAGCTCACTCAGGGGCACAGCGGGAGGAAGGACAGATGCACCAAGCTACCCTACCTCATCAGACATACAGATTCCTGGGCTGGGGAGACACCTTGACGGATAAGCTTACTCAGTAATGTCCTTGAAGAGCAATCTGGAGGAGCTGAGCTCAGATCTCCGGAACACACATAAAAAGCCAAGCAGGCATCTGTAATGCCAGTGTTAGGAAGGTGGGGACAGAAGAATTCCTGAGTGCTGTGTGAGGCTTTGACACATGACACACATGTCTACGTATCCCTGGCACATCAAAGTAATCATAGCCAAGCCCGACTTAGTGAACCAATTAACCCGATGAGTTCAATAACTTCCAAGGATTTGGGTGAAGGGTTACTTTTAGGGGCAGGAATGACTCAAACCAAGATTAAGATACGTGGATTCTGAGGTATGGAACCCAGATACTTATGCTCACAAAGCAGGCCCCATGTTGACTGACTTCTGAATACAGTTATTTAAGTAAAGTTTACAAAGATAAGCAAAATCTCGAGTGTATTTGTTTTGCCAGGTAGGAGAAAGCATGAAAGATAATTGTTGAAAGGTTGTTTTGTTTATCAGTAATGAGATAGAAGTTTTGATCTGAGGGTATCCTTCTCCTGCGTCCTTTATTTCAGATGACTCTAAACTCAGAAGAAGACACAGTCTGTGTTTATTGGTCTCTGAGATCATTAATATTAATCACCAACTGGATTCTGGAATTATAGAAGAGATAAGCCTCCGGTGAGTCTGTTAGGGAATTTCTAGATTGGGCTAATTGAAGTGAAGAGACCCATCCTAAATGTGGGGCATCTTCCCACGGACTGGGTCCTGAGAATGAATAAAAAAGGAGAAAGCAACCTGAGCAGCAGCGTTCATCTCTCCGCTTTCTGACTATGGACACAAAGTGACAAGCTGCCTCCAGCTCCTCACCCCAGATCTTCCCTGCTGTCTTAGTTAGCGTTTCTGTGGTTGTGAAGAGATATCACGACCATGGCGACTCTTAGAAAGAAAAACTGGCTTACAGTTCAGAGGTTCAGTTCATTAGCATCATGGGGAAAAGCATGACAGCATGCAGGCAGACCTGGTGCTGGAAAAGGAGTTGAGAATCCTACATCAAAATTCACACAGAAGACAACAGTGTCCACACTGGGCAGAACTTGAGCCCATAAGATCTCGAATCCCATCCCCATGGTGACACACTTCATCCAACATGGCCACACCTACTCCTACAAGGCCATACCTCCTAATAGCACCACTACACATAGGCTAAGCATTCAAAGACTTGAACCTATGGTAGCCATTCCTATTCAACCAGAGCACCTGCCATGATGCTCACATCTAACTGTGAGCTAAAATAAAGCCCAATCTTCTTAAGCTGTTGTTGACAGGTGTTTTCTCATGGTTACTAGAAACATAACTGATAACCGTCTTCCAATATGATACATTACTTTTTCCTTCATGGTCGTTGGGAAGTTTAGGGGAATTTTTATCTGAGCTGAAATAAAACACACAAATGGAGAACAGATTCTGTAATGGAAAACCATCCCAGCTTGGATGGCATTGTTTGGATGCCTCCTCCCAGGCATCAGTAATCTCAGGAAAAACACAGAATACATGGTTAGAAAACATGCAGAAAGAACTTCACTTCTCTTTGAACCGATGTGATACAGTTTGGCTTTGTTGGGTTGTACAGTATAATTGTGCTTTCTCCTTATCATTTAAAAATATTGTAATGAAAGATCCAGGCTGGAAAGATGGTTCAGTGGCCAAGACTGGTTTTTGCTCTTGCAGTGGGCACAGGTCCAATTCTTAGTACCCACATGGTTGTTCACAACCTTCTGTAACCCTTAAGAGAACCCACACCCTTCATCTTCCAAGCGCTGAGGACACCATGCACAATTGTGGTGTACATACATACATACAGGGAAAACACTCACACACGTGGAATAATTCATTACATATACATATTTTGCATATTATATACTTACAATGTACATTTTACATAGTTTTATAAATATGGAAGGTCTCTCTCTCACTCACACACACACACACACACAGAATAGCACGCAAACGTTTGGAAGATGACCCTTTAACAATATTTTCCAAATCTCCTTGCCACTTAAGCTGTATATATTACTCCAGACTTCTAAGAAAAATGCTGGAGCCTGCTGAGATCATAAAATATTCTAAAGGCGTTGATTCATTCTGAAGAAGCCCAGCGCAACATATGGGTTATCAGACCCAGCGATTATGTAACAGAAGTACAAAGCACAGAAACAATGCCCTGCCATAAATGTCCCTGGACAATTTTACATTGAAAATCAGTATCTCCAAGACGGCTCTGAAGGGGATACTGTGACTTCTCACATAGAACATGAACTCTGTTGGACAGCTCTGATCAGGAGTGCTCCCTGTGCAAGCCATAAAAGACTAAGTTTCTGTGGACATACCTGGTAGAGTGTGGGTCTGGAGGACTTCTTCTAGTGTGTGGAGCACAGTACAAGGCAATCTTGACTCCCCAGAGAAAGGGGAGGTGTGGCCATTTGTGTGGAACAATGCCTCCTCTCACTCTGCAGAGGCAGGGACCTGTTAAGTTTCGTCCAGAAGACTCAGTACATTCCCAGGGCCACTTTATTGCAACAAGTCATAGCAGTACGACTCTGTGTGTGTGTGTGTGTGTGTGTGTGTGTGTGTGTGTGTGTGTGTGTGTGTGTGTGTGCATGTCTAAGTGTGAGCTCATATGTGTAGGCCAAATTCTCAGGCCACTTTATTGCAACAGGTCAAGGCAGTATGACTCTCTCTCTCTCTTTCTGTGTGTGTGTGTGTGTGTGTGAGTGTGTGTGTGTGTGTGTGTGAGTGAGTGTGTGTGTGTACATGTGTGTGTCCATGCATAAGTGTGAGCTCATATGTGGGGGCCAAAGGATAACTTTGAGTATTCTTCCTTAGGGGTGCTCTGGCTTTTCTTTGGAACTTGACGGATACATAGGCTGTAGGCTTGCTGGTCAGTGAGCTTCAAGCATCTGCCTGTCTCAGACTCCACGGACCCTGGACTTTTAGGTATATGTTACTGTGCCCAGCTTTATATTTTTTAATGGGTTTTGGGATTGTTATTGCAAAACAACCATTTTACCAGTGGCATCATCTCTCCATCTCAGATACTATTTTTTTAAAGGAAGCCAGGAGTCACTGTCAGGCAGCATTCTGTTGGGAGCCAGCCTATCCAAGGCTTTCCCTGAGACCCTGGTGTATGGTGATGGAACATCTTTCCTTGTCTAATGAATTGGCATTGTTGGTAATGGATGGAGGCCAGAGATGTGAGGAGCTGTGGCTCCATTCTGAGAACTCAGCTCTTTCCACCCAGAAGGCAATGCCGATCAGTCCCAAGGCTGCTGTGTGCTCAGTCTGTGATGCACTTGGGATACCCTGTGTTCATTTCTGGCAGCATTTCTTGATTCATTTCCTGCTGACTCTGTCCCATTGTGTGACGACGTTCTGCTGACTTCATTCCGTTTTTCCTTGCACACTGGATATAAGGAGCTGCATTTCTTAATAAACATGCTTGCATTAGCCATTAGCTTGTATAAGACCTTCTGATCCTAAACTTTCATAACTTCTTAATTGTCCCATCCCCTGGTCCTCCTCCTCGGGACCCTGTCACTAAAGAATGGCCTGCTAGTCCAGCCCACTGTTCTAGGCTACCCATGTGTTGAAGGAAGAGGGCCTGCTCTTGGTCTGGGCTGCCCAGCTAGCTTACACCCAAAATAATCACACAGAAACTGTATTCATTTAAACACTGCCTGTCCCACTAGCTCTAGCCTCTTATCGGCTAACTCTCACATCTTGATTCAACCCATTTCTAATAATCTGTATGTCACCACGAGGTCGTGGCTTACCGAGAAAGATTCAGCATGTCTGACTCGGCAGCTCCATGGCGGCTCTCTCTCTCTCTCTGACTCTGCTTCTTCCTCCCAGAATTCAGTTCTGTCTTCTCTGCCTACCTAAGTTCTGCCCTATCAAGCCAAGCAGTTTCTTTATTGATTAACCAATGAAAACAACACACAAACAGAAGGACCTCCTACACCACCCATGGCTGCTGAAGAATGATGTGTGGCATCTTCAGTAGAGGAAGAGAGTCTGACTCTTGATGAAACATGATACATGTTTCATGAAGATAGGTCCTGAGTTATTGGCTGGAAGCTGTGAGCAGGGAACTGGAAGATTCAAGGGTACTAATGGCTCCATTCAAGTGTCTTGGGACACACTGGTCATGGTGCTGTAAGCTGATGTCAGTAGATGGCACTTCTCTGGCCATCACTGTCCCTGGTGCTGTAGTTCAGTGATTAAGACAGAGTGCTTTACTGCGGTGTCAGACATGAGCTGCATGTGGCAATGGTCACTTGGAACAAACAGAACCAGGGCAATTGCAGAACAAGTAAGAAACAGTCAGCATGTGTCACGCGGATGCTCTGAGGAGGGTATTTTGTTCTAAGTCAGAGAATTTCCCATTATTATTTCTCAATTATGAATCCTCATGAAAGAAGTAAAACATAGAAAATATCACGAAAAAGTAGAAAACAAAATAAGAAAGAAAGAAAGAAAGAAAGAAAGAAAGAAAGAAAAATTCTTAGAATTGAAAAAAAATGTGACCAACAAAAACATCATTGAGAAATTTAAGTGGAGAGAGAAGGAGGAGAGAACCAGTGACTATCAAGATAAGGGAGTTCGATTCATCCAATTTAAAGAACGGAGAGAAAATAGAGTGTGTGTGTGTGTGTGTGTGTGTGTGTGTGTGTGTGTGTGTATAACTGTTGTCTTGTAGCAAGTCCTCATGGCCCATTAGCCAAACAACAATAACAAAAACCAAACATTTTCTTAGCAGAGATTTTGAATGGAAAGAACAAATGAAAAATACCCTAAAAATTAACGATTAGAATCCCTCCAAACTCAGAAATACAAGATTATAGGTTCAAAAGCTTGAGGGAAACATGTGCCATACTAAAAGAACTCAGGAAGCTCAGACGTCACCATGACACCAAGGGAAGACCAGGGAGCGTCATCGGTGAGACAGGACACAGATGACACACTGCCTCTCTGGGAACACCAACCCATGTGTCAGCCCAGAAGCTGAGAAGGAGAAAGTGGCACACACACCCAAGTTTTGAAGGAAGTAGGTGGCTGCTTACAAATTTTATATCTGTATAAAATACCCTTTGTGGGGTTAGCATTGAAAGTGCTTCTGCTTTCGCTGAGGGACCCAGGTTCAATTCCCAGCACCCATATGGTAGGGTAACTCACAACCGCCTGTCATGTCAGCTCTGCCTTAATGTTTCCCGCTCTCTTCTGACTTCTGAGGGCGCCCACAAGCATGTGAACATGCATGCAGAGAGAAATGTGCGTCTACACATGCAAAATGCTACCTTTTTTAAAATAAGGCATGCGATGCAGGTTGACAATTAGCGCTAACCATCAAGTCACTCCTAGAGGAAGGTCATGAGCCCCTCAGCCTTCCTGGGGAGTGCGAGGATCCTAGCCATATGCCTTATAGCAGCCTACAAGTTTCTCTCTAGTGCTCCCTGCTTTCTCACTCTGAGAGAGCAGAGAGCTACATCAGGGTCTTTCTCAATCACTTTCCACCTTACCTTTAAAAAAGTAACTTACTTAACTTTTTATTTCATGTGCATTGATGTGGTATCAGATCCACTGGAACTGGAGTTACAACCAGTTGTGAGCTGCCATGTAGGTGCTGAGAATTAAACACAGGTCCTCTGGAAGAGCAGCCAGTGCTTTTACCCACTGAGCCATCTCTCCACCTTACCTTTAGAGTCTCTCACTAAATCCAGTCCTCACCGATTGAGCAGACTGTCCATGGGGATCCTCCTGTCTCTGCTCCCCTGGCTAGTGTTACAGAAGTGCATCACCACACCCAGTCCTGACGCTTGTACATCAGGTGCTCACCACGCCCACTCATCCCCACAACCTCTCTCAACGTGAATATTCTTAAAGGAAAAAGTAAGTAACATCTGTTTGGTGTCTATACATATGTGAGCTAGTAGTGTTTCTAGACAAAAACAACCAGACACAAACCAGAAAACTAACAATGCAAAAAGCAAGCAAGCAAGCAAGCAAGCAAGCAAGCAAGAAAGAAAGAAAGAAAGAAAGAAAGAAAGAAAGAAAGAAAGAAAGAAAGAAAGATAAAAAACCCAACAACCCTCCAAAACAAAATAAACCACAATTTCATGTGCTGACATGCTCGGGCAGGGTGAATCATAAAGAGAGTGAGGTGCGAGGATAATAAAACACCTCTGGCATTTTAACTCCTACATGAAGCATAAATCCTAGCACCTTTATTTTTTACTCCAGAGTTGGTTTTTATGAAGATGCTTGGGGCCATTCTAATAAAACTAGTTGGCAATGATGTGTAAGATATATCATTTTTTTTTTTCAAGAAAGGAAAGGTGTCTGCCAGATGGAGCAAAGAAGCAACGAGGCTATGCTATTTCCTGGCTCACCTTCCTCTCTGCGCCTACTTCCTATGCAGCTCGGGAAGGTTTGGCAGACAGCTAACACATCCCAGGCTTCCTTCCCTAACCCAGGCAGCACCATCTGTATGCTTCAGCGGGACCGGTGTCGTCAAGATGGACTTGATTCCTGTTTTCACAAGCCAGAGAGAATGCTTTATACAATTCACCTTGACTCTTCAGAAGCAAGAATGTTGTTGTAGAACAAGAATGTTGTTCATTCATTTGACCAGACAGGTGTTCCTCATGCCTCTCTCCCCCAGCGCCAGCCCTTGCTCAGCTCTGCCATTTCCTATTCCTGTGGTTTCGCCTTTTGTACAATGCCAGGCAAACAAAATCCTACAGAATAGTCCCTGGTCGGCTTTAGATTCACCTATGGAGTTATGCATGTCTGCACTCTTATCTTAGCTGAGTAGGATTGTTTTCTCTCTCTCTCTCCCTCCTTCCCTCCCTCCCTCCCTCCCTCCCTCCCTCCCTCCCTCTCCCTCCCCCCCCCCCCTCTCTCTCGTGTGTGGTGTGTGTGTGTGTAAGCCTGAAGACATCTTCAGCTATCATCCCTCAGTTGCTGTTTGTCCACTTTGCTTTCCCAACAGACTCTCGTTGACTTGCCACAGGCCACACTGATTGACCAGTGAGTCCCAGGGATCTGCCCTTCTCATATTTGCCAAGCAGGGACTCCATTGACTGAACTATCTCCTTAGGGCCGGAGGCTCTTGTCTGTGCAGTCACGAGAGTCATTTCCAGTGTTTCCAACCTCCACAAAGAGAATGCTGCCCCTATGAACTTCTGCACATCCTTTTCCGAGTAGATGCAAGTTTTCATCCCTCTTGGAGAACAGCCGAAATGGCATCTTCCAATCCTGCGGCGAGTGTCTTCACAAGAAACTTATCAACCGTGTTCTGCAATTACTGGACCATTTTGTAGCCACAGCATCACTGCACTGCCTGCGAATGAGAATTCCTGGAAAGACTCTGTCGTCAAATGCTGAGGAAAACTTCCGTCACTATGGAGAATTTGGAAGGCTGCTGATCCCACAGCCTAATCCCAGTTTCTCTCTGACTATCTTTTGCCCCTTAAAAAGCTGTTCTTTGCTCCTGCTCGGCTCTGTATCATAGCAACATCTTGATAAACTGAAACCTTTAGGATGTGTTAGCATAACAAAAGCTACTCTCCACCAATGGCAGGACTAAGAATGCTATCCCATAGCATCAGAGGTTGAGATTCTTCTGCCCGCTGTATTTGACTTCTTAATGTTTCCACTAATGAATTTTTAAAATTGACTTGATTTCCGACTTTCTTTATGATATTGCTTTAAAGAGCCATGAAACCGCTTCCGTGTTGGAAGTGCGGTAACCGGATCTGTGCTTTCTAGGGCCTTAGTCACTCCATTTGGCTGCAGAGTAAGGCATCTCATACTCCCTTTGAAGTGAGAGCTGTGGTTTTTGCAGCAGCAAGCCAAATCCCAAGGCTTCTCAGCTGGCGCAGTTCACAGGTTTCCCTGGGCAGAGAGGAAGCCTGGGGTCGTGCCCTTCTTGGTGCAGCCGGTTGGGAACAACTTTGCTTTGAAGTTGCAGAAATTTTGCTCCTGATCTAATTAGTTAAAAATGGTGAGAAGTAGGGAGATGGTGACATAGCTCAGCTGCTAAAGTTCTTATCAACACTGAAAACAATGACATGAAAAGTATTGTTCTCTGAGGGACAAAGAGGAAGACAAGAGAAGCTGATTTGCAAGTTGGATATATATATATAATATTCAGTTATTTTATGAAAACTTACAGAAGCAAATGTAGTCACAGACTGCTTGTTTGTTTCCCAGCTGCCCATACCTGAAATAATCACACAGAAGCTATATTAATTACAACACTGCTTAGCCAATAGCTTAGGCATATTCCTGGCTAACTCTTATATCTTAAGTTAACTCATTTCTATTCATCTGTGTATCACCATGTGGTTGTGGCCTATCGGTAAGGTTCTGTCCATGTCTGTCTCCTTCGGTGGCTACATGGCTGTAGGGGCCAGCCATGATGAACTAAATAGAAACAGACCTCCCAAAGGAAGTTCTTTACCTTCAACCATTATCACCTGCCAGAGTAGGACTCAGCCATCAATAAGTTTAATGGAGGCCTGAGTCTCAGTAGTTTACCCTGATGCAATGCCTGATTGCAGGAAGAACCACAAACTGAGACTACCCAGGCACTACCCAAGAACAGACCATCCAAAGGAAATGCATAGCGTTCCTACCATTGTAGATAGATCACCTGCCAGCACACACTCACCAGGGCATCCCTAGACAAGTGTCAGCCAATTGGGGGTCCTGAACCTCAGTCACCCCTCACCCCCACCTATACTACTATAAAAACCCAATTCTAACTAAGCTTGGAGCTCTCTGATTATTCCAATATGTCGGACACACAGAGAGACCGAGTTTGCAAGCTTGTATAAAATAAAGGCTCTTTGCTTTTACATACAGGACTCAATCTCCTTGTTGGATTTTGGGGAACTTCATGGATCTGGGCATAACAATGGCATCTCTCTGACTCCGCATTCTTTCCTCCTCTATCTTCTTAGAATTCCTGCCTTACTCTACTTTGCCCTTTCTTGGGCCAAAGCAGCTTTATTCATTAACCAATAAAAGCAACACATATACAGAAGGACTTCCCACACCAAACAAAGGCTGCATTGGAATAGCAGAGATGGGTGACTAGATCTGAGTCATTAATAATTGCGTGGAAGAACTGGAAGATGGGGAAAGACAAAGAGACGCAGTCGGGGAAATGCACTGGTGCTAGTCTAGTAAAGATGCCAACCCCATTGCAAGCACAAGGAAACAGGACTGCAGAGGCAGCAGGTAAGGGTGCTTGACGCCAAGTCTGACAATCCTGGCATTAGCCAGGACCATATCATTTTGTAAAACTTCTCCAGTTTTGGTTAAGTGGCAATGTTTTTTCCAAAAACTACTGTGATTAGCATTCCAGAGCTAAATTGGTTTGTTTAAGATTCCTGCCGCCACCTTCACAGCAGACTCCTGATAAGGGCTGGCAAAAGAGATTACCCATCTCCTAACGTTCTTTACCTGGCTGCTCACTCGTGAACCCTAGCACAGGCTAACTTCAGACCAGAAAGAGACTTTTAATGCTCCACATCTTCTAAGGCCAAACATCTTCCGTCCAATAACTAGCTTAGCTTATGAAGCAGACATGGGTACTGATACTTACAGGGAGCTCCACAGATAAAGGCCTGTACCATCTTCAATGGCTTGTTCCCTTGTCTGCCATTCCTTCTGCCTGACCTTTACACCCTGAGAGTCACGTGGTAGAAGGAGAGAACCAACTTTGGGGGATTAACCTCCGTACATTCATTGTTGTCTCGTGTGCCCAAATACATGTGCATGTGCGCACCACATGTGCACACGCACACACACATACACGTGCACACACATACACACACACATACACACACACAAACACACACGCAGTCCCTCTCTCTCTCCCTCCTCCTTCTCTCTTTCCCATTCCATCCCTTTTCCTCCCTTCCTTTCCCTATCTCTCCCAGTCCCTCTCCTCCTCTCTATATAATTTAGAAAATTAAAGAATAAAGACAGCATGGTGGCACACACTTTTAATACCAGTACTTGGGAGGTAGAGTCAGGCAACTCTGAGTTCCAGGCCAACCTAGTCTCCAAAGTGAGTCCTTGTCTCAAAAACAGAACACAATTAAAGAATAAGGAAATGCAGCAGCTGATGGGAGAAGAGGAAGGGACCCACACCCAAATATTAGGTGGAGTTCAGGGAAACCTGCAGGAAAGGAGGAGGAAGGATTATAGGGACCAGAGGGACTGGGGACACCAGGAGAACATGGCTTACAGAGTCAGTTAAGCAGGGCTCATGGGGACTCACAGAGACTGGAGAGGCAGTCACGGAGCTTGCATGGATCTGCACCATGTCCTCTGCATGTATGTTGTGATTGCTTAGCTCAGGGTTCTAGCGGGCCTTCTGACCATGGGAAAAGGGTTATCTCAGACTCTTTTGTCTGCTCTTGGCACCCTTTTCCTCCAATGAGTTGTCTCATCTAACCTTGATGTGAGGGCTTGTGCAGAGCAGAATCTTATTGCATCTTGTTATTCCCTGTCCAGTTGATAACCTGGGGAAGACTGCTCTTTTCTGAAAGGAGGAGGAGTGGATCTGGGGTGGGGGGGAAGGGAAGGGAGGGGCTGGGAGGTGGAGGGAGGAAAGAGCCTGCAGCCAGGATGTATCGTATGGGAGAAGAATAAATAAAATTAAAACGAATAAGGAAATATACTATTTTCAAAGATAAGAGATAGCTTTCTTTTTAAATAACCTCACCTTTGTGACTGTTTTATAAGTATACCATGACTTATCACAATAACATCATGTTATATTCCGATAAAGTTACAGGATTTGAAATATTCAAAAATATATACAAGGGGCTGGAAAAATGTCTCAAGAGGCTTGCTGCTCTGGCAAAAGACCTGCGTTCAGTTCTCAGCACCTCCACTGAGCGGCTCACAGCCACCTGTAAACTCCATTTCCAGGGGTCTGACGCCCTCTTCTTGCTTTTAAAGGCACTGTAAACATGTGTACATACCCACACAGAGACATATAAGTTACAAAAATAAATCTTCAATGCTCAGAAACACAGAAACCCCTTGGTCTTTTAAAGCAGAAGTTTCATCGGCTAACGAGGGGAAATGACCCGGAAGTACTTTCCTACAGACTTCCCTAGTTAACTGAGCAGAAAACAGCAACGCCTACAAAGCAGGCACGAGGGGCTATGTGAGGAGAGGTTCTCCTTTGTGTTTCTCAGTTGGCTGGGCGCTGATGTTTCGTTTGCTTCCCACAGCCTGGCTCTTCTGTTTGCGGGGGAGATCAGAAGATGTGGGAAGCATCGGTAACTGGTCCTCTGGGCTGGGTGCAGCACGAATTGGAAATAAAAGGAGGCAGAGTCATTTCACAGCCTCCTGTGGCAACAACAGCACAACATGACTGTGGGTGGAACAGAAGCTGTCAGTGCAGAACAGTGGACCTGGGATTCCTGCACCAGACTGCTGCTTCCTCTGGGAGACAGCTCATCGCATCTCCTGCCTCCCCATAGAAACCATTCCTGAGGCCTTAATGGTGGCCAGGGTGCCGAATCTTCCTTTGAGAGGCTCCTTGCAGAGCAAAACTTGGGCAGAATTGCGGCAGGGAAAACTGCTATAGAATGCTATAGAATGTGCATAGAGACAGCAATTAAAACCCGGGGTTATGCTTTAGAGAAATGTTAAGGAATGGATCATGTTTAAAAAAATCAGGGCTGCCTTCTGTTCTCCAACAAATGAGAGTCAAGGAGTCAGGTTGATTTGATCATAGGAAAGATGGGGAGAGTTAAAGAAGAGAGGAATGGAATCAAAGGCTAAAAACAGAGATAGTAAAAATAAACATTTCAGAGAAAAATAAATTAAAAATAAAATTCAGAAGCGGGCTGGGGCACTGGCTTAGTGGGTCAAGCACTTGCTATGCAATGCAAGGCGCTGACTTCAAATCTCCAGCATCCATACATGCTAGGCAGGTGTGCTCATGCACCTGTAATCTCATGCTGGTCAGCAGAGAAAGGGACTCCCCAAACAAGCTGACTAGCTCCACCCACCAGCTACATGGGCAGAGTCTAAGCTCAGCAAAAGGCCCTGGTTCAGTAAATACAGAGAAGAGTCAGAAAGATAGAAGACATCATCCTCTGGCCTCTACACACATGTGCATACAACACATCTGTACCATACATAACTAAAACAAGATATCAGGAGAAATGGGGAGCCATACCAGGAACAGCAAGATGGGATTTTGGGGAGAGAGGGCAGGAGTCTTCCCTAAGAAACCCAAAGAGGAGCTGTTCTAGGCGAGTGAGCATCATGACAGAGGCAGCATGTATGGGCATGGGAACTCTGCACACATAAGCATGCATGCATGCCGCAAACACACACACACACAGAACAGAGATAGAGACAGAGAGACAAGGACATAGAGGACAGACAGAAACAGAGACAGAGAGACTTAGGTTAAAAGCCCAGTGACAACAGACAGGGACTTTTCTTTCACAATACTTTGGGTTTGGGAATCTTTCAGAGTGAGTGTCTTTATGGCAGGCTCCAGTGAGATTTGCTAGCTCATAGACTCTCTACTTCCTCTCTCCCTTTTCTGCACATTAGGTCACACACCCTCCACCTGCTTCTTCCCCTCCTACCTAAACCCACCCCCTCAGACAGTGAGTTAAGGAACCATGGCATGCTGGGGTCTTGAAGCCTTTCTCCTCACAACTGCAAGATAAGTTTATAGCAATAGCCAATGTCTCTCCCTTGGCACATAAGCTACGTCAAATTAAATCACCCCCTGAAAATCTATAAAAGTCTTAAATTATCCTTGTTCCTAGGATTTTTCTGAGTGCTCTGTCCCCTTCAGACCTCTCCAAAGGGCTATATATGGCAGGTATCTCTCTGCCTCTCTCACTTCAAGCATATCTCCTAAGACAGCTACTTTCCAAGTTTAGAACGGAAAGTGCTCTCTCACTCCAGGCTCCTCGTGCTGCCATGCTCCCTGTTATGGTAGGCACAGGCTGTCTTAGAGAGGGTTTCTATCGCTGTGAAGACACTGTGACTATAGTGACTCTCATAATGGAAAAGCATTTATTTGGGGTGGCTCACCTTTTCAGATGTTTAGTCCATTACCGTCAAGGTACCACATAGCGTGTGCAGGCAGACAAGGTGCTGGAGCTGAGAATCCTACATCTGAGACATTGGATAGTATCTTGAACATATATGAGACCCCCAAAGCCCACACCCATAGTGACACACTTCCTCCAACAAGGCCACACCCACTCCAACAAAACCACACCACTCCCTTTTGGGGACCATTTTCTTTCAAGCCACCACACAGACCACCCCTCCAAAACTGAGTCCCAATAAACGCTTTCTTTCAATATTTGCCTTGGTCTTGGTGTCTTATCACAGGAATAAAAAATAGCCAAGACACCAATTGAGCCATATCTGAGCCCATGGCCTTCTAAGCTTTTCTCGCAGCCTGATCCACTTCCTTGCTTTGATGCACTCTTCCTTGACAAACTCTCCTGCTCTCCAATGTATTCCTAATTCATTGTTATGGGTACCAGCACCTGGAAAGCCCCCTGAGTTCCCTCCAGACTCCCCTGTCACCTAGCACCGGTTCAGCGGTACTTATAGTGAGCTTCCAAGGATGCCACCTGAACATGGCCAGTTGCCACAGTTCCTGCTGAGCACAGTCAACACTCAGAGACACTGGCAGAAATCCGTGCCCACTATACCTCCTCCTCTGCCCTTCTGAAAGCTCATGATTCAGACTAGAGGGTGTTTTATAAGCTGTAAAAAAAGGCCAAGGTACGGCTTTGTGATCACTTGTGCCTCTTCGGAAGGCTAAATCTTGGTTCCCAGTACCTGCATGGATAGTTCACAAGTTCTGTAATTCTACCGCCAGGGGATCCAGCACCCTCCTCTGATTATCACAGGTACCTGAATATACATGGTAGACACACACACACACACACACACACACACACACACACACACAATTTATATACATAAATTCTGAAAAAGAAATCTTTAAAAGAAAAAATCAGAACCAGGAACTGGAGAGATGGCTCTGTGGTTAAGAGCGCTGACGGCTCTTCCTGAAAACCCCACCTGTAAGGATGGATGTCAAGTCTAGAGTGGGAAGTCAGTCACACTAGATAATCACTAGACATTCTGGTTTCTCAGTATCTCAGAACTTCATCTCTCTGTTTGCTCAAGCTCCCCTCAAGGTGGCCAGGAGGAAGAGCAGATGAAGAAGCTTCCAGACACTCGAGTCAGATGACCCTTAGGAACCTCTCAAGCAAGCTATAGCCTACCTGCATGCAGACAAGCAGTTAAGAGATTAAATGAATGTCACTTGTACCTTTTCAATTGCCAGCAATGTTTTCCTGTAATTTCCTCCCAAATATTAATATTTTAAAAGGGGATTTATACAACTAGCCACTTGAGAGTCATTTAAGTGTGACAG
Organism: Arvicola amphibius; assembly: GCF_903992535.2. Taxonomy (NCBI): domain Eukaryota; kingdom Metazoa; phylum Chordata; class Mammalia; order Rodentia; family Cricetidae; genus Arvicola; species Arvicola amphibius. Next base: position 148,706,207 of record NC_052052.2, on the reverse strand, counting down.
GCAACCAATCAAATAGGGGAGGGCAAGATGTTCGTACAAGACTTAGTGAATTATGGAAGCTGATGGCCAGTCATAATGAAGGCGTACATCCATGAAGGAGAGTGGTGAGGGGGTGTGCATAAACATTTGATTGCCTCCCTGAGCAGAAAATGTATTTCTGCGACAAAAAGAAGAAGTTTTCTGTGTTAAAATCTCACAGCACCTATCTTATGGGGAAAACAAACCACAAAGACTTCCAGCCCAAACTGCGGTTTGGTAGACATAGAATCTTCCAGAGCAGTGTTGTTAGTGTGAGCTTGGCTTCCAATACAGCTACATGGGGAGGTATTTGCTGCTGTGCTGGGGGCTCTAATGAAGTTGGGATCGCATTTACATTTCAGAACCGAGGGCACAGGCTGGAGCCAGACAGCCTGGCTTTGGATGTGGTGGCTCCACTTGCTAATTGCGCACCCATGGGCATTTTCTTAATGTATTAGTAGAATGGTTACAGTCTCCAGAGATTCTGTATTGTCTATGCTCCCCGCTTGTGTCTTCTTGGTCTGAAGAAGGAGGACGCTCTTGTACCCTCACTGCTTTGCTTTGCCCGGGAGATGATTCCATCCTGGCAGAGTCAAGCTGTGGCCTGCCCTACATTTCTCTTTATTGCATAAAGCAGTTGCTAGGATTCTTTTGTTTTGTTTTCTTGCCCTGAAAGATTCCATTTCACAAGCAGGTTTTGTACTTCATCTTGAGAATGGAAGATTAATGTATTCTGGGTGGCCACACAAAAAGACCATTTGTCCAGCACCACCATGCGGCACAGGTTGATGATAATTGCTGATTCCTGGAAGCTGACAGAGTGGCACTCTATAAGTTAGTTGGGGTGGGTTGATATTGCAGGGGAACTAGGTGTATTAAAATCCTATCAGGATAAGGCCTGGGTAATTCGAGAATGTTCACCCAAAGTCTCTGCATTTGAGTGCTTAGTCCCCAGTGTGTCACGCTGTCTGGAGAGGATTAGGAGTCGTGGCTTTGCTGGAGGAGGTATGTGACTGAACATGGGCTTTGATGGTTTATAGATTCGGGCCAGGCCCAGCTTGCTTTCTCTGCTCTCTGTGGTTCAAACTGTGAGACAGCAGCCTCTGCTTTCTAGTTATCTGGAAATGAAAACAAAAACAAGCTTTTTTTCTATAGGTTGTTTTGATTATGATAGTTTATATTTTTATGACAGCAACAGAAAAGCAACTGATAGAGCCATCCCAGTCACATGGTGTCTAAAAGTCAAAAGAAGTCAAAAGAATTATTAATAGCCATTTGACAGAGAACCAGCGAACACATACTTCTTTGAAACCACTGATAATCATAGTAAAATTGCCAACAGCAAACAGGCAAGCTCCGTTTAATGGGCATATATAAATTTCCTTGGTGGACAGAGAATACATTTTACCACCTAACGCATGTGGACAGTCTTCAAGAAGTGACGCCAGGTTGGGAGGCAGAGCTAACTGACTGGCTTAGAGATCCACTTTCACTGGTGTGGAATTCCCCTCTGTATGCTGTGAATACCATTGGTGAATAAAGAAACTGGCTTAGCCTGATAGGGTAGAACAGAGCTATGTGGGGAAAACTAAACTGAATGCTGGGAGAAGGAAGGCAGAGTCAGGCACCAAACACATGCAGGAACCCACAGAGATTAAAAGAGGCACTGAATGCCCTGGAACTGAATTTATAAATGATTAGGGGGTCAGAGCTTGGGTTCTGGGACCCAACCCAGGTCTTCTGTAAGAGAATTAAGTGATCATAAACCCTGAGCCATCCATGTAGAGGCCACCATCCAACCTGAGGGTCTGATGGGTGTTTTAGGTTGAGAAAGGACACTGTCCATCTTGGCCAGTGTGGCTACCGAGGCTGGAGCATCTCCTTCCTTCTGTGTCAAATGGGTTCCCTTGACTGACATAGGGAAATGGGTACCACCCTCTCCATAAAGACTCTGCTGCCAGTCTTTTTTAATTCTGCTCTTTGTGCATTCTGACATGAACTCTAACATCCATCTGCCCGCCAAGATCAGGCTCAAAGTAATGCTAACTCCTCTCAGGGGGCTTCATAATTACTCCCACATCCTGATGACGTGAGGCAGGGGACAAGCTGTCCTTTGCAGAATCGAGGCAAGCACAGCACCGTCAGCAGATACATCTGATGAGACAAAAGTCAAACTCAACCATGGCTTTACAGAGTCTTTCACTTGAATGCTGTACCACTGGATACAATCATGGTTACTACAGGCTGAGAAATAGATCTCACACATCAAGGTATCATTTCTGAAGATGGAATGTGTTTGCTTTCTCTGATTCCTCTTCTGCAAGCCCTCCATTGTGTGTGTGTGTGTGTGTGTGTGTGTGTGTGTGTGTGTGTGTGTGTGTGTATGTGTATGTGTATGTGTGTGTGTGTGTATGTGTGTGTGTGTGTGTGTGTGTCCAGGTACAGGGGCATGAGTTCATATGTTAGTCCTGGAGCACTTGCATATGTTTGCTCACGCATGAGTAGTTGATTATGTGTGAGGTTCCGCTTGTGTGTTTTCACCTAAGGATTTATTTCCATGTGTAGTTGTTCATGGAGGTCATGGTCAACCTCAGGATCTATTTCTCTTATGTCTTCCTCCTTGGTTTTTTTTACAAATATCTCCCACCAATTCCGGAGTGCAGCAGTTCCCTTAGACTCCCTTCTGTGCCTCTCAAGGACAGCAATGACCACTGTGTGCTACTGCATCCAACACTATGTGTGGGTTCTTAGACAAGAGCATAGGTCTTTCTTCATCCTTTCTGACACAGATTTTACCAGCTGAGACATCTCTCAACACAAACCCCATAGATTCAGTTCTTAACTTCAATGTGCCCCTTGACGTTTAGCTGTTGGTTTTTCTCTGGGCCACCAGCTCAGAAATAACAACATTAAGACTTCTTAATAATTACGAAAGATTGACCTATAGCTTAGGCTTGTCCCTAACTAGCTCTTATAACTTAAATTAACACCTTTATATTAATCTACATTCTATCACAAGCCATTATCTCTCTTCTATCTTGCACCTCTTGTTCCTCTACATCTCTCCAGCATCTTCCATGAGCTTATATTCCACTTCCTTTCTCTTTCCAGAAATCCTGCCTATACCTCCTGCCTGCCTAGCTATTGGTTGTTCAGCTTTTTATTACACCAATCAAAGGAAGTACAACTTTACACACTGTACAAGTAGCCCACAACTGTTACCCTCCATCACAATCAGTAGCTGGCCCATCCTCAGAATGTGGAACTCTTCAGAAGGCCATGTTCTACTCCCCAGGCCAGAGGTTAGTGGTGCCTGTCCATCTGTGTCAATGTGACTTTGTCCTTTGTACTGAACAAAAGATGGAGATGACCCACGATGAAGAACACTGAGAAACTTCCTGCCTGCTGGTCAGAACTATCACCAGATTGTGAGAGCTTTAGCAGGGCAGGGTAAGACAGCTCCTGGTCATCTCATTCTTACCAGAAATAGTCTTTTTTGAGGCTCTAAGTGGGCTCTGCCCCTTGTCTCTCTGAGTTTTGGGAGTCAAGGGTCACCATAGAGTCCAATGACACTTCTCATAAAATTGCAATGCCATTTTTCTAGTTTCTGACTCTTTTCTCTGTGTGTATGTGTCTTCTGAGAGGGAACCAAGCTACACATCATAAGTTGAGAAAATCTACAGTGATTCCAGGTCCAGAGGAGATGTCATTTACCATTACAAGATCCAAATGTCCACATAAAATTTGGAAAATGGGCTCAGGATTGAGCTCAGTTGCGAAGTGGCCCACCCTGCACCAAGTTCAAGTAGATCTGGCCCTGTACAGATGGAAAAGGAAGGCCAATACCTGTAACCTAAGTACTTTGGGGAGATGGAAGCAGAAGGAGCAGAAGCTTGAGGTCACTGTTAGTGACAAAGGGATTCAAGCACCTTCACACTGGACTACAGGCCCTGTACCAACGAATCAAAAGATAAAAATAACTCCAGGGACATAAAACTGCAAATGATATTCTATGTTTCTATTAAACATAGCATCTCATAAACATCAGCTCTCTGTGTGTATGTGTGTGTGTGTGTGTGTGTGTGTGTGTGTGTGTGTGGTACGTGGGAGTCTCTTACTTGTTTGCCTTTGTGTGTATGCAGATGCACCTGTGTCTGTGTGTATGCTCACATTCAGTGTATGTCCATGTTGAGTTGTAGGAAAACCTCAGTGTTTGTCCCTCAGACACATTCACCTTGTTTTTCTGTTTGTTTGTTTGTTTTTTAGCAGAGTCTTTCTCATTTATATCATTGTCTCAGAATTGAACTATGGTGACTGGCTGGAGGGTGAGCAAAAAAAATCAGTAGGTCTCCATCTTACCAGTGCTGGGAATCCAAGCATATGCCACCATAGCTGCTGTTAAAGGAGGCATCAGGGCTCATGCTCGCCTACCAAGCACTGCACAGACAAGCCTTTCGGGCTTTCTTAGCCTTTTATTTCCAGATTTTCTCCAGTTTCTCTGATGTCTCCTGAGGCAGGTCTGTGCAGACTACACAGCTGATACCAGAGCTGATAACTGAGCCACCTTCTCTGGCTTCTGTTGTTTTATTGACCCATGAATAGTTTTGTATTCCTTGGGGTCTCCTTTTCATTTGCCCCTCCCGGAAAATATCTACTTGTTCCCACCAATCAAAGCTCCATGACCCTAAGCTCATGAGGCTTTAACTCCTTCACCACTCATATCAGCCCAGTCAAGAAGACAATCCTGGGGTTCCTATGTCATTTGACAACATGGGTGTCTATCTGTGCATTTGATTGGTTCTGAAAGTCAATGCCCATTGATTTGTGCTGCATTGGCAGAAGGGAGCAGTTGCCTAGAGATGTAATTCTGCTTCTGTAGCCTCTAGCATCTTTTAATTCATGGAGTTGGCCCCAGCACTGAGAGGACCAGGCCACTGCAAAGAGGAAGCTCTTTGCATCAGCAATTCAAGTGGCCCCATGGGACAAAAGGGGCTCTCATCTTGATGAACTGGGGTGGAAGATTCCCATTACGATGTGCTGTGCCGGCCAGGTCCTTTGTCCTGAAATGTTCAGTTACTGCTGCCTGGCTACTTAAGACCTGGCCAGTTGTCTAGAGAGATTGGGATGCTCAAAGGAAAGTCTGTGAGCTGATGGAGGGCTGAGAAGATGTTTAGTGCAATTTGCATATCGGGAATGGGAAGCTGAGTGTTTGCGTGGCTGGCATTCCTAATGCAAGCGCAGATGGAGGAGAATACTGCCCAGGATCTTAGGAGCTCTCTCAGATCAGTAACACACATGCACTTGGTAACAGGTTAAGAAATGATGCAAATGCTTCTGTGAAATTACTGAAGGGAAGCAGCAGTGGGTAGGAGCCAGACAGAGAAAGCAAAGGATCAAAACTGACAGCCCTGGGCCAAGGAAGAGGTTAGTCTACGAAGCTCTCTGCAGTTGCAGCCTTGGAGAACAATTCAGATTTACAGCGTCCTCAAGAAAAAGTGATCTGTGACTGGGAATTGAATTCTGGCACTTTAACATGTGTGGACACTGGCTCACCAACAGTGAAGGATTGGGTAGCCCTGTGGCCATACAGAAGACTTGACATGTCTGTGGCCTTCAGAAACAGCTACCAATAACACATAGGTTAAAGAGCAGGTCCAAGGATCAATGCCAAAGCTTTGGGGTGGAATGGCTCCAGAAAGTTGATGTCATGGTGCAGAGTACACAGATTTAGAAGTTCTTGGCTGGGAAGTAAGGCCCCTATATCCCTATTCGCTTGGGATTGGATATGGTAGAAGACGTGAGTCGGAATGGCAATCAAAAGAATATTTATTAAAATAAAGGGATTGCCATGTCAGCCTGAGAAATCTTATTTCTAACATGAAAACATTTACATGCTCCCATTTTATAGTCTTGAGTGTTAACATCAGGGCTGAAGTGAACCCACAGTGTCCACTGCCCTGAGACATTGTGGGCAAGGCTCCCACACAAAGCCGAGAGTTGCTGTTCTGTGGCGCTCCCAGCCGAGCAGTGGAGAAGTTTGCCCTGCAGTTCTTCAGAGATTCTAGCCAAGTCCCTGCTGTTCAGCAGACACACCTGATTGCACAAAAATCAAATTCAAACACAGTTATGCATAAGCCATTCATTTGAATGCTGTAGGACAAAATCACAGTTATTATAGATTATATATTATTATATGATTATTATAGATTGTTCACATATGAACAATCATTAATAAAAGATGAATGTTAATCAATGGTTTTCTCTAATTACTCTTCATGCCACCTGCCTTGTGTTGTCTATGTAAAGGTGCACAAGTTCATATGTGTTTTCTCAAGCACTTGCATGTGTTCAGTCGTTTGTTAACAGTAAGGGGTCTCAAGTATCATTTTATCTTGTTTTCTTAAATACCCTTCAAGTTGGCTGTTGGAAATCATGTCATTCTGTCTGCACAGAGATCAGAATGGGTCAGTCCCTGCAGTCTTCACACAGGGGAGATTATAGGCTGACACTTCCATGCAAGGCTTTTACATGGTTGCTAGATCTGAGTTCCCATCAACTTTGCAGAGCAAGCACACGGTCTAGTGAGCTATCATCCCCGCCACATGAAGGGGCATTTTAATGGCCAGATTCTCCTGTCATGATATCTCTCAGAAACCTAATGTAGTGCACAGAGCACATCAAAGACTCTATGTGATGCTCAACTCTGGGTTGCAGTCCTGTAAGAGAAGCACTATAAGCTGGTGGTTGAATAAGTTCTCTGTATTGAGGAGTTCGTAGGACTCACATGAGCCTGCAAACTAAGGAAGATCATAGAATGGCATCAATTTCCTCCCATAGTCAGCAGCCAAGGGAAGCAGGGAGGTTAAGCCACACATGTTGTCTGTTGACTTGGGTTAAGAGCAGCTGTGTGAATTCGCTGACTCAAAGGGGCACACAAGTGGCCACATCCTTTGCTGAACAAAGTCCCCAAGGTAGATGAGACTTAGAGCCTTAGAGTTGTTGAAGGAAGTGGCCTGGCCTTTTGGAGAGTATCACCAATGGATTCTGTATCCAGAAGTGGCCTGGCCTTTTGGAGAGTGTCACCAATGGGTCTGTATTCTTCTCTCTCAGGAACACATTTCTGTCACATTGCCTCAGGTTAGGCAGCCTTTGCCTTGACAGGAGATGGGCAGGCCTATGCCTCAGGTTCTCTGCTTCCAGAGTACTCAGTCGGAATTCCCTGGTCTCAAATGCTACTTCAGCATGGCAGGAAATAAATAACAAGGTAATGGTTGCCCAGAGTTTGCTATTTCTACCACTTCCAGTGTCTCATGAGCCAGGCTATGGAAATCTTTAGTTGATGCTTAGAAGACTTTCCGAACCCAAGGCATTCATTGGCAGGCACTCCCTAAATGCCAGGCTGTCCTGTCCTGCACTGGGCCAGGATGTATGCTCACATTCACACAACGTAGCCATTAGCTCTCCCAGATGCTGACATCTGTTTGAGCCTCCTGCAACAGGGCTGTTGCATGGACTGTCATCAGAATTCTATTGTCACAGAGAACATCACTGGTGGTTCTGTGTTGTCTCTCAGTGAGAACTGTGGGGTATTGTTCATTACTTGTATTTCATAGATATAGTCTCATGATCTAGCGTATTCTGATCCTATGAGGTAATCATGAGCCTTCCATTGCCTGTGTAGGGAGCCAAGAAGTCCCTTATTGGAGCAACTCGGCAGAGGGGGAAAAGCTTCTTAAGAGAAGAAATTAGAGCAAAGAGAGTCTCTTCTCATATATTCTATGACTGTGTTGAATGAATTCTAATTGGTCTTAAAAATAAAAACCCAGATTCAGATATCAGGGTAAATGCTGAAAGATCAGAGAAGCGAAGGAGCAGTCACTAGACAGACATTTTATCTCTACCGAATTCTCAAAGCAAAGTGGGCAAGATCCTGTCTCCATGAATTCCCAGACTAAATGCTCCGAGCTCCTATCTCCTCCTACCTTATATTACTCTCTTCACCCAGCCATATCCCTTTCTGTCTCCACATTCCTAGTGCTGGGATTAAAGGCATGTAACTCCCAAGTGCTAGGATTAAAAGTATGAGCCTTCAGTACCTGTCTCTGTTTCTCTTTTAGACTAGATCAGTCTCGATTAGCCCAGGGTGGCCTTGAACTCAAAGAGATCTGTCTGCCTCTGCCTCTGGGATCAAAGGTGTGCACCACGACTGCCTGGCTTCTAGAGCTAACTAGTGACTTAGCTCTACATTCTAATCTTCGGGCAAGCTTTATTTGTTAGATAATAAAATATCACCACAAGACTGTCATGGGCGGACAAATCTGTTAATCTTCTAACAGGATTTCTGAAACATCTACATGGGAAGAGACAACAATTCTACATTCTAGAAAGGCAAGCAGAGCACAAGTATAGAGATTCCAATGATCAGAACACAGAGTGTTGTTTCCTTGGGGTTCCTTGTTGGGACCATTTGGAGTCCTGGCCTTCAGCTGCTCTTTACTGCTAGAGCTGTCTGATTGGAGTTACTAAAAGCTGTGCCTTGCCTTGAGGATCAGAGGATAAGGTCTTCAGCTGTTGGCCCACTTGACTGTTGGGTATATAAGCCTCCATGGTGCTATTGAATAAAGGGCTTCTTACCCGTGACTAGAGGTCCGTGGCTCTGTCTGTCTGTCTCCGTGTGTTTGTGTGTTTCAACCTCCAGTCCCTTCTCCAAAGCTTGCAAAAAGTATTGTAGCACATAGAGCGCAGATGGGGGCGCTGTGTGCAGCAGTTCCTCTTCCAAGTTCCCCAGATAATACGGGTGTGTTGGTCAGAATGAGAATGGCCCCCTTTGATGCACATGTTTGGACACTTGGTCCCCAACTGGTTGACACTAGGAAGGATCAGCAGGTGTGACAAGTAGGATGAAGTGTATCCAGCCAGGCGGAAGGGAGGACCAACTCCGAGATTGACTCAGTCCTCCACACACGCACTTTTTTGGACAAACCTAAACACGTACACCATACACAACACACAAAAAGCATGACAACTCACATTATTTTTCTCATTTTTAAAAATTCACTTGCTTTTGCCAGAAGTAGCTATTCAAGTTTTGTGGATGTAGAGTCGTTCACACTTTTTCTTTGTTCCCTTTTCAATAACCATGGCCCAATTGATAAGGAAACTGTTACTTGGCTGAAAAGGCTTCCTCCTTCACCTCTTAATCGTTACTTTGTGGTTTTTTCCTCTCTCCCACCCTCCCACTGTCCCTGCTAGAACAATTAGATTTTTTTCAATGCAATTAATCTTTTAAAAGTAAAAATAATGAAAAATAAATGAATTTTTGATTCTTGGGCAACATTCTAAACCTTACTTCATTCCTTAAAAATAAGGGACCCTTAATCTATAAATTTAAGGCATTCTGCTTTTCAGTGTTTCGCATGCACATAATAAGATGCGTACAAGTGAGTAATTTCAGCATTATTGGTATGTATAAAATATTACACTACATAGCACAGCGATATTGAAAGATAGTTCTTGAGTTCAAATACCCAAGTCCATCCCCTCACAGTCTAAACTGAGTATTCTACACATGGAAGTTGTTTTCAAGCGACAATTTCAAAGGTGCCATACAAAGAATATTAAGAGTGAAGCAGGTGGTTCTTGTATCCAGAAAATAAGTCTATTTCTCAGGCTTCCTTTAATGAATTGGAAATCATCCTCTTTCCATTCTCTGATTTTTGTCAAATTAAACAAGCGAAGCAATTGAGAGAAAGCCAACTAAATGGCTGTGGCTCTGGTTCATCAAATTTAGTTTTAATTATGACTGTTTAATCAAAATAAAACCCTGGAGGAAGAGGCACAGTCATGGAGATTGCTTCAGCAATCCTTAAGACAACAAACGGTCCAGAGGGGAGAAAGCATATTCCAATTATTTTTCTTGTTAGTGCGACAAAAGCAACCTCAGCGCGGTTCATTTTGGATGGCACTAAGGACATAGTCTGTAATGCTTGAGTCCAAACCCGACGACTGCTCCGTCCTTAGTACCTGCGGTTGACCATCCCCTCTCACAGGTGTCACCAGGCCCTGCTGAGATCCTGCCTATAAATCTCCAGCCAATACACTTCCAAGAACCAGAGTTTTCACCCGACAGTGAGAGTTTACATCCTGGAAGGTCCTCTGGCTACAGAGACGTTCTTGCTTTCCTTCCCCAAATCCTATCTTGGTATCTAAGATAAGAAGGGAGCCGGGGGGGGGGGGGGGGTAGGGAAGCTGGAGAGATGGCTCAGAGGTTAAGAGCATTGCCTGCTCTTCCAAAGGTCCTGAGTTCAATTCCCAGCCACCACATGGTGGCTCACAACCATCTGTAATGGAGTTTGGTGCCCTCTTCTGGCCTGCAGGCATACATGCAGACAGAATATTGTATACATAATAAATAAATAAATAAATATTTTTTAAAAAAAGAAGGGAGCCAGGGCATGGAGGCTCTGATTCCTCTCTTCAGGCCTCTAGCCATGTAGTTAGTCTCTGACACTAAGACTTAACTCTCCTCAGAACCTCTGCTGTGCTGTTGGCTTTGTTATGCCCAGATCACGGAGTCCCCTAAAACCAACAAGGACACCGAGTCCTGTATGTAAAAGCAAAGAGCTTTTATTCTTGGTCAAGTTTGAACTAGGACTCTCCGTGTGTCCAGTGGATTGGCATGATCAGAGAGCCTTGAGCACAGTTGGGGTGGGGCTTTTATAACAGCAGAGATTGGGGTGAGGAATGTCTAAGGTTCAGGACCTCTGATTGGCTAATATTTGTCTAGGGGTGAAAAGGGGATAGTGTGTGCTGGGCTAAGGGATGTCAGGTAATCCTACAATAGTTGGAACATTAAGAATTTCCTTTGGATGATCTGTTCCTGGGTGGTGTCTGGGTGTACCAAGCTGCCCTGGGTCCTACAGGCTGTCTGTCTGCCCACGGTGTTAATTTTACTAAACGCCTGACTGCCCCTACAATCCATTTCAGTGAACTCTTAGAGACCTTTCACATCTGTTTATCAAGCTGAGGGAGGCTTGGTGGCAGAGTGTGAGGTGGTTTGTCACAGTGTGTCTGTAGCCGGGAGGCACAGGACGATGTGTGCTGTAGCTCAGCTGGCTTTCTCTTGACTATGCATTCCAGGATTCCAGCCCTTGGGATGGAGTCACGGTGCATGAGCACGAGTCTTCCTGCCTCGGTTAACTATCAATTTCCTCACTGGGAGGCCAGATACCTTGGAGTAGGCGTCGGCAAGTGCATTGATCTATGCCTTCCTTTTTTTCTGAGATGGTAAAAGTGCAAGCCCTGCTCTTCTGGGGGCAGCCCACCATTCAGGGAAATTAGTTCATATCACCATGACACAGGATACTGTGTCTGATGTTTTGGCTATAGACAAGCTCTTCTTGGGTTTGTTTTTTTTTTTTAAACTATTGGAGTTTCTAGGCTTCACGAGTCTCCAGTCTGCAAATGACAGTAATTACTGTTCCTCCAAATAAAGGACATTGGAACTTGTGAATTCACTAATCACATAATGCAAGGTCTATAGCTATGTGTCTCAGTTAGGGCTTTTATTGCTGTGAAGAGACACCATGACCATGGCAACACTTCTAAAGAAAACGTTCAATTGAGGGTGGCTCCCTTACAGTTTCAGATGTTCGGTCCATTGTGATGGCGAAGGCAGTGTGCAGGCAGATGCCAGATGCGTGCTGGAGCTGAGAGTGCTGCACCTTGTAGACAACAGGAAGGTTGATTGACTGTCACACCGACAGAAGCTTGAGAAAAGACCTCAGAGCCCACCCCCACAGTGACATGCTTCCTCCAACAAGGCCACACCTCCTAATACTGCCGCTCCCTTTGGGGAACATTTTCTTTCAAACTACCACACTGATTTAAAAAAAAAATCTTACAAGAAGAACTTAAGGAAAAAATACTTTCTTCTGATTTACAGTTCAAAGGTGTGCTCCACCACGGTGGGGAAGTCAAGGCCACAGGAGCCTAAGCAGCAGGACAAATGCCATCTACAACAAGGAAAAAGAGTGAAGAACGGTTACCCACAAACCTCCAGCCATGGGACACCAGCTCCCTGTATTCCCTGTATTGCACATCAGATCCCCACCATAGCTCCCAGGATCTTCTGACCAGAAAACCTGCCCACACTAGTCTAACTTCCAGCTGTTCTTGTTCATAGGTTCCCTCCCGTCGCACGGCATCTCCTTAAAAGCTGGTGAGGCTTTCCTACCCGTTTGCATTTCTCTCTGCCCTTGAGAGATAGTGCTGGCTGTTTAAAATTCCCCAATAAACTTGTCTTTCTACCCAAGAAGAGCTCCAGTTAGGGGCGTCCACTGTGTGTTTGCTTACACTCACCAATCCAGGACGTTGTATTCAGGGTGGCCAGAGAAGGAGCTGTGTTTTAATCTACTTTATACAGGAGTCAGCCGAGAGCTGGACGGATCACACAGCCAGGCTAGACTTCCAATCACTACCTGCTCTATATTTTTCAAACAGTACTCATGACAAAAAAGAGAAAAAGATCAGTAGCCATCAAGTATAGAAAAATTAAGTTTTTTTTTTTTCAAAAGCATAGTGTAGGAAGCCTCAGTCCCTTGTGGGAGTTTAAATTTTTTTCTCTAACCCTGGGGGGAACAAGCTTAAAGAAAAAAATGATTTTTGCCCATTTCTACCAGTTGCTAGCCATTTTGCTTGTTTCAGAGGGGGAGGGAGGGAGGGAGAGAGGAAAGAAGAGAGAGAGAGAGAGAGAGAGAGAGAGAGAGAGTTTTCATTTATCTGAATGTGCCTTTATTTCTAGTAAATACTGTGGCGTAGTCTTTTCTGAGACCGGCTCGCTTTATCCACTCAATTCCACGGCACTTTCTCTGCCCATTCTTGATTTCCCATCTCTCTCTGCGGTAATAACTTCATCCCGAGCTGTAACTTTTGATAAGTTCTGAGTCATGCAGCCCACGCATAAGCCAGACTGTCCAGTACTTGTCAGAACACAGCTATGTTCTTACCCACCAGGCCCAATTTTTAAGATTTGTGATGTTTGCTTTTCAAAATGCTGCAGATGATCAAAGTCTGCAGCCACAGCGTGAAGGGTGGAAATGGGGGTGGGTGTTGAACTCTCTTAATGAGGGTTCTGGATATAGCATTCTCCATCAGAAAAGAAACCCAAGCACTTCGGAGGTTTGTGCTTGGTGATTTCTTCAGCTGCACTACGTGTAGCCTGGGGTTGAAAAGTCATTCAACAGTAGTGGCTTTGCACTGTGTCCCCGATGTCTGCCCTGGTGGCAGACAGCCTGCAAGCTGTCTCTGATGCCAGTGAAGCAGCAATTCCAGATGCAGAGCTGCTCCTCATAGTTCTATGAGCTGCCTCATCTGGCAAGGAGCGCATGGATACATGGAGCTCCAAGCAGCGTGAGCTCACCTGCCCTACTGTGCACAATTCAACACTGTTCTGTGAAATACAGGGAGACACTGGATGGTGCACCCTGTATCCCCCAGGGTCCTTAGGATGGCACAGTTGTGGAAGAGGTCCCAAGTAGGCATCTTCCTGCAAGTCTGAGACACACAGCAGAGCCTGGGTAACCTCACTGCTAGCAGCTATAGGATGGCAAGTTTACTGCATGGAGGACACAGGGGCTGGGGATGTGACTCAGTTGGTCGGGTACTTGCTTAGAGCATAGAGGAAGCCCGGGTTCGGTCCCCAGTACTACATAGAACAGGAGCAGTGGTGCACACTTACAATCCCAGTGCTCAAGAGGAGGAGGCAGGGAGATCAGAAATGAAAGGTCTGGGCTATAGGAAACCTTGCTTTGCTTTGTTTGTTTGCTTTAGTCTTGTTTCTAGTGAGCCAGTCAAACACGGGCAGGACTTAGGGAAGCAAGAAACAGCTCCGGTTCAGAAGACCCAGGGCTTTGCCGACTGACATTGGAACCTAAAGTTGAAACTACAGACTGGCGCTCCAACGTGGTGCTAAATCCACTTAAAAACCTTGCCCACTTGGGATCGGAAAGAAAGTACTCTGAGACCATGCCAATGGCTCACTGCTCCCTGCCTGCACCTGGGCAGATGGCGGAATCAGGCTTAGGCGAGCGGGACAGCATTTGCGGATTCCTGCCGCCATAGAGAGAGAGATGTTTTCAGACTGCGCGGTGCTCTGCGCGTCAGATTTGACTGTAACTTGGATAAAGAGTTTCTGTGCTGCACGCTCAGTATCAGAATTAAACTGCTGAGTGCAGCTCCAATGTGGACTGCTGTGTACCTGGAACTTTGTGCAGCTCAGGGGCACCAAATGACTGAGGCAGTAGCAGCTCTGGCTCTGCTCCGCTATGCTAAACTGTGCTGACCTCAGGCAGGTCTATCGTAATTACCATAATAACAGCGCAGTTAAGGTTTAGACTTGGCTGTAAACAGGCGGTACCGTATTACCTCTACCTGGCGCAACTTAAGTTTTTAAGAAGTGGTTAACCTTTTAAGAAGTGCTCCTGGATATTAAAAAATTACAGATTCACAATAGGACAGATTCAGACATATAAATGTACGTAGGCTTGAGAGAAGAAAAAAATATAAAAAATAAAGTTAATGCCTTAAAAAAAAGGTTAAAGTCTTTAAAGAGACAGAGTACAGATAGTTATAGATTAAAAGAAGTAAAGTGATAGAGTAAAAATAAGCCACGTAAAAATGAAAAATTCACAGAGAGTCTGGATTATGTATTTTGTTGTGTTTTCTTTGATTTTTTTGACTGTAAAGGAGCTAAGTACAGAGAGACATTTCATTATATGGGCTGCCAGGCTAGACCAGAATGGACATCTTAACGATATGACTTCAGGATTTGGATCTAAGAGCATGATGCTTTGGAAAAGAGTTTCTTCTTTTGTTTTCACAGAGGATGAGACTCTGTGGATTGCTTCTATCCCAATATGGTATGATAGACCACGCCCTCCTGAAAGGTTGCTGTGAACATCTTCAAAAAAATTACTTCACTCAACTGCCAACTGAGAGGAACCTAGCACACAGGTTACACCATGAAAGACCTAAATAACAGCGCCCCCATTCAGCAGGAAGCAGTTTGGAGAGAAAAAACTGCGCCCATTTTCCCAAATATTGCTTATAAATGTTCTTTTACATTTAAAGGGGGAGATGATATAGATATGAATTTGCATTGGTATAGATTTTAAGGTCAATTTTGTTATGTGTATATGTATTTCTGATCTTGATTAAGCTATTGTGATTGTAGTTCATTTTAAAAACTGTAATGTATAATTAGGAAATATAGGTTGTTAATGGATAATCATTGATAATAGTTAAGCTTGTAGTCATGTTATTAGATTTTCTAGATATGTAGAGATATATTTCAGTTAGATAGACATTCTTCATATCTTTCAAAGACTGCAGAATATGGCATTTAATGTTTTAATAACTTAGGGTTTTTCATGACAATGAGACACGTCTGCTCCTGGCAGCACCAATCTACTTCGAGAGGAAGATGGGCATCGAAGAGGCTACTTATGGAGTTTGTTAGCCATTTGGGCAAGAAACTGCTCTTGCCTGGACTGTTCCATAAACTGGACACAAAGAACCCGCAGAGAGAGGACTGCTGAACTTGCCTAAAGGTGAGATGGTCTTTCGGGGTTCCTGATTCATGAGTCTGCGAGACGTTCTGCAGGACACAGCAGAAAGTGACTGAACTGTCTTTGGAATTTCCTGCTTCATGAAAAAGTCTGCTGGACACTATGGGCCTGAAGGCTGAAGATGGATGCCCCAACGGTACAGAGGAACTTTGGGTGACTGTCTAGGCGGCGAGTTGTCTCTGTCATTTCTAGAGTTTGAAAGTTACAAATGACTTGTTTACTTAGGTAATATTATATCCTTCTGGAGTCTTTGATGGAGTTGAAAAATAAATAGATAGTTATAGATTTCCTTAGTTATGATAAAAGATAAAATAGATTTAAATATTGTAACTGTAATACTTGCTTGATAACTGTTTTGTTATATGTAATTTTACTATGTTAAAGTTAAAGCCTTTCTTTTTTGTTTAAACAGAAAAAGGGGAAATGATGGAGGAGTGTCTATGTGTTACTTTCATTATTAATAAAGAAAACTGCCTTGGCCCTTTAAGAGAACAGAAAATTAGGTAGGCGGAGTAGACAGAACAGAATGCTGGGTAGCAGGAGTGGGGAGACTCTTCAGTCGCCATAGTGAGTCTCCATGCTTCTCCTCTCCGAGATGGACGCAGGTTAAGATCTCTCCTGGTAAGCCACACCTCGTGGTGCTACACAGATTACTAAATATGGGTTAAAGGAAGATGTGAGAATTAGCCAATAAGAGGCTGAAACTATGGGCCAGGCAGTGTTTTAAAAGAATACAGTTTCCGTGTAATTATTTTGGGTAAAGCTAGCCGGGTGGAGGGACACAGCCCGGCGCTTCCCACTACAACAGACAGACAGGATATTAAAAACAAGGATTGACTTGAACTGCCCCCAGCCCATTTGTCTACTCTGAAAAGCAGTGTGCCAACAACCATTCAGGTTTGTCCAGGAATCCAAAGAGCAAGCAATGAGCAGCATCTACGCTGTCTTTACCTTGTGATGGGGCGGGGATCTTTTAAAGATTTATTCATTTTTATTTTGTGTGTATGGGTATTTTTTTTTTTTTTACTATTTCCATGCCTGGTAGCAGATGTCGGATCCTGTGGGACTGGAATTGTAGATAATTGTGAGCCACCATTTGTGCAGTAATTTAATTAGAATGGCCCCCTTATGCCCATATACTTGAATGCTTGGTCATCAGAGAGTAGCACTCCTTGAGAGGCATTAAGAGGTGTGGCCTTGTTGGAGGAAGTGTGTCACTGTGAGGTGAGCTTTGGGGTCCCAAAAGCTCAAGGCCAGTGATTCTCTCATCCTGTTGCCTGGGGATCCAAATGTAGAACTCTCAGCTACTTCTTGTGCGTCATGTCTGCCTGTGTGCTCCCATGTCCCTTGCCATGACAACAGTGGACTAAACCTCTGAAAGGGAAAGCAATCCCCAATTAAATGCTTTCTTTTATGGTCATGGCAGAGTCTCTACACAGCAACAGAACTTGGACTAAGACAACATGGGTACTGGGAATTGAGCTCAGGTCCTCTGGAAGACCAACCAGTGTTCTTAACCACCAGGCCTTCTCACCAGTCCCAGGGGGGAAAACGTAAGTAAAAAGAATTAAAAAGTTACCAGCTGAAAAAGTAGCTGTGATGGAAAGTCACAGTGTCAGACAAGCAGGGGTGCAGGGGAGGTGGGTCAGAGGAGGTCTTGCTGAGGACACGAAGGTGACCTGAGGCTTCCAGGGGGGTATCAGTCTTAGAGCAGGAGCCCAAAGAAAAGGCTTCCTCCCAGAGCAATGGGTGTGAATTCCCTGTGCAAGACAAGCCTTGTTTTTAGTAATGTGACTTATATCTAACCTGGCTGAGCATGCAAGAGCAACCAGGAATCTATCCACTGTGGATGGGGAACTCATGACAGAACATAATAACCATAGCCTAAAAGACCAGCTTGATGAAATAATGGGTTAATTGGGGTTACTTACAACAGGATGAGTGAGGGGTTGCTTACTGGAGCGTGGATGGCTCCTCACAGGCAACAGCATCTCTGAAAACCACTCCCTATTATGGGTGACAGCCTGTGAGCCAGAACCTGGATAACTCTGTAACTAGCAGGCAGATCAGCACAGTCTAGAATCTCTGCTGGGCAGCCTGGCTGCTTGGGGACTTCTCCCAAGCAATTATTTTATTGCGTCTATGACACTGAGAGGCCTGTTGTGAGTCTTCTAAGTCCCAGCTACACAAGCAGGTGAAGTTTGTTTCCTTCTTCAATCTCATGAGTCACACTTTCTGGGAGGAAGGTTTCCATGTGAAGGAAATCACCACAGAACAAAATATAGGAACTCACAGGTCACTGTAAGAAGGGCAAACTGCCCTGAGTTCAGCATAAAGTTACTACAGGGTCGTTGAAAGGCTTTGCTGATGTGTTTATCTAAGCTGGCTTAGTGCAAAGAAAGACTCAGGAGTCGGATATCGGGCTGAAAACCTGATAGATAACAAAGTTGCAGAGGAGCAACCAGCTGACCTTCTTTCTCTCCATACTGCCAGATCAAAGACAGCATGAAATCTCCAAGTCCCTCCCTACTCCTCCCTGTGCATCTTCTCTATCTTTTCTGGGCTTCTCTGTAGCTAATTCTGGTCAGCTAGTTGCTGGCTCTGTGATTCAAGGTTAACTTCATTACACAGTCTCGGGATGTGACAATAGTTGGTAAGAGTGTTCTGACTCAAGCAGCAGTATTGAAATAGCCCTTCTCAAGTAGAGAGGGTTTTTTTTTTATGTGTTTGGTACGAAAATATTATTGTGTCACCAAGAACATGTATCCAGAAAGTACTGTGGTGTTACAAACCTCATCCTCCAAAGGAGGACATGACAGTGTGGCCCAGGAGAGAGGGGGGCGTGGAGAGGACAGCTATTGTCATCACTCGAACAATTCTCTGGCCTCAGACCAATCAGAGTTGGAAGAAAAACTCCTGGCCTGGCAAAAAGTATCACAAACCAGACTCCTCCGCTTCCTCCCAAGGCTGGCATTAGACTTTTGAAGACTCTACTTTGGAGACCCAACTTGAAATATAGACTCATTTATGCAATTGCACATGAGCTTCATTCCTGTCTCTATAGGAAACTCCTGGGCCAGGGACAGGCACTGATGCTCGTGTGGAAGGATGTGGGCTTTTCCTGGATGCAGGACACAGAATGCGGCCCCAAAGTGAGTGCAGCCTCACTGGTGAGACTAAGAGTGGAGTCTTTGAGGGAACAGTCATCTGAGAAACTTTCCTAAGGTTCTGCAAAGTTAAGAAGAGAAAACGCAAATTGTGTGTGAAAAATGGGGCGGTGGCGGGGGGAGTCCATAAAAATTATTCCTTAATAATAGTCTAACAGGTGCCGAGGGCTGGAACTCAGGTAGAGTGCTTGACCCGAATGCATGAGGTCATAGGTTCAGCTTTGGTAGTGTGACAAAAAGAAAAGAAAGAAAAAATAGTAGTCTAGCACGATGATCTTAGTAACAGGGCTGGGCTTGAAACCTTAGATTAAACGGGGAAGGGGATTGCAGTCTATCCCTTACTTAATCTAACATAGCTGATCCGTTTCGTAAATAGCCCTCAGGCTATTCAGAACACTTTGATGAAGAACAACTGGAGTCATGTTGTTTTGTGCCCGAGCTCTCCCCAGTTCTCCCTGACCACCAAGACCGTTACAGGTGACATGATCTTCTCCAGAGAACGAAGACAAAGAACTCACCTGTCCCCTCCAGCAGAGCAGTGCAATCGTGAGACAAAGTCTGACGGAGAAGGAACATCAGACACCTCCTTCCCTCAGCAACAAAGATATAATTACTGTAAACAAAATCCCGAGGACACAAACCACGCAGTGTCTAATAAAAGGTAAGTACATGGTTCCTGGTGACCACGAGTGATAGAGAAAGACTAGGTGAATCCAGGGATGCAGGCATTGCTGGCATGAGAAATAAACTCAGGTGGTTCATTTTTCAAAGGTGCCTTGAGTCAGCTTAGGCCTCACCTCAAATGAACAGAGAACACGGACCCCTGCTAAAACCTTCTGATTTAGCTGTTCCCCGACCTGACCCAAACTCTATATGCGTACTCACCCACCCAAACTTGAATTTTATAGTTGAAAATTGCTCACAACCAAGCTTGCCTGCATGGTCATGCTTCTGAGAAGAATTACAATAAACGTGCTGCAACAGAGACGAACCCACGCGGGGTTTTGTTGGAACAAAAGACAAGCATAAGCCACGGGCAGACAGGGGAGATGGGGATGAAGTGTATGACTGAGCCTCCTGTTTACTCAGTACGAGAAAAGGCAGGGAGGGCCATGCACCAAGGTTTGTAAGCTGATCTCTTCGCTCTACCAGCGTACCTGCCACTCTGGGTGGACACCCAATCTTACAAGACTGACGTTTGGAGATGAAGAAACCCTTAAACATGATGTTTAGAAATATAGGTTGAACAGGGCAGCAAGAAGATATCCGGGAAGAGCCCTAGTGAGGGCCCAGCATCCATAGTGGGGCAGAAACCAGGTCTCACATCAGACCAGTGACTCTTCACAATGAACACTGGCAAGTAAAGACATATGCACAAAGGGGTTTATGGCGCGACGCACTGTGTCACACTGCAGCTTCCATGATGAGATTTTTAATTTCTTCCTTTTATTGTTTTTATATTTTCTCTTAAATTTTGTTTTATTTGGGCGGATGCAAAGGGACAGGGGAATGAATGGGATCAGGATACATGATGTAAAAGACACAGAATAAATAAATTTTAAAAAATATATAGGTTAGTATAATCAATTTTAGGAGAAAAAATAGAAGCATACTGTGTGTTGGCCAGTTTCCATCATTGTAACAAAATACCTAAGGAAATCAACTGAAGAGAAAGCTTCATTTTGGTTGCTGGTTTCAGGGTCCTTCCTGGTTTTTTCCCCCTGTGGTTATACAGAATGACACGATGGGATGGCACGCTGGAGCAGTGGCTCTCACCTCAGGGTGGCCACTAAGTACAGAGGTTGCAGTCCCAATATCCCCTGCAAAGCACATTTACAATGACCTAACTTCCTTCCACCAGACCCCTCCTCCTAAAGGTTTCACTGCTCCCAGTATAACTGCTAGATGGGCCTAGCAAATCTAAACCCAGCCTACTGAGAAGTTCAGTGCTTGTATATCCTGTAGTAACTAGGGAATTCAATAATCTTTTTATTGAGGTTAATTCCAGTCTTTACAAGCAAACATTATGGTGTGTATCAAATCACAGCAGTGCCAATATATGTATTAAAATATATCTTGTACATATTAAAAAATATTAGAAACAACCAGTGTTCATCACCAGATATGTGAGTTACCCCTCTTGTTGATATGACCGTTATTATCCTTTTAAGTAGAACAACTAACAAAATATGTCTTAGGACTTATAGAACCCTTTATAGTAACATAACTTTTATAAAACCATCATAATGATAATGTGTATTTGGGAATAGTAGTTACCTGGGAAATGAAGAAAGAAAGCAGAAATTTGGGATGTGGAAGGAGACTGTGGGACACGGCTGGATGTTCTTATAGTGTGTGCAGTTCAAGTAGTCTTTAGGCAACTTCAATAAGAAGAACTTTGGGTTGAGGTTCCCAAAGCGAAGAT
This sequence comes from Arvicola amphibius, assembly GCF_903992535.2. Classification (NCBI taxonomy): domain Eukaryota; kingdom Metazoa; phylum Chordata; class Mammalia; order Rodentia; family Cricetidae; genus Arvicola; species Arvicola amphibius. The sequence goes on along the minus strand of NC_052052.2, from coordinate 148,684,971 downwards.
GTCTCGTCCTTGCTGCGACTTTAATATTGTCTGCACATAATCTGATTACACAGCAGATATAAGGACACAGAACGATTTAAGAAAATTATGAAACAAGAAGAATAAATGATGTCATCGCAATCATTAATTTTCAAATGTTTTGTGTCCATAAACATTTTTAATAGCTTAGTTTAATGACGCCAGAGACGTATCGCCCATTTTTCTGTCTATGATGGGGTTTGGGGCATAAAGTGATTGATTGTCTTGGTGCTGAGGGGGTTCATGTGCCATTATGCTGGGTGTTGGATTCCTCAGAGGGCTGTATTAAAAACCCACTGAGCATCACTAATGAGTGCAACTCACAAGCAAATCTAGCTTCTCAGTCATGGCTGACACACCAGTAAACTGTCAAAAACACAGCAGAGGGACATCGCATTGTGGGAGCAAATATGTTTGATATGTTTACAGTGTATGGGCTCAAGCACAACAAATCTGGCTACATTGACTTCAATGGCCCCACAATGCTCACCTAGCCTGGCACACACCGCCTGGGGCCAGAGCTTCCCCAGAGGTAGGTGAGAAACTGGAGTCAGTGAGCTCTGCCTTTCCCTGGGCATCTCAGGCTTTGAATCACTGAGCAGGAGACTAAGAAATCAGTGCTAAATTACCTCCTGGTTACCTTTTTTTTTTCTTTTTAAAATTCACTTGTCTGTGTGCTTGATGTGTTTTTTTGCATGTTCACTTGCATGTTCTCATGTGTGCACACTGTGTGTGAGTGTGTATGCATAGGCATGTGGTTGTGAAGGCCTGAGGTTGGCAACAAGAGTTTCCTCACTTACATATTGTGGCATGACCTTTCAATAGAACCTGGAGGTAGTCAATATAACTAGTCTAATGTCCAGCTCATCCGGGAATTCCTGTCTCCTCCTATGAACTGGAATTATAGATAGGTTACTACATTCACCCAGGATTTATCTGGGTTCTGGGAATCCAAATTCCAGATCCCAATCTTCCATAGCTATGAGAGCTGAGCCATCATCTCTCCAGCTCTGTGGCTGAACATATGTGGTTCAGCAAGAGGACCTGAGTTCTCTTTCAAGTACCCATGTTGGGCAGTTCACAATCCCCTGTAATCCCAGGGGATTGATACCATCACCTGGCTCCCAGGAACACACACACACACACACACACACACACACACTTGAAAATAAAACGAAGAGCTGGGCAATGGTGGTGCCCACCTTCATTCCCAGCAATCAGGAGGCAGAGTTCGAGGCCAGCCTGATCTACAGAATGAGTTCCAGGACAGCCAAGGCTACACAGAGAAACCCTGTCTTGAAAAAACCAAAATAAATTAATAAATAAAGCAAATATTTAGAAAATAACAACTAACTCTCAATTCTAATCCACTTGTATTCTGGAGGCACCAAATAACAAACAGAAGCCTCTCTGGTATATATTAAAAATGAAGGCAAAGTTAGGACAATATTGCCAAGCCAGATACTACATAATGAGGGTTCATTCAGTAAGAAAAAACTGGTGTGGTGGCGTGAGCACAGACCCAGAAGGAAAGCAGCAGCTGGGGACAGAGAGCAGAGTCAGCCTGCAAACTCTGGAAATATTGTCACAGCTAAGTGAAATTAAACTTTCTGTATGCCATTATGAAGGCACAATTAGAATTAGAATGAGTGCCGAGCATTAGATAGGCAAATGATGAATATCAATATTGAAATTAAATCTTTTAAACTAGTTCCAAAAAGTAATTAGTTTCCCATGAAGCCATGTGATAGAAGATGTGTGATTATCCGAAATGATGGAAAAACACCCCTTGATTGACAGAGACGTTTAATGAGATGGCCCCAGGTCCCTGCCAAAGTGAAGCTTTCATATCTAATATTCTGACAGACAAATGATGTACTATGGGAGATAATAGTCTCATGTTTTTCATTTCTTAATGTAGAAGGTAAGAAAACAAGATTTATGTAATCCTGAGGGTGATATTTACTTGTGTTTTGTGTTTCAATTCTGAATATGTACCTATATGAAAGAAAAGAAAAGCAGAAGGATGGGCTAGAGCTTCAAGTTCACACTGAGGCAAATATATATAATATATGTATATATTAATAAATATTTATATGTAGATAAAGATAGATAGATAGATAGATGATAGATAGATAGATAGATGATAGATAGATAGATAGATGATAGATAGATAGATAGATAGATAGATAGATAGATAGATGATAAATAGATAGATAGATAGATGATAGATAGATAGATGATAGATAGATAGATAGATAGATAGATAGATAGATAGATAGATGATAGATAGATAGATAGATAGATAGATAGATAGATAGATAGATAGATAGATAGAAAGAAAGATAGATAGAAAGATAGACAGATGATTATGAGGTCATCTGTATGTATATATATGTTATATGTGCAGGCACACATGCAGAGACCAGAGGTCAACACCAATTGTTTTCCTTTATTTCATTCCACTATTTTAATTGGCTTTTTATTTTATTTGTTTTGTTGTTGGTGTGGTGGTGTTGTTGTTGTTGAAGGTCTCTCAGGAACCCTAGTGCTCACCATTAGGCTAGACTGGCTGATTAGGAAGCCATAGGGATCCTCCTGCCTCTGCCTCCCCAGGGCTGGGATTACAAGCGTGCACCACAGTCCTTGTCTTTTTATGTGGGTTCTGGAGAGCTGAACTCTGGCCCTCGAGCTTGTACACAAGCACTTTACCAACTAACTACCACCCCCGGCGCTAAAATACACACTCGTTTAAATGTGATTTTTTTTTTCTTGTTTTGCTTTTTGTTTTTTTGAGACAGGGTCTGACTTTGTAGCCCAGGCTAACCTGGGTTATTATCTTTTGCCTCAGCCTCCTGCGTTCTGAAATCATGGAAGTGATAAACCACCACTTCTACCTGGTGACTTTTGTTTGTTTGTTTGTTTTGTTATATCTGCTCATGTCACTGCACAATAGATTTCTGGTTTTTATTCTGTTTTGTTTGGGGGCTTTAAAAAAAAAAAAAACAAGCCAAAACTGTCCCAGTGGAATGGCTTCCCTTTCTCCCTCTGCCAGCTCCTGACATTTGCTTTCATTTCTATCCCAGGTGTTTGACTACCTTAGCCAATCATGCACATGGAATTGTAACATTTTTCTAGCTCTTCATGTGACTATGCATCACATAGGGTCACTCATTAAAACTCATCCACGATGTGGCAAGCGACAGAATTTCCTTCGTGATTAAGGCTGTGTAAGATCTCCTGATGTGTGTCTCTTGCACCCTTATGTAGTTACTCTTTGTTCTAGTTTTGTTATTATGAAAAAAGACCCCGATAAAAGGTTACTTAGGGTGAAAAGGGGTTTATGTCGATTTACAGTTCCAGGTTACAATCCATCATGGTGGGGAAGTCAAGGCAGAGATTTCAGTCCGCTAGTCCCATCACATCACAGTCAAGGGCAAAGGAAACTGAATGCATGCTTGCCTACTTGCTCACTTGTGTGTGCTCAGCTCCTTTTCACCATCGCTTGGCTTGATGGGGTCTTAGGCCCTCTCCAGACTCAGCACCCAGCCCCACTTGGTCATGGTGGATGAGCCTTTCTGTATGCTAAATAAAGTTTGCCAGTGTTTAATCCAGAACTTTTCCTCAGAGTTGAAGAGATGGTTCAGTGGTTAAGAACACTTGCTGATCTTACAGAACTTAAGCTCTGTTTTCAGCATCCACTTAATTTTGAGTCAGGGTCTCATTGTTGCCCAGACTGGCTTTAAAGTCCTGGGCTCAGGTGATCTCCTGTATCCCCACCCCAGGTAGATAGACTAGTCCCTTGCTGTCACACCTGACAGGTTCATTTTAGTTCATTGTTTTCCTGCTTATTTTATTTATTTCTGTCATAATATTTATGTCCTTCATTCAAATAACTTTGGATTTAACGTGTTTTTTTTCCTAGTTCCATCAAATGTCAGATGACACTGTTGGTTGGAGATGTTTTTCTGTTTCTAGTGTGAAGGGTTACCCACACACAGCAGCAAGGCAGTGCTTTCAATACAGACGTCAGTTTGGGGACATGTGTTTTCGCTTACTTAGAGGTATTTTCCAATTGACCCTGTGGCTTCCTTCTTGACTTGCTGCTTGTTTAAGATGTTAATATATTTCCCGGTCTTCATTTTGCTGTTGACTCCTAATTTCATTTCACTGATTAGCAGGGATAGGATTTTGATTTCAAACAAATCACCATTTGTTTTGTGGGTAGACATGAGGTCAATACTGGATAAATACTGCTTTTAAAATACATTGAACTCTTATAAATTAGTAGCACCAAAACACATGGCTCAAATTAAAATAGTCAACCATTTCTACGGATAGTTCCCCAAAGAAAATAAACTGCTGTCTAATAATCCCAAGGAAAAAAATGCCTGCCCAAAAATGTCAGTCATCAGATAAATGCAAATCAAAACCGTAATTATGTAAGATTTCACACCTACCTTAAGGTACATGTGTACATTAGTATACATGGAGAAATTGGTTTTTTTTTACCTTGGCAGCAGAAACAAAAATTGTTGTAGCTACTTTGTGATGTGGGAGTTCCCTCTGTGTACTGTGATTACCATTAATGAATAAAGAAACTGCCTTGGCCTGTTGATAGAACAGAACTTAGGTAGGCAGGGAAAACTAAATGGAATGCTGGGAGGAAGAAAGCAGAGTCAGAGAGATGCCATGGAGCCGCAGCCAGAGATAGTCATGCTGAAACTTTGCTAGTAGGCCATGACCTCGTGGTGATATACAGATTGATAGAAATTGGTTAAATTCATATGTAAGAGATTAGCCGATAAGAAGCTAGAGCTAATGGACCAAGAAGTGATTTAACTAATACAGTTTCTATGTGATTATTTCAGGTCTAAGCTAGCCAGGTGGCTGGGAAGAACAAGTGGTCTCCTTGATACAACTTTGAAAAACACACACTGCCTCAGAAAGTTAAACACTGCCATATGACTCAGGAAATCTATTTTTAGGGTTACATTCAAGAGGTCTGAAGATGTATGTTCTGATGAGAATATGTGCTTGAAAGTTAGCAGCAGCCTGGTTCCATGTGTGAGAAAGAGCACCTGACACTTGCCTATCTCAGTAGGACTCATTTTACTAACATGATGATTTCCAGTTCTATTCTTTTTTTTTTTTTTTTTTTTTTTGCAAATGACATAATCTCATTCTTCTTTACAGCTAAATTGTGCTTCAAATGACATTGCGCAAATAAGCCCCATTTGCTTTATTGGCTCATCTGTTTATAGACTCCTGGGGAATTCTCTTACTTGCCTGTTGTGAATCATGCTTTGTTGCACATGAGTGTAGAGAGGATAGTGTTGTTACTAACAACCATGCGGTATAACACATCCAAAGTTCATCAATGGATGAACTGAAAAATATGGTCCATTAAAATGCAGTTGATCATTATCTAGTGATAAGAAGTAGAGTTGATGCATGCATGCTGCATCATCTTGAAATGGCACATCCAGCGAAAGAACACAGCCAAAAACAATAGCCACACATCGCACAATGTGGAGATGAGAAAAACCAAAATCGGCGAATCCATAAAGACATGACATTAATGAAGACAGAGGTTGTAACGAGTCTTTCTTTGTACTGCCAGCTCCCCAATAATGACACAGAGACTTGTTATTAATTAGGAAAACTCAGCCTTGGCTTAGGCTTGTTCTCGAGTAGCTCTTATAACTTAGCCCGTTTACATTTGTCTACACTTTGTCATATGGCGTTAACTCGTCTCTGTACTGCCCATCTTGCTTCCTCATCTGGCTGGCAACTCCACCTATCTTCTTCCCAGCATCCTCTGTCTCTCTGTAAGTCCCGCCTATTCTCTCCTGCCTACCTATTGGCCACTCAGCACTTGATTAAACCAATCACAGTGACACATCTTCACACAGTGTAAACAAATATTCCACAATAAGAGGTGACCCCATTCAGACTAAGTGCTATCTCTCTGAGGAGACAAAAATGCTCTGACATCAATATGATGATTGCTAGCCTGCAGTATGATGAAAACCATTGAGTTATCACATCAAATAAGCAAATTATGTGCTATTGACAAATCCATCATATAAAATTTATAGACAAAAATATTGAAGGAGCACTGAAGGGGAAAAAAGCCTGAAAAACTGGCACAACAGCCCACCACAAACAACACTGTGACCATCTTCCCAGGGGCATCTGTTCAGCCACTCAAATGAACAAAAAGAGCTTACTGTTGTGTGATAAGGAGCCAATTTCAAAACACGGGATAAGGATACACGCACAAGACTGGTTTTATATAAGCATACATAATATCCCATTTCTAGAGAATCTATTTAGTTCCTTATTTGTGGAAGAATAATTAAAATAAAAAATACATGTATCCAGTCTCCAACGCTGCTTTGCAAAAGAGGAATAAGAAGAAAACTTAGAGGTTATCTGGATCCTATACTTTGTTGTTGTTGTTGTTTGTTTGTTTAAATACACTGAAGTTGCTGATGTTCTGGAATAAGGATGCATTTCTATATTATATGAATGAAAAGATGAAATGAAGAAGGGAAGGAGAAAGGGAGGGAGGAAGAAAGAAAGAAGAAAGAAGGAAGGAAGGAAGGAAGGAAGGAAGGAAGGAAGGAAGGAAGGAAGGAAGCAAGCAAGCAAGCAAGCAAGCAAGCAAGCAAGCAAGCACTAAGTTCATGAAGACGAGGAGCTGCATGAGCAGCCATTCCTTTTGTGCCTGTTAGCCGGTAAGGCTGGCTGTGGTGCCAATGCTTCCTTAGCAAACTGATGCTTGGGCTTCAGTCATGACAGCATGGAGAAGGTTGATTTCATCTTCAGAAAAGAGGGATGTCCTGATCCCAGGACTGGCTGAGCTTTTGACTTCTCTTCACTGCCTACCCATTCTATTCCTCCTCCTTCTCATTCTCTTTATTTCTCACGACACACTTGCATTTTAGTGGTAGTTTATTCCTGTTCCTTTATTTTTATAATTATTTCTTTGTATCTGTACATGTGTAGGCACACAGGCACCATAGTGTATGTGTGGAGGTCAGGGGACATGTTACAAAAATCAGTCACTTCTTTTCATTGTATGGATTCTAGGGAAAGAACTCAGGTTTTCTGGTTTAGTGGCAATTGCCCTTACCCATGAGCCATCTTGCTAGCTCATTTTATCCATCTTTCTTAAATTTACATTTCATCTTTGTTTATAACTTTGAGGGAAAATAGAGCATCAAATAATTAGTTCAGAAGGGTTTCCTCATAAAAAGTAATCTGCTAACACGGTGGAGACAGCAGGACTGTCACAGAGTAGGGCAGCTCTGGTGAGGCTTCTCTAGGGAAAAGAACAAGTAGCAGACATGTGCACAGACAGATATACAAACAGTAGATAGGTAGAGAGAGGGAAGCACAGCAGTCATGAGAATGACAGAAAAATAGATAGATAATAGGTAAAGAGATAGACTGATGGTAGATGACCAGCAGATAAAGGATAAGTAGATAGGCAGATAGATAGATAGATAGATAGATAGATAGATAGATAGATAGATAGATAGATAGATAGATAGATAGATAGATGGATGGATGGATGGATGGATGGATGGATGGATGGATGGATAGATAGATAGATAGATAGATAGATAGATAGATAGATAGATAGATAGATAGATGACAGATAGATGTAGGTATGTAGGTAGATGATACATACATGATAAGTAGATAGATGATAGATAGATAGATAGATAGATAGATGATAGATAGATAGATAGATAGATAGATAGATAGATAGATAGATAGATAGATAGATGATTAGTAGATAGGTACCAGTAGTAAGTGGATAGATAGATAAATAGATGATACATACATACATACATACATACATACATACATACATAACAGATGATTGGTAGATAAATGATAGATAGGTATATAGATGATAGAGACCAATAGGTAGAAAGATGATAGACATAGGAAGGTAGATAGATTTTTACATCTGGATTTATCCAATCATGTTCTTTGTGTGGGGAGGTGGCTACTGGAAAGATCCTATAAAGAAATATTTTTCGGGATTTATTTATTGTTTGGCGTGTGTGTGTGTGTGTGTGTGTGTGTGTGTGTGTGTGTGTGTGTCACATGTGTTGAGGTGTCCATGCAGCTCACAATGTTTTCCTAAGAACCATGGGAAGCCAGTGCAGCTTCCTGGAACAGAAAGCAACATAAGGAGCCTGGCTTTAGAAAACAAAGAGCACTTTGACCCGGATTTGCTGTGCAGTGGCCAACTTGCCTTGCGAGCCTGACATTTATGGCAGTTCTGATTTCTTCCCGCTCCAATTAGCACTTCCCCCTAACTTGTGTTCTCCTGTGTTGTTGTGGGAGTGTGAAGACCAGCTGCAGATGTGCATGTGCAGGCCCTGGGCAGCAGACCTCAGTCGTGGATGTGAGTCCCCTGGTGATCACAGTTTGCATAGTGCTTTGTTTTCTGAAATTGCTTTGGAGAGAACTCTTGCAGGCTCAATTGAACTTTATCTCGACAGCTTTAGAAATGAAGCACTCATTTCAAAAACTGCCCACAATTCATTTTTAATTCACTTTTAATTGCTCTTTCAGAAACAATATTTGAAGAAGGATCTTGTGGCAATGAACAAATTATGTTCTTCTGCTTTATTTTTAATTCTGTGAAACAAAATGTGGGGTAGAAGGAATACAGAACAGAGGAATTCTCATTCAAATTTACCAGATGACCAAGGTTCTTCAGGGAACCTACAGAAACCAAATGTGTTCTTTCTGGAGGGTGAGCTTGGACCCACATGGAAAAGAAGCATGGTCCTCACTGCCTTTCCCGCCAGCCTGCACATGAGTAATCTGAGGGCTGTCTGAGATGTTCACCTCATTTGGATATGAGGAATTAACTAATTAATTAATATTAAGTGGAGGCGGGGCCCGGAAGATGGCTCCACTGGTAAAGGGCTTGAGGTTGATCCCTAGAACCCGTATTTTAACAAAACAAAAGGTCAAAAGAGTCAGATGATTTACAATTGTAAGCCTGCCACTGGAGAGGAGAGACCAGCGGGTCCCTAGGGCTTGCTGGCCAAAGAGCTCAAAGGGCCTAATGCTCAAGCCTCAGGCCAGCGAAAGACACAGTCAAACAAAACAAGGTGGACAGAGGAACAACCCCCGGGGGCTGTCCTCTGGCTCTGGGCTTTACATGCATCTACATCCATGTGCACCCACATGCATGAACATACAAACCCAAATAAAGTAGCCCCAGTATTTTGCCTTTCGATAACCATTACGATTGTGTTGACTTGTTAGTACCAGCCTCATGCAGCTGTGTATCAACACACACCTGGTGTATGAGTGAGTTGTGAGAACATGTACCTCCACTTGAGGCAGATTCCAGTCACAATCATGATCCACTGAGCCTTGTGGCCTGTGAGCATGTTCTCATGTTGTCTTGAACATTTGACGTCATTTCAAAGGCCTTTCAAGGCATTTTTCCTCATGTGGAAGGCTTCAGAGTTATCCCAGGCTGATTCCAAATCATGTCTATCTCTTCAAGGAGCTCTTCCTCGGATTCTAGCAGTGACGTCTGGATTCTTGCAATGTGGGAAGACAGCAGATAAGGCAGCCCCAGAGTGCAGCTGTTCCTCGTATTCCTGGGGTTGCCTCTAGGACCCCAGCCAAGCTGCTCCAGGCCTGTCCATCAAATGTTGCAGCATTTGCAGAGAGACTCCATGTGGCCTCCCACGGACTCTAGATTATTTATAATAGCCAATATGGAGAAAATGCTGTGTAAATCATGTTTGTGTTCAGTTGCTTAGGAAATAATAACAAAAAAAGAGCTGAATGTGTTTCACACATGTGCAGTCCCCTTAGAGAAAGAGCTGAGTGTGTTTCACACATGTACAGTCCCCTTAGAGAAAGAGCTCAGTGTGTTTCACACAGGCGCAGGTTCCTAAAGAAAGAGCTGAGAGTGTTTCACACAGGTACAGGCCCCTTAGAGAAAGATGTTTGACTCACGGTTGGTTGAATATGTGAATGTGCAAGTCCAAGGAAGCACGGGGACTTTCAGGAGAGACCTGCAGACAGTACACACACACACACACACACACACACACACACACACACGGATTCACAATGGAAGGTGGCTGCTGGCAAGTTTCTATAAAGAGAAATGTTTATAATTTATTTTGTATCTTTATGTGTGTGTATGTGTGAAAGAGAGACAGACACACACACACACACATAAGGAGAGAAAAAATGAGAGAGAGAGAGAGAGAGAGAGAGAGAGAGAGAGAGAGAGAGAGAGAGAGAGAGAGAGAGAGAGAATATGTTACATGTGTGCAGGTGCCCATACAAGATGGCATCAGAACCCTGGAACTGGATTTACAAGAGGTTGTGAACCTCCTCTGAACGCAGGTAAACTCAGGCCATCTCTCCAGCTAACCGAGAAGTTTTAGCATGGATTTCTGGTTTCTCCTCACAGGCACAGAGGGACAACCCTATAGAAGAGAGGCTGACTGCAGGCTGATGGCTGCCTTCTGAAACAACCTGAATATCGAACACTTATCTTCTTAAATGACTGACTTGAATTGCAGAAAAAAGAAACAAAATCTGTTGGTCCTGTTTTATCCACGAAGCTCTGTGGACCTTCATACCGGCAAAGATGACAGAAATAGACCCTCTCTTGTGGAGGACATCCTGGAGAAAGAATTGGCAAGGGCTCCCAGAGCAGGTGAACTGAATCTACTTAGCAATGAAAATTTCCTTTTTGACAAGCCAATTCTGGCTGATTAATCTTCTGGAGGGTAAAAACCTCCAAGGAGACCAGAAGGCACAGTCCTTCACAAACGAGACTCTGTGCTCACTGTGTACAATGCTGAACTTTGACCTCTGACACCTGCCTCCATTTCAAGCATCAATTCTCAAGGTCACCTTCATCTCCATAAACATTGCTTAACCTATGCAAATGCTCTCCTCCATTATGACCCAATTCTTGTCCATTGCCTGGTGTCCCTGTGTGTGACTACCTCAGATACTCCATCCGTCTGTCTTGAGGGAAACTCTAAGTTGCAAGGTTGGGCTCTGAATATGTTCATGGCAGAAGGGACAATAGAGAGCACACACAACCTGTTTCCCCGGGGTCTTCCTGTGACTCTCTTCCAGTTCCCCCTGGAGAAAGTGCATCTGTGCTTGAAGTCATTCTTTACTTATATACAATTACAGTAAAGATGGTGACTTTCATTATTGGCTTATAGCCCTGAAATGGGATATGTAGCAACCCTCAGCACATGCATCCAAAATGAAACTTACAGTGTGAAGCAAGCATAGCAGACATTAAAGAGAACAATAGCAGTGCTGGATAAAATAGGGACCCCTTCGTTGAAGCTCTGCAGCATTGCGACCATCTATCTAGTAACGGATGCAGTCGCTAAGTGACTAATGAGAAGGTAGCATATATGAACATACATGAACAGAGATGTTCATGTCCTGAGCGAGACAGAGAGGATGACTCAGGATCTCAAGTTACTTAGGATGGCAATTTAGTTTTGTGGGTTGCTCCTTAAATATTCCTTTTGATATTTTTAGATCTCTGTTGGCTACAGGTAGCTGAAGTTATGAACAGTAAAACCATGGGCTGAGGTGGGGCACACTGTGTCAAATACCCTCCATTCTAGCCAAAGGACCTATGTCGCTGGAGAGAGCTGATGCCAGTGTTGTGATTCCAGCTAACTATCAGACCCAGAGTTGTGTTCTCCACACATCCCGAAGTTATGAAGGAATCTGTGGAACACTGTCAAAGACTTAATTCTGTGTCTGCTGGAGTGATGGGGGTGGGAGAGGTATGGGACCCATACCCACGATAAGAGCGAGTTCAGAATGGTAAGGTGGGTGATGCTCGTCAATCAAGGGCAAAATGTCAGCATTTTGGGTGACTTGACCAAAGGGAGAAGAAAAAAACCAGAATAAAATGTGTGTGGCTCCATTCAGCCTTAAATGCCTTGAGTCTCACTCCAGCATCGGCCTGACTAGTCTCCGACATTGCTCTGTTACAGATGGCACTGGCTGTCCCGGCTGCCTGGCTTGCACACAGCCTGAAGGCCCAGCATAGTCCTCCATCACCCCTGTGCCTGCTCTCCTCGTGGGCCTCCAGCCAGGAACACGATGGACGTCAATGAATTAATTGATGGCAGAGCACTCTCGCAGCATACCTCCATTGCTGCCAGGAGATCCAAGATGCTTTCCTCTCTGCTGCCTGAGAGCATAACCAGTGGGCCTTTCTTTAAAAAACAATCAATCAATTACTCAATCAATTAATCAATTAATCAATTAAATTAATTGATTAATTTAAAAGGAATGGTTTAAATATAGCTCAGTTTGTAGCAGCTGCAGCTGCAGAGACTCGGTTACCACCCAAATGTAGACAAATAACCAACCTGCCTGGGAAGACAGACTCCAAAATCCCTGAGAGCTAAACTCTGCAGAGCACAGAAGGCCAGCCTCCGGAGCAGTTCTGAGGGATGCTGCAGAGACTACTGAGGTTTAAGTGTGTGCATTAATAGTATATGAGAGATAGAAGTTACCCTGGGGAGGGAGGATTGAAGGGGCTGCTGTGCAGCACAGCGTGTTCCAGAGTGAATGGCTGCAAGTATGCATGCATTCATGCATGCATGCTTGCAGACAGACCCCAGTGTGTTGTGTGCAAGGTTCGGCATTGCACACTGAGCTCTAGAACGTTAAAGAAAAAAGCTGTAACGTGTGCCTTCTCTGTCACACTGCCTCCTTCTCTCCTCGCCTTCTCCCTCCTTCTCGCTCTCACTTGTCTGTGTAAGTCTCCCCGCTATGACATTAAGGAGGTGGATCTGATGGTTTCTAAACCAAACTCCAGGGCTGGCATTTAAGATTTCGATCTGCTGATAACTGCTAAGCTAATACTTTGCAAGATAAGGCTTACATGGATTTCTAATATATTTTTCTTGGGTTTTTAAAAAATGTGTGTGTGCATGTGTCTGTCTTTCTGTCTGTCTGCCTGCCTGTCTGTCTATCTGTGTCTGCATATCTGTAAACGGAGACTATGCCTTGGTTCCCTGGCCACTCAGACCTAAATAATCACATAGAAACTATATTAATTACAACACTCTTTGGCTAGCTCTTATATCTTAAATTAACCCATTTTCATTAATCTGTGTATCACCACAAGGCTGTGGCTTACCAGTAGGTTCTGGCATCTTTCTTCTTCAGCAGCTACATGGCATCTCTCTGACTGTGCCTTCTTTCTCCCAGCACTCAATTTAGTTTTCCCTGCCTAACTCTATTCTGCTCTGCCATAGGCCAAAGCAGCTTCTTTATGAACCAATGGTAATAAAACATATTCACAGCATACAAAGGGGAATCCCACATCGCTTATTTGTGTCTTTGTATAAATGTGAGCAGAAGCCAGAGGACAGCCTCAAATGTCAGGTACCATCCTTTGTTTTTTGAGATATGGTCTGGCTTCAAAGACAGAAAGATTTCCCTCCCCTCCAAGGGCCAACAATTGTCCATAGACCTAATACTCATCCACAAGTGCCACATGGAACCACAAGCAGAAGAGAGCCAGAGGGAGCAGCATGTGGGCTCCAATGGTTTCCTCCTGGAAGTGCTACAATTACCCTACAATCTCCTTGGGGTCAGGCAGATAAGCTTTGTGGAGAGGAGTTTGTAATCAGTTTACAGGAGGTACTTACTTTGGGGATTTCCCTCATTTCTTTGCATTCCTTTCTGTATCATATCTGTAATGGCTTATCTTGACCATCAGCTTGACTGAACCCTCTGGATATGTCTGTGAGGGTTATCTCCATCGGTTTAATTGAGGTGAGAAGACCCATCCCACCTGTGGGCAGCATCATTCCATGTGGACTGTAGGCAAAGGAGAAAGTGATCTGTGATGGTTTCATTTCTGTTGCTGTGGTAAAATATCCTGGTAGAAGGCAACTTAAGAGAGAAAGAGGTTGTTTTAGCTCCTAGTGCCAGGCCACAGTCCGTCACTGTAGGGACAGCAGAGCAACAAGGGCTTGAGTTACATCACATCCACAGACAAGGGAAGAGGGACAAAGGTACCAGCACTTACTCACTCACTTCTCCACTCTTATAAACCCCAGCAAAAGCTCAGGGGATGGTGCTGCTCATTGTGGGTGGGTCCTCAGCTTCAATTAACACAGTGAAGACAGTTCTCCACAGAGGTACCCAGAGGCCCACCTAATCAAGACAATCCCTTATTGAGACACAGTGTAATCCATCCAGGTTACATTGTGTCAAGTCAACAATTCAAACTAAACATCATGTATGTAAAGAGCAGGTAAATCCCTCTCTGTCTCCTGACTTTGGATGCAGGATGACCTGAAAGATGCTGACTTTGGATGCAGTGTGGCCTGAAAGATGCTGAGGCTGGAGCTCACACTTCACAGAGGGATGATCCTTCCTGAAGGGCAGCCCTGAGTCTGTTTTCCCAGCTGGTGCTGCAGTCAGGGTCCTGGTCCACAAACCCACCTGAGCACTCTCCTAAGGAAGACCTCCTCAGGAACAGCTAAAGGATGGACAACATGGTGTGTGGCGGGGGGCGTCCAGTGGAGATACTCACAGAGCATCCTCCTGGAGCTGCGTCTGAGTGGCCATCTCCAACCCCTGAATGACTTCCAGGGTCTCCCATAGAAAGGTAATCAGGGCAGGGGCAGAGTTTATGTCTTTGGAGTCCAAGATTGAGTGCAAGTCACAGATTTACAATGTGGCCTGGTGTGCCAGCATGTCCAAGGAGGGGACTCTTGAAAGCATCCATCACCCACCTGTGTCTTGACACAATGGTTCTCCTTACTATCCAAGCCTTACAATGTATCCTCAGCACACTGGCTCTCACCAGTCCAAAAGCCAGGAATGTCACAGAGTGCCCTCCTGCAACTGCTGTCCTGTGACCCCCCCTCCAATGTGCTCACTTTGATTAATGGCTGTCTTGGTTTTGTAACTGACAAAAGAGTCTCAGAGTAGCCCCCCCCCCCCCCAGTCGAATGTGGGGTTTGGGGAAATTTGAATGACATTCCTCAGATTTGACTCCACAGTAAACTCTCTTACGTCCTTTGTGGTAGGAACTGCTTTCCGCACTAACAGCACCAAGGCTCAGGGCAGTGCCTGGAGGGAGAAGGAAGTCAAGGCAACATGTTTTGGGGAGGGGGCTTGTTTTTTAATGAAAGAATTACTGAACTCTTATGTTGAAATTTTCAGTGGAGGAAGGAATTTTCTAGTTCAAGAGGACCAGGGGATGAGGTGAGAATGGGGTCTGAGGTCAGCAAGCAGACCATGAGCTGGGAAGGGGGCCGGCCAGCTCTTGGCTATAGTGGGTGGCCTCACAGGCCTGCAGGTGGAAAGGAAATGGCAAGGTTAGTAGATATGAGAAGATTCCCCACCCCCTTGTATTGCTCCTAATTTTTTCAGGGAAGCAGAAAGCAAAGACAAGTAGACAATGAAGATGCTTGGAATCTGAGCCACAGGGAGGAAGCATGGTGCTGTTCCAGGTTGTTCCTGGACCCACACTGAGTCAGGCAGGGAGGCCTTCGTTACAGACTAGGAACTTGGAGAACCAGTTTTTCTCTCTACAATGAAAGGATTCCTGGACCCCTCTGCCCAGGTGCTGATCATAAGAAGACATAGAAGCCAGAAAGCAGACGTCCTGAACCCACTCTGAGCTCTGTGTTGAACGAAGATGGAGAGGTAGCCCAAGTCAGGTCCTGCACACAGACCTTTCCTTAGGACCCTGTCATTAAGTAGACTGATCACACGGCTCAACCTACTTAATTAGAAAACTTGTTTGAGTGTGCCCCCTATCTGTAAGAACTAGAAAGAGCAGTGGTGGAAGGGAACTAACTTCACCTGTGGGTGGGAATAACACATATTCACACAAAAACCACCTGTGTCTGAGGTCAGTGTGCGACCCTGAGCTGGATGCAAAACCTGGTCATTTAGACTGGAGAGGTCAGGGATGTGACAGCCACACCAGAGCAAAGTCCAATCAGGCCTGTCGCAGGACAGAGTTCCAAAGACACAAAAAGAGGTGAGACTGAAGGAAGCCACCCTGGAAACAGCTGCCCCTGGCCTGCCGCCGTGTCAGTACCCACCCTACACCCCACATCCCACAACCCACCTGCTCTCAGCGCTTGCTTGTTTTCATCTGTGGGCTTATGGGCTGGCTTCTCTCACATTTCCCTGCTCTTCTGACAAGCTCAAAGTGTTGGGGATCTGTGTTTGTTGGCACATTGGCAGCAGCTCCCAGAATCTCTAGGAACATGCTGGAAGTTACAACTGAAGGGTATACCATCGCCTCTGCAGCTCTTTCCAGGCCAGCTGCTCACACTGTCTGCTCCGGGCCTTTCGCCCCACAGACTAGGGACAACTAACAGAGATAGAGATGGGGAGACACGGACGCCAGAGAGCAGGCAAGGTCCAGTTCCCTTGTGTTCTGCAAAGCCAGTGGCTGCCCACTTACATCAGCTTCCTGGAGCACACCACTGGGATGGTAGCTCAAGCAGGGAAAGTGCCTGCCGCACAACCATGAGGACCTGAGTTCAATCCCCACACCCACATAAAAGCCAGGTGCAATATTGCAAGCTTGAAATCCCAGCACCGGGGAGATGGAGACTGGTGGGTGCTGGGATGTACTGATCACTTAACCTAGCTTAATCGGCCAGCCCCAGGTCCCAGTGAGAGATCCTATCTCAAAAAGCAGCACAGAATTAGAGAGAGAGCCATGAATTAGTTGCAGAGGACCCAAGTTCAGTTCCCAACACTCACATGGTGGCCCACAAATGCCTCTGACTAAAGTTCTAGGAGAATCTGAGGCCCTCTTCCGGTCTCCAGGGGCTCCTTCATGTACCTGGTGCACACAATCTCTTGTAAACAAATATGCACGCACACAGATGAATAAATCTTAAAACAAAACAGGGTGGGTGGCTCCTAAGAAATGACCTCTGACCTCAATCTGCATAACTATGCACAAACCCTCAATCACACAAGTGCACGTGCACACACACACACACTCACACACACACATACACACACAACTAATATAGAAAATAAGAAAGCTTCCTGAAGCAGATCAAGCTTTTTGTCACATCAGGGACTTCTCTGGGTTCCCTTCCACTTCCACCGTTTCTCTGTGGGTCTCACCTGGTCTCATCATTTGCTCCCAAGGGATTCAGAAGATTCTAAACTCCCAGTGCTAGAGAAGACAGTCCTGATTTGACCGCGTTTGTTCCAGAGTCCAGCTTGCTTCCTCCTCAGGGCTTAGCCCTCAGGAGGTGGTGGCTCAGCAACGGTCCTCCTAACCAATAGGGACACTGCATCCTTGAGGCAGTTAACTTAGGTCCTACGAATATGCCATTGAGAACTGTGCCTAGCACAAAGGCAGAAGCTGATAAATTCCATAGATCACGTAAGTTGATGTTAATAAGTCTGTTTCTTGCCTGAGCTCATCACCATGTGCCTCCTCCAGTCCTCCCCAGTGAAGAACTTCTGGCTTCCCCCACGCCACCCCCGCCTCTCTTCTTTGTTCATAACAATCTCCGAGTTGTGCAAGAAGTCGCACTGAGCCTCCACCATCCCGCCAACCCTCAGCAGAAACGACTCTTCCACTTCCCATCACAGAATTCCACCCCCAGAAAAAAAATCCTAAAATAGCTGGAAACCTACATGCATGCCATCTTCCTCCAGGCTTGAAATCCATGGCATCTGTGACAGCAATGGCCAAGTTTGAACTTCATCTTGGATGTCGTATTTATTTTGTGTGAGTGTGTGTGTGTGTGGGGGGGGGGGGTTCCCAAGGAATGAGTGGAGCCTCAGAAGGAAGCTGGTTCTCTAAGCTGGATCTCTCGCTTGGGGTCAAACTCAGATTGACAGGTTTGACAGGAGGCCCTGTTCCTCTGTGAGCCATCACACCGGTACTCAATGTTCGTGTGTTAAATGCAGGAGTGACGTCACTGGGGAATCAGCGCAGAGGGGGCTTTGGCTCTTTCTGTTGCACAGAGCGAAGAAACACTCAGCAAACACACCTATTGTTAGTGCATTCTCTAGTGTAATGAGCCAATTCAAACTTTCAAGTAGCAGCTGGAGAGAAAGCTATTGAGCTTTCTTAACTATTAAGAGCACACGCTGCTGCTCTTGTAGAGGATCTGAATTCAGTTCCCAGCATCCTTAGCAAGCTGCTCGTTTTGCCCTATAATTCCAGCTCCAGGGGATCTGACTCCCTCTTCCGGGCCTCCATAGGCACCCGCACTCACTCGTGCAAACTCACACAGAGATATGCACACAGACGCAAGAACAAGATAAATCTTTAAACAAACAAAACTTCTCCAAGTAAGTTGGTCCAAAGTGACGTGAAGGCAATCATAGAAAGAATTTTGATTTTTTTGAAGGCACGTAGGATTTTTTGTTCCTGATTGGGTGTGGGAAAAGACTGGATTTATTTTAACACAATGAAGACAATATTTTTTTAAAAAAGATTGGAAACTTTTATTTTTTTAGAAACTCCATGTTCTCCTTCAGATATACACACATGCATGCACACACACACACGTGTGTGTGTGTGTGTGTGTGTGTGTGTGTGTGTGTGTGTGTGTGTGTGTGTGTGTGTGTGTGTGTATATATATCTCCTATTGGAGACCTTACAATCTAATTACATTTCATGGCATCTATTTATTTGAAGGGAGGGTCAGCACATGTGAAAGTCAGATAACTTACAGGAATCAGTTCTCTCCTTCCACCTTTACGTGGATCCACGGTTTGAACTTGAATCACTAGGCTTGGTAGTGATTACTTTACTTGCTGAGCTGTTGCAGAATTTGATCACATTGTGAGCCCCAAGATTGCATTATTTACTGGAAAAACCTGTTTCTAGTTGTAGTGTGGATCAGTCCTAGCACACACCTTTAACCTATGAGCTTTCTCCTTGAATACTGTAAACAGGATTAAATAAAGTCAGCCATAGGTCAAGAGGCAGAACAAGCAACCAGTTGACAGGACATGAGCAGAGGATTATTAAGGAAAAACCACAGAGAGTAAGAGGGAGTCAGGAGGACAGATAGAGAGACACACAGGAAGTAGAAGGGAGGAACATTCAGTTTGAGGAGTTTTGTTGGAGAAGGCATAGGGGAAAGCTCTCTTTCTGGAATGACAGTGGAGGAGGAAGGTTAGCCGGATGCTTTCTCTGCCTCTCTGAGCTGACCGGCTTTCACCCCAGCATCTGACTCCCGAGTCTTTACTGATAAAATAGAATAATAGAGACTTAGTGTCTCCTGCCACACTGGCACCTACATCTTGGAAAGACCATGGCATGTTCTCCCCAGTCTGCAGCAAGCATCTCTGACCCATATATGCATTTTCTCACTTCGAATCACTTGTCAGCCAAGACCACACTTTTCAGAGCACTGGGGAAGACGGACCACGCACTCAGCCTTTCTTTTTCCATCCCGACCTCTGCTTTCTTCCAAACAATTATCTCCACAGAAAGAAGAAGCAATTTGCCTTGGAGGTGAATGTCCATTTTGGTTCACAAACTCAGCTCTGCCACGGATGAAAGTCCATTTATGTTTAATAAATAATTCAATCAAATTTATATTCCAATGTCGGGTCTCATCAGACCTTGGAAAATTGGTTTTGATGTCTTCAGGGGATTTGTATTCTCTCCCCATCTTTCTCTAGCTCAGGGCTCACTGGTCCTTTTGTTCTTGGCTGATGTGTGACTCTTCCAGGGCTCTGATTTCTTGTGGCTGTTTGTCTGTTCTCACAACAGGGCTTCTTGGAAAGGCTGTGTGTCCCCTCAGCTGCTGGGTCTGATCTAGATACCTTGGCTGTCTTCCCCTCAATTCCACTCCTGCCCCTCATATTTTTAACTTGTGTCCCCTATAGCCCACATGGGATGCATGGCATGTGTGTGTGCAGGTGGTCCCGTATGCATGTGGAGATGTGCAGGTGGTCTCGTATGCATGTGGAGATGTGCAGGTGGTCCAGTATGCATGTGGAGATGTGCAGGTGGTCTCATGCATGCAGAGATGTGCAGGTGGTCCCGTATGCATGCGGAGATGTGCAGGTGGTCCCGTATGCATGCGGAGATGTGCAGGTGGTCCCGTATGCGTGCGGAGATGTGCAGGTGGTCCCGTATGCATGTGGAGTCCAAAGGATAAGCACGGATACCATTCCTTAAGAGCTATCTACCTTGTTTTGATTTGGGAGATGTTGGGTCTTTTTGTTTTATTTTGGTTTCAGAGATGGTCTTTCATGGGAACCTGGAGCTCACCCATTAGTTGAGCAGGCTGGTTAGCAAGCCCTAGGGATACCCCTGCCTCCGCCTCCCAGAGCCGAGATGACAAGACTGTTTCTTAAAACAGCAATGCTGTGTCCTGCTGTTTCACATTGCAGTGACTATGCCCCTGCCCTGAGCTGTGTTTTGTTCATGTTCTGTCCCTTGTAACACACATTCCATGGCTGTCTTCAGAAAACTTCAGTCCACATCCATAGAAGTCAAGTTCTAGCCAGGGCTGGAGACCTATCTTCTTCCTTCGCTTCCTGGCTATAAGAACATAGAACTTCAACATTTTTTCATCAGGTATAAAAAATACGGGTGTATTTGTTTTTAAATACGGGTGTATTTATTTATTGACTTGTTTATTTATTTTACATCCAGGCTGCAGTTTCCCCTCTCTCCACTCCCCCAACCCCCCCCCCCCCCCCGTTCCCAGACTGTATATTTAAGACTGGCTAAAAACTGAGTTCCTGCACAGGGGAAGCTGAAAATGGCATGTGGCCATCAGTGAGCTCTTGGGTTCTTCTTGGTGTCTCTTGGCAATCTGGTGACAGAGACTGATTTTGTGTGGAGGGCTCTCAGTTTCATTAAGCCAGTAGCTGATGGATGTATGAGGATTCGTGGTCATGTTTTTATTCATTGGAATCTTGTCCTTAAAATTTGGAAAAATAATAGAAAGACTTTGGTCTTTTCGGTACATAAAAGGATAAATCAAAGAATGCAGGAAGGGGGATATGCCAAGCATATATTATACCCAGGAGTGGAAGGGTGGTATGGAACACATGCCGTGCATGGTGAATAGACACAATGAAAACCTTTAAATTGAAGGAGTAACATAATCTATAGGTTCTCTGGGATAGACAGTTAGGTGGCTGCATCCAGTCCCATTTGTGCAGTTTGCACGGGCAGCCTGAGACCTCAAGGCAATTGCATCACCAGCAGATCCCATCCCGGCATGCATGACAACCCTTGACGATTGTCTGGATACAGTCCCCTGCACAAGGTGCGGGTAGCTCCACCAGAGAGCCTCCTTTAACCCAGCAACTGCTTACTGTTTATGTAACCCAGAGGACAAAGGCCTCAAGTACTGTTTCCAGGTAGAAGCAAAGGCCAAGTTGCTGCATTGTATTTTGTCAGGTACTCAGCCAGATCAAAGAGAAAAATCTAATCTCCATGTGCGTAAAGTTATATTGTACAATGAAGCTGTCCTGTTTCTCCTTATATTTTGACTAGTAGAACACAGCAAATCTTGTTTACATATATAATAAAGTTGCCCATCAGTGTCGATGAGGGATCTATTACAGAATTCCCATGGTTCCCAGATCCAGTCAGGCTCCAGTCATTTATGGAAAAGGGTGAGATGCCAGATATGGTAGCAGATGCCAGGCATGGTAGCAGTAAGGCAGAAGGACCAGGAGTTCAAGGTCAGCCTCAGCTACATATCAATTGGAAACCAGCCGGGGCTACGTGCGACCATGTGTCATAGAAAAGTAAAATAAAACAATGAGGTATTTGCATGTAATCTTCCCCTAGACTGCAAATAACTTCTAGGACTGCCTACAATATCTAAAGCAATATAAATGTTAGGTAGTTAGAATACTGTACCATTTAAGAGAACATGGGAAGAAGAAAAATCACATGTTACACACACACATACACATGTGTCTGAGCTGAGCTCTAGAAAACACATAAATGCACACGTGTGGACATAGTAAGAGCTGTCTCCTCTGGCATACCTCTTCAGAACTGGCTTTACTGTCTCAAAAACATTTCAAATGTGGAAGTGGTTTCCCAGCCGTTTAGCTGCTGTTGACTGTTAGGTCAGGGAGGGAAGAGAAGAGGCACTCCCAGAGGTACCAAGGGGATAAACACTAAGCGAGACCGAGACGTCCATTGTTGGAGGCAGGGGCAGCAAGCAGTACAGGAACGGTCAAGGTAAGGCCTCATCCGGCTCCCTCTCTTCCAGGCACAGCAAGCAGCCTCTTCTTAAGGCTTGCCCTAGGAAGGGGGGCAGAGTTAATGTGTGACCCAGGTTCTCCATCTCATGCTGGCTCATAGTGGTCACTGTTTATGTGGGGAGGGAAATGGGGATCATGTGATAATGAGCTGGACATTCAAGCTGCCTCCAACTCCCCTTCCTCAATAGCAAGGAGATGGGTGTGTTCTTGTTGGTTCTCTCCGCTTAGGGCCTGGTTACCTTTGCACAATGAAGTTGTCTTGTTTCTCCTTAGTTACCTAGCTACCTTTCCCAGTTGTGTGACACAGCATTGATGTCCGTATGTTTTCAAAGGAGTGAGATGTCGGATTGGAGAAAAACAAGCCTTTAATTTTTATTCTCGTTTCGTCACGATGAGAAAGTCTCCTGCCCTTTCAAGTCGCTGCCCGGCAGCAATTACTGGTCGTGCTTCTTGTGGGAAGCTGCGGATTACAGAGGGAGGAAAGTCAGGGGCTCGAATCAAAGTCAAAACACCAGAACGAAAGCGCTCATCAAAGGGCTGAACATGGCTCTGGAAGATGAAAGAAGCAGAGTCTGACAGACCACGGCAGAAATGAAAGAGGAGGATGAACAAAGGAGAGCGGGTGTTGTGGAGGCTGCAAGGAGATAGTCAGGCTGCCGGCGGCTCCGGCTCAGCCGCTGGAACTGGAGGGCTTCGGCAGCAAATACAGGGGCTGCTGCTGGGGTTCCTTGCTCAATGGTGGACTGTTTCCATGTTAGGTCCAGCGTTGTTTGCTGTTTGCCCTGCAGAAAAACAATCATCTACAGACAAGAAAAGCCCCAGCAGTGCAGGCAGCAGAACTCTGTGAGTTCAAGACCAGCCATGGCTTCATGTGATAGCCTTCTCCCAAAAGGGATGATAGATAGATGACAGACAGATGAAAGCATGTCTGAACGAGGGCTGGGGAAGAGACAGGAATTCACATGCTTGTTTTATTTTTCTATAAAAAAATGCAAACCTTTCTTTTTGCCTCATCTTGTGTTTCTATTATATTTTAGTATATTTTGCCTCGAAAATCTTATCTTGATCAACCTATGACATTTTTCTGATTTCAAAACATTTTAATTTCATTGTTGTTATGGTAGCAAAGTCCTAGACTTTATCCCAGCAGTCTCTTTCCTAGCACCATTACATTTTGCTCTAATTCCCACCATCCCCCACTCTCCTCGCTCATGGTTCCTACCCCTCCATGGTCTGTTCCATTCCCACCCTCCAGTTAGTACCTCCCATTAGGTCTCTTTCTCCTCTTCATCATCCCCTTCTAGTTTCATGACTTACAAACAGACACATGCATCCATACACACACACACCAAAGACATACGTACTACACACAATACAGCACACACACACACACACACACACACACACATACCACACACACCCTACACTTACGTACACATAGAGAGAAATGGAAATCTAGCCCCTCAGATGATAGAAAACCCGCAGTGTATGTCTTTCTGAGTCTCACTCGATCTCCATAGTGAGTTTCAGTCCTGTTCATCGCCCTGCAAATGGCGTGCTTTTGTTTTAAGTTGCCTCTAGGTGGTTACTGGTCAGAGCATCACAAAAACCAGGCTGGCATACCAGCCTGTTGTCCTTGCTCTAGGGCCCTGGCATAGCTCACGTCTTAACATCTGGCTCTCTCGAGATGACGCCTGAGTCAGAAGACTGCCCAAAGTGGACTTCACTGCTGGTCCCTGTGCCCTGAAAGCACTGGCTCCCCGAAGCCTGCCGCTGCACTGGAAGCTGTGAGGGGTCGGCTTGTCCCGATGCTGTGTCACCCTTCTGCCATGTGGCTTTCCCGTGGAAGAGGCCTGTGCCTCCCACATGCACACTACGGAGCTGGGAGGCTGAAGAAAGCGTTATCCCCTTGCTTCCTCTCGGTGCCCTTGCCAGTCTCTCCACTCCACTCCTCAGGTGTCCTCTCCATCCTGCTGTGGAGACAGATTCCAAAGCTCTCCTGTCTTCTAATTCTCCCTCCATGGTGATGGCTGTAGTCCACCATCTTAGCTGAAGGCTCCCTTGTTAATACTTCCAGCACTACAAATTGTTTGTGTCACACACTCGCTGTACTGGGTGGATCCGTTGCTTGTGTCA
The DNA here is from genome assembly GCF_903992535.2 of Arvicola amphibius. NCBI lineage: Eukaryota > Metazoa > Chordata > Mammalia > Rodentia > Cricetidae > Arvicola > Arvicola amphibius. The sequence goes on along the minus strand of NC_052052.2, from coordinate 148,660,542 downwards.
GGTGTGTCTGCTCCACCTCCTCAGCCCCACCCGGTGATGTTAATGCTGGTCACAGGCATGCTCCCAGAGACACCTCAAATGGTTTTGCCTAGCTCAGTATGTCTCGGACACTGCCTGCCCACAGCATCCTTGGAAGTATTTAAGATCCACCTTCTAAAAGTCTACAGTGCACAGGAAGGTGGCCCCAAATATTCCTGTAGCGAGATCCTAAGAATAAAGTAACATAAGCCTATAGCCACCACCACCCCCGCCCCCCCCAACATATACACTCACTGCTCTGCATGAGCAGGTGACTAAGTACAGGCAGGGGTGCACTGGGCCTGGCCTACGTTCTTACATTCTTCTTCCAAGGAAGTTTTCTGATTCCTTTTCAACGTTTCTCTCCTTCAGTCGGGCTCTGGTTCTGGTTTGGAGTTTCATGTTCTTCACCTCCTCCAGCTGGCACACCAGAGTCTGGATCTTCACTTTGATCTTTCTCTCTCTCTCTCTCTCTCTCTCTCTCTCCTTTGAACAATGGTCTAAATGGAAGTGGTACTGGGAAACTTCAAACAGCTGTATTTCCATGCTGTGTTCACCTCCACCATAAAATACAGCGTGCTGGGCCTCTAGGGTCTCTCTCTCTCTGGCTGTATTTAATTCTTGGAGCTACTGTACTGATTATTTTATTCCTGCCCTGTGCTATTGCTTTCAGGAACCTGGAGACTGAAGGTCAAAGCCAGTGTGCTTGGCCCACTTTTCCCATCAGTTTCCTATTGATGATGACTGTCAGGCTAAGTAAGACAGTCGAAACCAGAGAATAGCAGACAGCTCTGAGCAGCAGATTCAAAAGGAAAAACAGAAGGCCGCCTTTGCCTACTGTCCCTGAGCAGGCCCAGGGACGAGAGCATTATCTCCTGGCCATGTGTCCTTCCTTTATCTGTGAGGCACCAAGCTCTGCAGAGAAGGGGTCTTTCTAGAATATACAATAAACTGCAAATCAGAAAAACGATACTTTGTTCTAGGCCACTGTCCTCTCTGCTGCCTCTTCTCCCTAAGCCAAAGCTCAGACTGCTTGATTTTGAAAGAGGAAAAAAGCTAGAAATCATCCAATTCTCAGTGAGGTTTTAAAAGTTCCGAAAAAAAAATAAATTTCATGTTATTATTGTTCTTATTCTCATAGAAATTCAAGAAATGAGCGGGGGTGATTATTCTCCCTGTCTCTGAGGATGGGAGACTCTGGGGGTGACGAAAGCAGGTTGGCAGACCAGCTGCATTAGGAGAGAAGCACCCTGGGCTGTGGAAGCAAACAGCTGGAAGCTGCAGTTCCTGTGCAGTGGCCTCTGAGAGCCAATGCTGCCGTAGACACTTTAGACAGTTGTCATTTAAGTGCATGAGTTTGTAAGATCATACATGGTATGTGAAGGTAGACATGCTAAGATGCAAAATCGTCCACGTGCACACGTAAACAAAGGTGATTTCCTGGTGTTGAAGAGCTACTTACTAATTCCTAAATGTCTGCTGGGTTCGATTTGTAAACACAGGCATTTAAAGGTCTCCAGTAAATCAGATGTGTTAAACTTGCGCTTTTTGATTGCTGCCATCAAGGTGAGTGCTTTTTATAGTATCTGTTTACTAGATTATAAAATCTACTGTCATTTACTGGTAAAAAAAGGGATTTAAAGTTTTTGAAGCTATTGGTTGATTCAAAATGTAATATACTGATATTAATTAAAATACTAGTAACAATAATTATAGTTTACCTTGGACAAGCATTTCCCTCAGATACAAGAATTCCAGTTGGAATATGATCTTAGACATTTTGCAAAAGCCTGTGAACTCTCAAGTATGGTTTGCAAGAACTAAAATCTTCCCCTGTAGGTAGTAAACATAATGATATTGATTGATAACAGAGGGAAAATCACTCACACACACACACACACACACACACACACACACACACACACAAGTGCAAGGACAGACACTGCCAAGCAATGTGAGTAGAAAAAGCTGCATTGTCCACAGCAGGCCAGGGGTACAGGAATGATTTCCAAGTAGTGTTCTTGCTGAACAAAGAGAAGCTGAGGCTTCTCTATTCAGGGCACTGCTCACACAGGAAGTGTTCTGGGGAAAGGGTACATTTTTGCGCATGCTCAGTTAGAGACTTGTTCAGCATAAGGTCATCATTTAAGAAGGGAGACAGTCTTATTTGTGGACATGCCTAACTCCAGGTCGTGGAGCACATGTTTGTAGGGTTCAGATGAGGGGACAGGGACACGTCTGGGCATGCTCAGCTTGTGTTGTAGGCTTTCAGCTGGAAATAAGGAACAGCTCTATGGAGCTGAGTTCAGGTAGGACTTGGCCCCTAAAGGTGCTGACTCACTTAGAAGCTGAGAAAACTACTTGAGTATACCCTGAACCTAGATGCCTAGTTACTTGTCAATCAGCTGTAGTGCCCTCCCAACAGAGGTCCTTCTGGAGTAATGAAGCCATTAGGGAAATGTGGCATAGGGAAGGGGAAGGAGGGAGTACCTTGGACTCTTCTGGCCCATCATTTGCTCTTCAATGCTCTGTCTCAGATAGGCCTCGAACAGACTTTAACTGCCAACTTGATATAACCCAGAATCACCTGGGGATGAGTCTTAATAAAGAACCTTGTAGATCAGGTTGGCCTGTGAGTTTGTCTTTGGGGGACTGTCTCAACTTTTAATTGATGTAGGAAGACCCAGCCCATTGTGAGCAACACCCCTCCTGGGGGTTCCTGAGTTTTGGAGAAGACAAAGCCAGCTGACAGCAGGTGAGCCAGCAGGCAAGCCAGGCTGCACGCCTTTCTGCTCTCTCTTCTCTGGACTGGTGTCCCTATAATAAAGAACTATGACCTGGAACTGCAACTCAAATAACCCCTTCCTTCCCTGGGCTGTGTTTGTCATGGTTTTGTGGCAACAACGGACATGGAACTGAAGCAAGGGCCTTCACTCCTTGTTTCTCCAGCTGCCACCCCAGCCTGTCACAATCAGAGAACAAGCAGGTACCATTCTATGCTGCCAGAGACTAGGAAGCTGCTGGGGACCAGCTGAGCACTGACTGCTTCTGCTGGCTACCGGGCTCCAGCCAGCAGCTCCCAGCACTCCCAGTGCAGCTTCCCAGCGTTCTCCCAAAGCCGAAAGGGCAAAAGTAAAAATTTACAGTCCTGGAAAATAAGGTTGAGAGGCAATATTTTGCCAGAACCTGGCCGGCATTTCTACTAACTCAGATGCCAGTATTTCTCCACTTGGAGATAAATCAGAGCCTCTGGGGAGATCATAAGCACTGGTTCCCCAGCAGAGGCAGCTCTAATTTGTAGCTGAGCAAGTAGTACAAGCCAAGGTAAATGGCCCCGGGCTGAGCCATATAAACAGAAGCTGCAGTCAGTGTGGAAGTTAGAAGACAGTGCATCACCACCAGCAGCAAAGAGAACAGCAAGGCAACCTCACCTTCCTTGTAGGAGTGACAGCAGCCCAGTGCAGAAGTGGGAGGTCCTTACTATCCATCTTAGCTGCTAAGCCCTCCCCCCACACACATGCACACGCGTGCATGTACACACACACACACACACACACACACACACCAGTTGCCTGATGGAGATGACTTTTAGCTCAGTGCTCATCTGCAATCTGCACCAGGCATCAGACGGCTATCAGTTACCTTTTGGGGTGGCTATGACCAGAGGCAGCTTCCAGCAGAGAGGGCTTACTTTGGCTCACAGTTTGAGGGATTACAATCCTTCATGCTAGGGCAAGGCATGGCAACAAATGACATGTGTACAATTGGAATTCCCCACCTCATATCTGGTGGGACAGGAAATGGAGAGCAGATAGGTACTGTGGCCAGACTTTAAAAACTCAAGGCCCATCCACAGTAACCCACTTCCTCCTCCCCCGAGGCTCTACTTCCTAAGAGTTCCGTGGCCTTCCAAAACAGTGCTGGGGACCAAGTGTTCAGCACATACGCCTGTGGGGTCCTTTCAGGTTCAAGCCACAGCAATGGGGCAGGCAGGAGGTGTTGCAGGGATTCTCGGGAAGTGTAGTCAGTGTTGCCTAGGTCCCCAGGAGCAAAGCTACTAGGTGAAAGGCTTACTTGGGCTAGAACACATAATTCACGCAAGGCCCCTTAGTGCCTCAGGCAATGGTACAGAAAGGAGCAAACTTTGAGTTTTTCCCAGAAGAACAGCTGTGGCCGGGAAGTCTAGAATGGGGGTCTGGCATGGAGCATGATACAGAACAGGAGAAACTGGGCAGGTACCCCAGGGACGGAAACCATGTGACACATTCATTTGGAGACAGTAAAGGCACATTGAGCAAGGGTGGCAAAGAACCCTGGAGAAGCCTTTGCTACAGGAGTCTGGAGATTTAAGAAAGCATGATTAATAAACCTGAGAAAGTAAGGGCCAGGAAAATGCTTGCCTTGCAGAAAGGAAACTCTGAGTTTGATTCCCAGAACACACACATAAAAAAAAAAAAAAAAAAAAAAAAAAAAAAAAAAAAACTAGACATGGTGGCATGCACTTGTAATCCCAGCACTGAAGAAGTGGAGAGCAGTTGCCTAGCAGAGGCCTGCTTGGTGAGTTCCAGGATACCAGGATAGTGAGGGACCCGGTCTCAGAACACAAGGCGGTTGGCTCTTGAGAAACAACGCTTAAGGTCAAAGCCTGGCCTCCACACACGTGCACACTCAAAAGTTCATGAGCACATCCCCTCCCCCATGCAAACATTCACAGACGACCACGCACATATCAAATTAATTCATTAACTGATGATGAATTAATTGGAGGAAGCAGTCTCTTCAGAATTAGAGCCACAAAGCCTGACCATTTAGAGAAAGCTAATACAAAGCAGGAGATGGGCTGGACAGCACATCTCAAAAACCACGGACAACGCCACAGCTCACGGAAAAGCCGCTGTGAGACAGCAAACTGCACCGATGGCCGGCACCCGGGGCAAACAGACTCCCATGCTCTTGGCACACGATTTGGGACCTTTGCTTGCAAGGTCTCAGAGAAAAGGAAAATGTGCAAAGTCTGAGCCATTTCCTTCCAAGACCTTTGACTGTCCTGTGACTCCCTGCGTAAGTGTTTCTTCCGCTCTTGGGAGACCGAGAAAAATGCGACCGGGACAACCGGAAATGAGTGCGTTCTTCCCTCTACCATGCTCAGGCGGGAGCCACAGGAGTCTGGTAGAGGGGCTGCGCCCAGTGGCTTGCGGCCAAGCTGCATTCGCTCACAAGCATGTCTTCTCTCTGGCAGCCTCAGCACCCACTCCGGCCTCCAAGGTTCACAAGAGCTGAGACTCTGGCTCCTCCAGGAAAGATGCCTCTTTTCTTTCCCGGCTCCCTAGGTTCAGGCCACCCAGCCCTCACTGTTTACCTCCTGAGTCCTCACTGAGTCCTGCCCTGTGGCAGGTGGTTCTTAATTAAGACTTGTGACATAAATGACGGTAATTTCCTTCATCTGCAGTTGTTCGAATTTGCCATTTTTCACTTCTTCTTTTGATGGAGCTTTGAAATATAAATCAAGGAGTAATATTTCCATAAAACCACGTGAAACGAATGATGCTCCTGGGAATCTAATAGGTCAATTCCCATTCTCCCTATTAAAAACAAAAATAAAGACCTTGATGCTGAGGAGCCTCCAGGGCAGAAGAAAAGAATGGGGGAAGGGAAGCGAGTCTTCACTTCTGCCTTGGTTTCTCTTTCCCGGTTAAGTTTCTCTTTACCAGTTATTACTACACCAAAAAGGGGGTTAGGGAATCATCCTGACTGGGGGCAGACCTCAACCAAATAGTGGCTGTTTCCATACTCACAGACAGGAGCAGCGGACTCCACCCCTACATCACAGCGGCACATAAAGACCTTACATCCCATAGGAGAGCAATGCAACGCCAAGACAGGGATGCTTGACCCCAAATCCAGCCTCTCTTAAAATCAGTGGCTCTCCAGCCCTGGAGCCATTCTATACCTAAGAAGTCTGTACCACTTCTAGTAGACTTTCCCTTGGTGCCAAGCCCCTTTGTTATTGTTTAATTCTTCAACTGAAGGAGCTAGCTGGAATCACTCTATCATAATAAATAAATGGACAAAGAAGACTCATGACTAGCCAAGGGCTCAGGATGCAAGGAAAGACCACGATGCTTTTTCTGAATATTATTTTCTTACCTAGTACCTTTTACACTAGGCAACAGGAAACCCAGCAACATGGAACCATTAAGTAGAGACAAAAGGTCCAAGTAAAACCTGTTCTTTCTTGTCAGAGCCATGACAAGGACTCACCACAAGAAAGAAGCTGGAGACAATCATCACCCCTACTCCAGTCAAACAAGAGTGGAAGAGCAAGTGTGTGGACAGAGAAAAGGATAGACTCGCTCCCGTTTTCAGTGAACAAGGTGGGTATCCACACAGAAGTCATATACATGAGGATCAGAAATAAAAGTTTGTGCATTAGTGTGTGTTCTCTTCGGGATCCGAGGACAAATGACAGACACCTAACCATGTGTCTGTGACGGGCAGGGATCCCTGAGACACAAAGGCTGAAATGGCAATTCCAAGCACTGTCATTCAGAAGGGTTCCATTAATGTCAGCCTGACAGAACACATCCACGTATGTCCTGAAAGCTGCACGGTGTTCATAAAATCCTCCAAGAAAACCTGCATATGTAGAGAGACATCCATGTTCATGTCTTAGAAAACTCAGTGTAGTGAAGGGAGAGAGTGTTGGGGCCTGTGTGGATGTGGAAGTTACTCTCAATTCATGGGGGAGGGGGAGAGACCCAGCAAAATTTTTGGAGGTAAGAACATTCCAAAATTCCTATTACAGGCCCCCTCTGCCGACTTCCTTAGGCACTAGGCACAGACACACATTCAAGCAAAACAATCCTAGACAATAAATTAAATGAAAAGAATAAGCCACAAAGTAAAGATTGATATCAGAGAATACAGAACTGAAAAACTCACTGAAATTGAGGCTGGATAGATGGTTCAGCGGTCAAAGCACTTGTGCAAACATGAGGAACCAAGTTCAAATCCCCTAGAACCCACACAAACCCATTTGCAGAGTGTGAGCATTTGCAATCCCAGCACCCCTAAGGGAAGCATGGACGTCCATGCCTGGAGGAGTGAAGCTAGACCCTCATATTTCTGTAGCATCTCTCAGGAGTTTGTTGGAAGTTCATAGTTAGGTGCTGGGTAGACCTTTAGAAAATGTCAGGGCCGATCAGCCTGCCTCAACAGGTTCTTCCAGAAAGGAATCAGCCAGATATTATGATGCTAAGACATGCTTCGTGGAGGCAGGAACATATCTGTGGGGTAAGTGTTCTGTAAAGGTTTCTTGGTTAATAGAAACCCAGGTCCCATGCTACACTCCTACTTCACAGATGTTCAAAAAGGCAAAACTAATCACAAAACCCCTCTCATTTACTACTTAATTTAACCCAAAGATTAAAAGCAATACATTTTCCATTGTTTTTGATAAATTAAAAATCAAAAATCAAAGGGAAGGAGAATGGCTTGATTCCCACAGGAGCAAATGAAAGGTAGACAAGAGCAGAACTCGATAAGTTATATGTAACTCGAGCCAAATAACGCAAATTCCACAAAAACAGAAACTTCACAAAAAGTCACGGTGTATTAGGAATTATTGAAGGGGTAAACGATAGTCCTTGACCTCTTTGACCTAGAATAGTCCATGTTAACTGAGTGTACGTGTGGAGTGTTCTGTGAATAACTTGTCTGTGTGGAAGACAACCACTGGAAAGGACCTGAGACACCAGCGATGGCTGGGCGAGGTCGCTGGGGATGTAGAGCATTTGAAGACTCGAAGGGAGCAAAGAGATGCATGTATGCAAACAAACGGCAATAACAGGCAAATCCTGGAGTAGAAATCTTACTTCAAGATTCAGAATCAACAGAAGACATAAAGATTCTACATTGTAAGGCAGTGAGAGATACATCTGGCTGCCAGAGATAAAATCTTGACCTGAATGCAAACTAGACCCCAAAATTTTCGCAAGTAAATATCTCTCAGCTACCTTAGCCAGGTGGGTCCTGGCAGAGAATGGCATCAGGGCAGAGTGTCCAAAAGATGGCTCATTTAAGGTCATTCCTCATTTTTTCCATTGCTTGTATTTATTTATTTATCTTTATTTTATCTTTTTAAAAAAAAGGAAGAAAATTATCTTTTTTCCTTTTACATACCCGGCCCAGTTCCCACTCCCTCCCCTCGTTCCATTCCCTCCACCTTCCTTTCCTCCCCTTCCTCCCCCCCCCCCCCCGCCCCTCATCCACTCCTCAGAGAGGGTAAGGCACATTGCTTTGGGGACGGTCCCATCATTCCTCATGTTTTATACACATTTGCTCGTGCTGCTAATGCGCAGTTTGGAGTCATCTTCAATATTCTTTCGTGTTGCTCTGGAGTCACGTGTTGTCTTTTTCTCCAGGACGCAAGGGCAACCAGGCCTTCCCTTGGCTTCATAATTTCAGGACTTTATTTCTCCAGATTTATGAAAACTTTCCTGGGGGGTTGCTTTTGTTTCTTTCTTTGTTTCACTTAAACATTAAGCCAATGCATGACCTTGAGTGTGACCTCCAAACATTCTTTACGCAACTGTTGCCTACTTACAGATTCCTGGGTGGAAGACCTACAGTCTCAGGACCACCCTTGAAAGTACAGTGGAAGGGACGACTCATCAAAGCCTTTAACTTAATAGAAGGGAACTCTGCTGTAACATTTTGAAACTTATATTTGGGGGATGGAGAGATGGCTCTGGGATTAACTCCACTTCCTGTTCTCCCAGAAACCTGAGTTAGGTTCCCAGTACCACCTCAGTCAACTCACGATCCCCTGTAACTCCAGGCTCAGGTAGATCCAACACCTTCTTCTGGCCTCCTCAGCTACCTGTATGTGTGTGTGTGTGCGCGCACACACACACACACACACACACACACATTTTAAAATAATAAAATTAGTCTTAAAAAGAGACAGAAAAAAACGTATATATGCCTTTAATAGTACCCTTCAAATAGATATCTGATTATTATCCCAGTCTCTGAGACGCTGGATGTAATCTTTTAATAGTTAGAGGATGTCAAGCTAAAATCATCTGGATCATCTGAGCAGTAACCGAGTCTTTAGAAGAAAGAGAAGAGGAAAAAAAACCTAGCCAAGGAAGAGGCCATGTGGAAATGGAGGACAAGATTGGAGTTGCGAGCCACAGACTGGGGAGACTGGAGCCAGCGGAATAGGGAAAGGGTGGAGGGCTCCTCTCCAACAGAACTTCCAGAGGAGCCTCAGGTCTGGCTTCTGACCTTAGCCATAGTAACAGAAGAAATCTTTGTTTTACACCAAGAAATCTGTGGGCTTTTGGTACAGTCATTGCGTAAGATGTGATAATTGGCTTTAATTGCCAACTCGATGCAGCCTAGAATCGCCTGGAAAGATGGCGTGACTGAGAGATTATCTACATTGGGTTGGTCTGTGGGCAGTCCTGAAAGAATTGTCTTAATTAAATGACCTGGGGAAATTGAGTCCTCTGTAGGTAACGCACTCCCTAGGCAGGAGTTCCTGAACTGTGTAGGAGTGGAGGCAGCAAGCTGAGCACAAGGGAGCTTGTAATCCATTCTCTGTTGTTGCATGCAGGTATGACCAGCTACTGCGGGTTCCTGCCTTGACTTCCCCACAATAGTGGGCTGTCTCCCAAAAGGGTAGGACAAGTCCAACTCTCTCTGCTCTAAGTCATTTCTATCAGATATTTTATCACAACAGCGGTAGTAAACCAGGATTACTTTTTAATTGAGCTGGCATACAAAGTATACAAATTCTTTCCCCATATTCATGTGCAATCCCCCAGTCTCACCTGGCGTGAAAGCTGCATTGGGCCATTCCCTTCTTGACCACCCATCCTGCGTTGAGACAAATGCCCAAGCAAGGCATGCGGTGCTAGGTGCAACACTGTTTGCATTAAGCAGAACTTGAGTGTGAGCCCCAGATATTTAGGAAATGCCTTCAAGATAGTCAAGGAGATTGGGGGTGAATGTGGTAAGTATCTGGGCTCTACTTCTGCTTCTCTGGACCTTACTTAATATTCACTCCATGAAAACATCCATGCCCTTTGTACCAGTAGATCCTGAGATAGATGTAGATGGACATTAGGCTGCCTAGACTGTCCCTAAGACAAGATCCTTGTTAATCAAAGAGGGAGGGCATCTCAAAATAACCATTAATGCTATTTGAACAATTATTTCTACCTTTTGTCCTGATTTTCTTTTCTTTCTTTTTTTTTAAAGGCTGACATAGTTAAATAGAAACTGTTTAAAATTAGAAATAAAGACACAGGGAGCAAAGAGCCATGTGGTATTTTCAATGAGAAATGCCTATCTTGGGTTCAGTATTTGGACATTTGGTCCCCAGTTGGTGGTACTGTTTAGGGAGGTTATGGAACCTTTGGTCCTAAAGGTTCTCAATCTGTGGGCCATGACCCCTTTGGGGTAGAACAACCCTTTCCCAGGGGTCGCATATCAAATACCTTGCATTTCAGATATTTACATTGCAATTCATAACCATAGTCAAATTACAGTTATGAAGTAGCAAGGAAAATAATTTTATGTTTGGGGTCACCACAACATGAGGAACTGTGTTAAAGGGCAGCAGCATCAGGAAGGTTGAGAACCATTGCTTTAGGGTGTGCAGCCTTGCTAGAGACGTATGTCATTCAGGGTGGACTTGGACAGTCTGTAGCCTTGTCCTGTTCCCACCCCTTACCTCTGATTTCTGGTGCCCAGTGAAATGGGATCAGCTAACTTCTTTCCAAGCCTTCTTCATTATTGTGGACGCCCCCCCCCCCCGAAAATGTAAGCCAGACTAAGCTCTATTTGGGGGATGTTGATCTTAGTGGTGGTATTTTTCTTACAGCAGCAGAAAAGTAAGTAATGTATCCAGAAACAAACAAAAACTTTCTTTAGAATAATTGCATTTTCAAACAGCAGAGCCAATGGAAAATCCCATCACTAGGGGATGAACACACTGAGATGAATCAGCAAGATGCAAAGCGCCCCACACCCTGTGTTTCACGTGATTCATGTTCAGGTAGGAGAGCATTCCAGAGCCAGTGTGGTACCTCTGGAGGTTGAGGCTATTCCTCCTTGCTTCCCTGCCACTAAGATAAAAGGGACACAGAGATGCCCACACATGTCGCTCTGAAACTACAGCTGCACAGTTACTCAAGCCCCTGGAATGCAACTTCTCTCTGTGGTATTTCCAACTGCCTAGATCAATACAAACATTGGCAACAAACTTAATTTCATGAAAGTAAAACAAGACAGTGAGTGCCCCGTCTGACTGGATTTGCCTCATGGGCATGAGCGTAGCAGAGCATGGAATCCTAAGCATGTTTGACTTTCCAGGTTCAGACCCATGGGGGCTGTGTTTTCTTACTCCAGGCTTTTGTGGTTTATACACACCTTACCTCCAGAGAGAAATCCTGGCAAGAGAGAAAGAGCATGACGCATTTAGCTTTGTTCTCATCCTTGGAGCGCCATCTGCTGACCATAACGGTATTTTTTTTCTCTGATTAATTCAGGATCAGGAAAAACCAGCCTTGCTAAATCCTCAGCTTTCCCCCAGCAATCTGACAGTAAAGCCTTTCAAAGGACCAGTCCTGTGCCTGTTTATGTGCACAGACTTCTGACTTTGGTTTATGCTGTTTCCATCGGCTTATCAATTGCACCTGAATCCACTGGTAGTTTACTACTGCTCTGCAATCAGTACCCTGCCACTCAGACCTGGTTGTAGATGACTAACTACTAACCTGCATTTCTTATCCTAAACAGTTTATAATAATAGCTTTCAAGGACTACAACTTTACATTACACTTTTAAATGAACTGCACAGCTACAATAACGTAAACAAGAGTAGAAACATATATAGAATATGCGATAACAAAAATAACCTTAAATGTGTATCAATATATAAAACTCTACACCAATGTAAAATATTTAAGACTAGTAGTTGCTTTTTAGCAGATTCAATAATCTACCCTTTTATCCTAACATTCATATATCCTTCCCTTTTTAATAGATAGGAGAGGAAGAAGAATAGAGGAAAGAAAAAGAAAGAAATTCCTTAATTCAACCTCCTTTGCTTAGTTTCCTCCCTGACCATGACCAATTAACCCCCCTAAACAACTCCAAACACCCATAACCCACTGAGTTACCAAAAACTACCCACTCCACCTCTTGGAAATGTGAGTGTCATGTTCTTAAAATTACTTCCTGCTGTCTGGAGGTGATGACATTTTTAGGAGACCCTGAGAAAACTGGGGTGATGGTCAAGTCCTGTAGCTGTATCATTTGTTGTCCAGTCTCTGTGTGATGGGAAAGTCCCGGCTAGAGTAGTCTATGAAGGTGGACACTCTCAGATATCAGTTTTAAAGTTGTCCAGAGCAGTTTGTAGTATAAAACTCACCTTTGAGTGGTGTTTGTCCACTTAATGGAGTTACTGAAGTCCAGATAAATTGGTCATTGCAGGGTCCCAGCATCTTTTTGGAGACCTCAAAAGTCACTTCCAGGAATGGTCATGGTTCACTGCAAAAAAAAAAGTAAACATTTTAAATGCCATATGCAGCAGATCTCCCAAAGGCTAAAGGGCTACAGTCTATAAAGTCTATCCAGAGTACATAAACTTAGTTCCTAGTTATTGCGTCAGACTCAAACCCAAAAACATGTACAGGAAACTAGATGAAGTTTATTTCTCACATTAGTTAGTACTCTGTATGACTATTAATATCCTGACTGAAAATCTATATATGTTATAGTCCTGTAGATTTTGAAATAATATTTATATCTTAAGAAAAGTTTTAAAGAGTCAAAATAAAGCCAAAGGATTATGAGATTAGTGGAAATAAAAGAGTCCCTTAATTTTAGGGTTTTTTTTTTGTTCTATACCAGGTGGCTCTTCTGACATGAGACAGAGATTTAGGATTTTACTTTAACAAGCATACTTGTGTTTGGAGAGGAGAAAGTCATGCTTCAGCTCCAAAGCCAGCTTTGATTTTTCATTGACTTGAAACTACAAAAAAAAAATTGTCTTGTATGTTTGTAGAGAGTGGCAAAAACAAGCATTTGGGAAGACTTATGAAATTCTACCCTGACAGAGTTGGGCCAAACCATTAGGTTAATTTACTTTTTGTCTTGGAGATATTTTATATTGATTATTTGTCCTTCTTCAGATGTTTAATTTGTCCAGTGGCTTTCAGATTTCCTACTTAGATGCTTTTATTCTCCTGGAAAGATAAAAACAAAATCCTGCCTTAGCTCTAACTTTGGGGAGTTTCTTTTTTCCTCATACATCTTTAAATGAAAGGCATTCATTAGTCTTATAAGTTAATCTGGATTGAATGAACAAGATTTCTGATGAACTATTGCCTCTTCTTAATCAAGAAGTCTCTCCTGTTTGAATCTAATCTACATCAGTTTTGGTAGTATCCATAGCTTTTCTTCTGCTTTGGAAATGAAAGCAAAACTTCTTACCCAACATAACACATATTCTGGTTTCCCTTCTGAGGTCAACATGTCATTAAAATACACCATAAACTCATTGCTATGTTAGCCACATATAACTTTAATTTTCCTATCTGTCTTTCTAGCCCTACACACTCAACCCATCTTTTATTTTGTTTTACTGAGATAAAGTTCCAGTCCTTAAAAGTTGAATATTTACCTCCTGAACAGGCCATCTGGATGCCAAGAATTTGATGAAGTTATTGTTACATCTGTTCCTGTGTCCTTAAACCTACAATTTCAATGCCATTTATTTGAATTTTTAGTTTTGGTCTCTAGTCATTTATAGCAGTTTGCCAAAATACTTGTTTTCTGGTCTCTCCTGAAATTCGTGTTGTATCTACTGAATGTGTTCTGCCTTTGGTCACTTTCAGGGCAGTGTGATTTTTAGCAACAGGTATTACAATCTTTTCATTGCTCTGTTGATGAGTTTCTCTAATGCTGGCAGGAAATGATTGGACCAAGTGTGATATTGGGTCCTGGAAGAGGCCTCCTAAGGTGCTTCCCAGTGGCAAAGGGTTACTTTGCCTGTCTCTTGTTGATCAGCGTTCATTAAAGATAAAATATTAATTACCAAGTTGGTAATAATTATAATTGGCATAAAGTCATTCCAAGCTGCCAGTTATCCCTTCATTTTTTTTTATTTTCAAGCCATCCATAGTAGCACCACACAGAGTCCTAACTTGCTGCATTGTGATAGTTCCCATTCTTAAAGTGGAAAAGATTTTTTTCTTTTTAATATTACTTAACTCTCTCCTTAAGAATTTCCAGGTGTCTCTCCAAATCTGCTGAGTTCTCAATTTGTCCTCAGCAGTGACATCAATGGGGAGCTCAGAGTCCCCTCCACAGTTCCTGAGCACACACCTGCTCTCTGGAGTTCCTGTGAGGCATTCATTCCCAATGAGTGGTGTCAATGACTGGAGCAGAGCCTTGCAAGAACAGAAGTCAGCTGCAAAGGCGCTGGCTGATGGCTTCTCTGTTTGTGTGGTTTTGCCCCATGTGGGAATGTCAGATACTGTTTTCCCTTGGCTTATTGAGTGCAACTGAATCTACTGATATTTTAATCACCACTTGCAGCCCCGTGGCCCAGCAATTGGTACCCCACCACTCAGACCATGGTCTGGTGGAACTTCTAGTCCTGCCTGCACCAGCTCTGTTGCTGCCACCAAATGTGGTTTTCAACTAAGCATCTATCATTCTATTTGTCAATAAAGACTTGGTAGTCAGATGTTGGGATAAAAACCTGCTAGCTCAGAGAGGCCAGGAAGTAACCAACTGACCTTCCTTTTTGGCTGGAGACCAAGCAAGGAAGCTCTTTCCATCAGTCCCAAACCAAAAAGACTGCAAAACTCCAAGTCTCTCACTACTCCTTTCCGTGTGTCTCTCTATCCATCTCCTGGCTCCTTCATCCTCTCTATGGCTATTTCCTGTCAACTAGTTGTTGTCCTTGTCCCCTGATTCAAGGTTTATTTTGTTAACACAACTTCAGTTTTCACAGTGCAATCAAATATCCCACAGCAGGTTTATATATAATTTTCTTTGTTATACCTATTGGTTAAGATGTAGAAGCATGTGCAGTATATAGTTGCTCTCATTTTAAATCAAAATGCAACATTTAGAGAATAATAAACAATTTATGCATTTTTTAAGAACTGGAGGAGAAATAAATAAACGCCAAGAAATAATGACTGACTGGCAAGATGAAAATACTAATCACTCTGATTTGATCCTTGAGGAGCCTATACATGTATCAAATCACCCCATCATGCTCATAGATATATACAGTCATGTGTCAACTAAAAAGAGAGTTGAAAATTTTTTTAAAAAGCCACAGAGAAACCCTGTCTCGAAAAACCAAAAAAAAAAAAAAAAAAAAAAAAAAAAAACCAGAAAGATATTTATGATAGTTCAAGTAAGTCAAGATGCTAGATGGTATTTTAAGTATTTTCTTAGTTGGGGTTTCTTTTGCTGTGAAGAGACACCATGGCCAAACGTTTAATTGGGGTGTCTTGCAGTTTCAGAGGTTCAGTCCATTATCAGCATGATGGGACAAGGTGGCACGCAGGCAGACATGGTGCTGGAAAAGGAGCTGAGGGTTCTATGTCTTGATCTACAGACAACAGGAAGTGAACTGTGTCATTGGGTGTAGCTTGAGCATAGGAGACTTCAAAGCCCACCCCCTTCAGTGACACATTTCATCCAACAAGGCCACACCTACTTCAACAAAGCCATACTTTCTAAAAGTGTCACTCTCTGCGAGTGTATGGGGGACAATTACATTCAAACTCACACAAGTATTATTCCAATTAAACATGAAATGATTCCTAGGTGACTATAAAATGTAGTGCATGGAAGAGTGGGTTGCTATGTGCAGAGACTACAGTACATTTCCCTTCTTTCTCTTCTGCTATTTCTAGACATCCTCTAGGGCTGTGGAGGTGCTGAGCAGTTAAGAGCACTTGCTGCTCTTCCAGTGGACCCAGATCCTCTTGTAATTCTAGTTCCAAGGGATCTGATGCCCTCTTCTGGCTCCATCCAGCACTTCACAGATATGGTGCATTTACATACATTCAACCATACACACATATATACATAAAATAAGATTTAAAAAAACACCTTCTGCCTTGTAATCAAGTGATTCACATTTCATGCAAGCACATACCTTTTGTGAAAACCCATTGCTGCACTATGGAGTGTTCTAGTTTCATCTCTGTTAATGCAATAAATACCCTGACAACATAGGAAATAAAGAGTCTATTTTAGTTCACAATTCCAGTTTATAGTCCATTATTGCTAGGAAATCAAGGCAATAGGTACTTAAAACAGCTAGTCTCATCACATCCACAATTAAGAGTAAAAAGAATGAATGCACATATATAGGATAGTTTTCTAGCTTTATCTATTCTTACATAGTCCAGGGTTCCAGGGGAATGATGGGTAGCCACTTACTGGGTCTTCCCTCATCAATTAATGCAATCAAGACAACCCCCCTCAGACACCCCTGCTCTACACAATCCCCTCAGACACGCCTGCAGGCCAGCCTGCTCTACACAACCCCCCTCAGACATGCCTGCAGGCCAGCCTGCTCTAGACAATCCCCTCAGACATGCCTGCAGGCCAGCCTGCTCTAGACAATCCCCCTCAGACATGCCTGCAGGCCAGCCTGCTCTAGACAATCCCCTTAGACACGCCTGCAGGCCAGCCTGCTCTACACAGTCCCCTCAGATGTGCCTGCATGCCAGCCTGCTCTAGACAATCCTCATTGAAACTCTTGTCCCAGGTGGTTCTAGTCAGGGTCAAGTTGGCAATTAAAGCTAGCCAGCGCACAAACAGATAACATTGTGTAATTTAGCTCCATCTAGTGGGTGTAGGAGGATTTGCAACTAGAATCTGAACAGTTTTCCTCAAAATATTTAAAAACTCTTATGAAAAGAACTTCAGAAGAGAGAGGAGGAGAGGACAGAAAAGGAGGAATGGGAAGAGATAAAAGAAGGCAAAGGGGTTCTGGGGAGCATGGCAGAATGGAACATGAAAAATCTCAGAAGCATATTTTATTTGGGGTAAGAGCTTCTTTAATTAGATACTGGATCAATTCTGTCTTTACCCAGTACTCGTGTCTACTCCCCAGGAAGAAGTAGCCATGTAAAGTGCTCATCAGAGACTTGTGGGTCTGCCGATCTGTGACAGTCAGGCCACAGCCACTTCTTTCTGGGGCTTCTGACTCTCCTCAGATCTTCCTCAAATACAATCTTTTCCCCTTCTGGCTCTTTAAGTTTTATTTTTGAGTTGCTGGGACCCCAACTTTCTAATCTGATTTTCTCTCAAGTTGCTGTCTGCTTTAAAAATTCTCAAATTTTTAATCCTAGTTTGCTTTCCTGTTGCTGAGATAAACACCACCACCAAAAGCATTGCGGGGACCATGGGGGATTACTGCCTACTGCCTAGGTCCCAGATTCCTGCCCAGCTAAACTTCTTATACAGCCCAGGTTCACTCTCCCAGGGATGGCATCACCGGTAGTGAACTGGGACTTCCTTAACAAACAGAAAAATGCCTCTCACACATGCCAACCTGACAGCCAGAATTCTTCAAATGAGATCCCCTCTTCTCTGGTATCAAGTTAGCAACCAAGATTAGATAGACATCACAGCTCCTGCCACTAAAACTCAAATCTCTTACACTGTACCACTGGCGGGGAGGGCACTCTGAACACTGTGGCCTATCATTTATTATTCTAATTGCCTGGGATAGAGTCTCACTGCATTGCCCTGGAAATGACCTACTCACCGTTACCTCCACTGTAAAACCTAGGCGACTAGAGAAATGTGAGCATTTTATAAAGATTCCACCATAAGAAACTATCCTTCCAGGACCAGCATAAAGGGAAACTTACATGTATCTAGACAGAGATGTGTGGTTGACTGGGAATACGCATGCACTTAGCCATGTTTGAGTTGGAGTCTGTGCTGCGGCAGAACTGACAGGATATTTTGGGGAAATTACTTTTTAATTACTGCCAGATATGATATTAAACCTCTGGGGGAAAACCAGTCTTCTTGATACCCACAAAGTGTTGCTGTCATGCTAGAAATGAATGCTGAGCACAGAAGGTAAAAGTTGTATGTTGGACATTGGGTGAAAAGAAGTGTTCAGAGAAAGGGTGAGAAGCTAGAAATTATAGATAACACCAGATGCCATATGTTACTGGTGGCTCGTGACTAAGCCAGGACCCAGGAGCACAGAGTTGAGCAGGCTTCTGCAGTAAACAGCGGACCATGAGAACATGGAATGACTGACAGAGAACCATGAGGACACGGAATGACTGACAGAGGACACCGAGCCAAGAGGAAGAGGCAAGAGCCAGACACAGTCGAGAATGGAAGAACTTGGAGCAGCAAATATGAGCCAAGTGCATGATGGGAAAAAACTCAGCCCCCTTCCAGGATAACGAAGCTAAGGAGTAAAGTAAACATCCAAGGCTTCTGGGGTCTTAGCTATTTCATGACGAGATACATATGCGGGACTGGAGACATCGATAAGCAATTAAAACATTTGGGGCTCTTCCAGAGGACATTCCCAGAACCATGTCTGGTGATCCACAACTGCCTGTAACTCCAGCTCCACAGGGTCCAACCTCTTCTTCTGACCTCCACAGACACACACTCAACAATTGTGCCATGCACAGGCACACACACACACACACACACACACATGATAAATGGAGAGAAAGAGAGAGAGAGACAAAGATAGAGAAAGCGATTCTCAGAACTCAAAGTCCCCTTATCATTGTTCACAGGACAGGAACTGCGGCGAGGCCAGAGGAAGTGGGAGCATTGTCCACAGTGCTGCAGCTTACAACTGTCGTGGCCTCAGCCCTATACTGGACCCAGCACAGCCGATGGGTTTGTTATGATTAAAAATAGTGAAAGACCAGAAGTACAATATGCCAGCATCAAACCACCTTCCTGCCACAGTAAAGGAAAATTGGGGAATTTGGCTACAAATTTCTACGCATTCCAAGTAGGACACTGGTGAGAGACCAAAACAATGATTCTGCCCAAGTCCAGGTTTGTGAGCTGATGGGGTTGGTTAACTGAAGTTATCTAAAGGGAGCGTGCATAACCCAAAGGTGACTGTATCACTGAAAAGCTGGAGACTCAGGAAAGCTGCATCCCTGGAGCCACCTTTACCACCAAAGAACAGACTTCAAATGGACACTCAGGACAGTTTTGTTAAAGTTGGAACGAAAACCCCAGAAGCAGGCAAAGTGTAAATTTACAGCTGCCTGACAAAGCCATACCCATCCCAGATACGCCAAGCATGGAGGTCAGCCACATGGCAAGAGGGGGCCGACATGGCAGTGGCAGTGAGGGAGGAGGAGGGATCGTGAACAGACTGGGACGGGGACTTTAGAGAAAGAATGAATACCAAGAATTAGAGAAATATGCCACAGGGGGAAAAAAACAGACGAAGACGAGAGAAGAAGAAGAAGAAGACAGAAGACGAAGAAGCCGGAAGGAAGTAGGAAGAGGCAGAGGAAGAGGAAGAGGAAGAGGAAGAGAAGAGGGAAGAGGAAGAGGAAGAGGAAGAGGAAGAGGAAGAAGAAGAAGAAGAAGAAGAAGAAGAAGAAGAAGAAGAAGAAGAAGAAGAAGAAGAAGAAGAAGAAGAAGGAGAAAAGGGAAAGTCACACTTTTCAGAAAACCAAGCAGGCACATGGTCAGACAGCTATACTCTATAAGAGACTGTGCAGGAAGTCTGGGAAGGAAAAATGTATTGCCTTAAGGAGAATTTACTCCTTAGGTGTGTCCCTGAGCCAGATCACTCTCCAAATGCTGTTCTAAAATAGCATGACCAAGGCAACTCAGAGAACAAAGAGTTGGTTTACGGTTCCCGAAGGCTAGATCAAGTCTGTAATGGCCAGGGCAGCAAGGCAGCAGGCGGCTAGAGCAGGAAGCTGCAATATCACATAGTTAATCATAAGCGGGAAGCAGAGAAGACAAACCGGAAGTAGGATGAGATTATGATCTCTCAAAGCCCACCTCCAGTGACATACTTCAACATACTACTTCCTGTAAGGCTGGACCTTCTAAATCTTCCCAAACCGGACCACCAACTGGAGGATACATGTTCAAGTGCCTGGGCCTCAGCGAGTCATTTCTCATTTAAACCACCATGGCTGCCTATGGATTACCTTTTGACGAAGCCTGGGCTTGTCTCTGCAAAGAGATTCCATTCAGATCTACAACAGAGCCCGTCTGGGTTGTTTAGTCCACGGTCAGAGCGACTGCATGTTCACAGCCCTGTGCAAACACATGTAAGGCCACACTCTGGGAGAGACCCTCCCCACCTGGCTGAATACTCTGTGGTCTGGGTCTTGAAATACTTTATCTCTGAATCTGTGCTTCCTAAGGGCTGGGAGATGTGTGTGTGGTGGGGAGCCAGGCACAGTGGCATTCCTAAAGCTCCCTGACTCACTGGATTGATTCTCAGTTTTGGGGAGCACAGAGCTCTCGGGGACTCTGCCTGTATTTCATCATTACTCAAAGCAAATGCATGGGACATCATTCCCTGCACAAGGCGGGCAGAAGCCAACTTGTTATTTGAAGGAGCTAACCTCACCTCAAGTCCGGAAAGAAAGCCCTGAGTCTCTAAGAAGGGCACACAGACCCTAGTATTCCTTAGGTCAGCTGACTGCACAGGGCAGGGGAAGGAAAGAGCCTGGGGGACCCCATGCACTACTGGAATAAGAAGAAAATGGACACCAGCGAGCTGCTAACTGCAAACTAATTTGGGGAATTATGCATGTAAGTTGAATAGCCCTATCTTTAGGTTAAAACTGGTCAAATAATTCTATTCAAAGGTAATCGGAAAAATCCAGGCAAAAAATTTATCAAATGAATTTGTTTTCATTCATCACAACAATTAACAGAAAGCAAGAAAACATCCCAGGAAACCAGAATAGAGACTCCAGAGGGAATGAAAAGAAAATTCAAGTTTTAGTACTTTGGGTTGCACTGTTCTTCCTGTATTTAGTAAAAAACCAGCTTGAATTTTCATCTTATTCTGTTCAAGTTCGCAATCCGCTTCTCAACAAACTCACTGAGAGTCACAAGAAGTCCTTTAGGAATATAGACATGGGATATTATTAAAGACAAACCCTGACCCTGGTTATGTAGAACTTTGGCCACAGACCGCCATCCTGCCTCTTGGCTGTGGATGTAGCCATGGGTGACCTTCGAAAGGCTCTTTTTAGATTCAAGTGTGCTATGAAACTCTCGTGCACACAGCAGACCCCCCCCCCCCGCTTTACTTTGGTCATGGTTCTGTGCTTCCATTTGCTTCAAGAATCCCAGCCCCTCCTCATCAAGCACCTGCAGGGACTCAGGAGCACATTTGAGTGTCCCAAAGACACCCTGAGAGAGAAGCTATCTCTTGCTATTTCTATTTGTAGCCCCATGACTCCTCCCAGTAGAAACAGCAGCACAAGCCCACTAACTACTGAGGCAGAAGTGTGCTCACGGTAGAAAATGAGAGGAGAGGGCCACAGTGAAAGCATCTAAATGGCCAGCTTCTATGACCCCCCAGCCCCAACTGCATGCTATACAGTTTGTTTCTAATGCAGCCAATTATAGTCAACTCAGGTGTAAGTAAGAGCAGCTTCTAATGAGCCTGCTCCATTTCAGGAGTGAGACCCAGACTGTGCCGTAGAAAAGAAACAAGAACACCGAGCACAGCCGGGTGGTGGTGGTGCATGCCTTTAATCTCACTTTAATCCTAGGACTCAGATTTTGTGTTTAATTGTGTGTCTGTGTGCACATGAATGCAAGATGCAAGTGCCCACACAGGCCAGGAGAGGGGGTCAGACACCGTGAACCTGGAGTTACAAGCTACGGCATCTGTCCATACTCCCAGAGGTCAGCTGACTGCTCAGGATGTACAGAGTGTGGTGCGGAGGGAAACAGCCTGGGGGGGGGGGTTCCTGCCGCCCGTCCACTGCTGGGATAAGAAGCAAAGGAACCCCAGTGAATTGCAACAGCAAACTAACGTGGGGGATTATGCATGCGAGTCGAATAGCTTTATCTGTAGATTGAAAACCGACCAGTCAATTCTATTCTAGAGTGACCAGGAAAATGCAGGCAAGAAATTTATCAAACCGATTCGTTTTCATGTGTCATGACAATCAGCAGCAATCAAGACAACAGCCTGCCAAGCCAGAAGAAGACTATGGAGGGAATGAAAAGAAAAAAATCAAACTTTAGCACTTTGATGTACACTGTTCTTCCTATATTTAATGAAAATAGCTTGAAAAAAAAAAACACACACACACACAACGAAAATTAAAGTGGTTCCAATGGAGCAGTGGTAAAAATCAAGAGGACAGATCCTATGGGACACGGGCAACTGTGGGTACAGGCAAAGCTGTGGGTACAGACAAAACTGCGGGCACAGGCAGACCTTTTCTTCTGAAATCATCCAGTGCCACCAACTCTCAATAGTCTGAGAGTGCCTGTGTGGTCTCCATCCTAGTAATGCGGGCCTCTTCTCTCTACTTTCAGACCTGAGCAATCTTTCTTTTATATATGGCTTTCAGAATACTTCTCCATTTCTACGGGTCAGAGTTCACCCTCCCCAAACACTGCAGCCCATGAGATGAGTGGCCTTCTTCATGTTCTATGGCTGTGCCAGCAAACTGTCTGGGTATCAACACCTCTGAGATTTTAGATCACACTTGTTTTGATGTGGCTCCTTTCTTGGTTGCAATTTTCTCTGCCCAGATTACATTCTTCCTACACATATAGTCTAAAAGCCGTAGCTTCCAAAAATCCTTCATGCTTCTAGAAAATGCAGCCTGCGGAATAAAATACACATAATCTGTGACCTGAAGTGGCCAAGGAAATTCAGTCCAATACCAGGGTAGTCCATGGCTCACCAATCAAGACAGACAGTGGTCAGTGGTCAGCAGTAGCTCAGACCATCCTGGGTAGGGGTTCTTCTGATGTGGGTCTCTGAAACAAGGCCAGAGAGAGAGAGAAAGAACTAGACTGGAATGTTACATAATCACAGATAAAGAGGGACAGATTTCCAACATGAATAAATAGCAATGATGACAAACATGTCTATTTTGATTTCCTGGGAAATATTGTCCTTTTTTTGAAGTTTATTGTGTGCTCCCAGATACACGCCCGAAGACATTTTTTCAAGGGAATTTTTAGAGTACACTAAACAATGTCAAATTGAATACATTCTATTTTTGAATTCCTGCACCTAACTGCAATGGGAAAAAGCTTTCACATCTATCAGCGGGAATGTTCCAGATGCAACAAGCAATTCACTGACTTTCTATGTGCGTGGCTTTTTTTAGCCCCCAGCTTACTACTTATGCGGTCGATGGGAACAGTGGTCAGCACTGAAGAGACACCATGTGGCAAACAGTGAAGAACAGCCCTTAAAGAAGACTGGACAGACCTATTGCCCTTCCCCCACTGTAGAAGGACATAGGCCCAAGCTGTCTCTTAATTTATAGGAACAAGTCATGTGGGACTTTGAATATCCTCTTGCCTTACTCTGCTTTGAAGCTTGAGCTTGTACCAAAATTATGCTGCCAAACCCAAAACTTGGTACTAAGAAGCCAGTGTTTCAATGCGCTTCTCTGCTGGTGTGAGAAAATACTGACCAAAAGTAACCTGGGGAGGAAAGGGCTTATTTCATCTTATATTTCCACATCATGGTCCATTGCTGTAAGGCAGGAACTCAAGCATGAAACTAGAGGCAGGAACTGAAGCAGAGACCAAGCAGGAATACTGTCGACTGGATTGCTAAGTTTGCTTTCTTATATAAACCAATACCACATGCACAGGGATGGCAACTGCCCACGGTGGCTGGGTCCTCCCATGGTAATCATTGACCAGGAAAATGCCCTTACATACTTGCCCAGAAGCCAATCTGATGGAGGAAATTCTTCAACTGGGGTTCTCTTTTCTCAAGATACTCTAGTTTGTGTGATGTTGACAAAAGCTAACCAGCATACCAAGGGACTCATCCACAGAAGCCCCAACCCAGATGACCCAGGAAGCAAAAGCAAGCTCTGGTCACTCAGTACAATCTGGAGCTTGCTCTGTAGCGAGTGTTCCTCACGATCTAGTGTGGCAATAAGAGTCAGGTTGGCTGTTTAGGACCAATGAGAGAGCAATCTTTCTTTCCACCAGGAAACATCACTGCCCCTGAGCTGAGGTCTTTTGTTGCCCACTCTCCTTGAAGTTTGTCGCCGGAGCTCTGAATCCCACGGAGTCTTGATGGTACCTTCACTCCAGCATCTCTCTCCCAAGTCAAGACCTTTGCGGTCACTCTCAGGACATGACAGACACTGAAGGAGCGGGAACCTCGAGACAGTCTTCACAAAGTCAACAGGCAGCAAAGTCTTAAAAGCTTTTCCCCCCTCGAGTTGAGTGAGCTGAGGGCCACCATCTCATCCGAGATCTCCTGGCTTCAAGCCATAGAGAGAATATTCCAGTCTGCCCTCCCCAGACCCTACACCCAAAGAAGGTGCGATGACTCCCTTCAGGATACACTGAGTATCTGCAGCAGACTGAGGCTTTCATGATTTGTAACCATGCTCGGCCATGCTTTGTAGGTTTGTACCTACAGAGGGCAGTTTCCCCTGCAGTATGTACCATGTACCTGTTGCCATCTGAGGCACTCAGAATCATGCTGGGTAGAAGATATCTGATGATCTTTTTCAGCTTGTCACTTGGTTTTGATTTGTGATGCTCTCCTTCCTGGATGTATACCAGTTGATATCATTCTTCAAAAAAGACACACACAAAGATCTTTAAGTGCTATTTGTTACTTGATGCTTTTGCTGAGTTTAGGGAGATGCCATCTGCAATGTAGAGACGGCGATTATAATTTTGATGAGGCTAACTTCACGATGCA
Source organism: Arvicola amphibius (assembly GCF_903992535.2). Classification (NCBI taxonomy): domain Eukaryota; kingdom Metazoa; phylum Chordata; class Mammalia; order Rodentia; family Cricetidae; genus Arvicola; species Arvicola amphibius. Next base: position 148,635,554 of record NC_052052.2, on the reverse strand, counting down.
TGAACGTTATTCTGTGATCAGAGATATTCATCATCATTTAAACATCAGCTGTGGTGGGCGGTATACAATGAATATGAGCTTAGAGCTTTCTCTTTCTCCTTTCTCCCACTCTTTAATCCTCTGAATACAGAGGCATGCTTACATCATGATGTCTCTAGGTTGACATACGCACAAGTGTGTTCTTGGTTGCGTCAGGAACCCTCCAGGTCTCTTTTTCCCCCCACAAAGAGACAATGGAAACAATTAGAATGGTACTAGAGAAGGTGTGTCTGCTGCTGGTTTCTCTCAGAGTCCAGGTGGGAAAGAAAGAATACCCCACACAGTAGCTGGAGAAAGTCTGACGTGGTGCATTCAACTGTACAGGCAGGGTATAAGAAAAGTGTGCACAGCAGTAGGTTGGCTTGAAACCACAGCCCAGGCTGAAGAGGCAACCAAGGAGAGTCATTACCAGCGGTAGGGGTCCTTATCTGGAGAAGCCTTCCTGATAGGGCTTATGACCTTCAGGAGAAATCAGACAGCCTGCCGTGACCCACTGGGAAAAGCATGGCTTTGGCCAAAAGGGTTCTCCAGAATATCAGGCCTCAGTGGCACCTGAGGGCAAGAAAGGTCCTAGGACTCAGAGATGTGGCACCCAAAATACCCTGATACACTGGGAGCACAGATGGGGTAGCACTGGGAATCACTGTCACCCCACAGAGGAAAATTTGGGAAACAAAATCCTGCCTGTCTTTCACAGCCAGGACCACATGTAGTCACAAGACCTTCAGGGGAAATCCCCAGCCACCTGAGTACACAAGTCCCTCGGCCAAGCATCAGGGATGTCCCACATCAAGACAGAGGCAGTGTGCTCAACACGGCACTCTCAAGACGTCCCCCACCTAGAGTCACAGTGAGATATTGAACAGGTTACTCAACTGTCCAGTGACATATGCTTCCCTGACAGGTGGGGTTGGGGACAGACAGGAAGAGGGCATAGGAAGCAATCTGAAGCCAAGAGTGTAAATCATATGAATGTGGAGATGGAAGCGAGAGAGAAAGCACCAGAAGGACTATGGAAGTCTGGACCTCACTGGAGAGTACAGAGAAAGAAGTGAGCTTAAAAGACATGAGCAGAGGGTCCAGGACTGGTGGCCCATGCTTTAATCCCAGTCTGGAAGACAGAGATAGGCTGATCTCTGTGAGTGTGGGGCCCACCTGGTTTACATATAGAGTTTGAAGCAAAAAAGAAAGAAGGAGTAAGAGGGAGGGAGGGAGAGAGAGAGAGAGAGACTTTTGGCCAGAGGTGTCTATTAAAAGCAAATGGTGGACTGGGGAAATATTTATCAGGCAAAGTGAACCCACATAAAAACCAGGTGTGGTAGCGCTTGTCTGCAACCCCAGTGCTATGGGCACTGGATGAAGGCAGGAGCTCCGCTGGCAATTGCTGGTGAGCCAGTGTAGCGAAACCAGAGACCTCCCAGCTCAATGAGAGACAGTCTCAAAAATAATGGAGAAAGGGAAATACCTGATGTCAACCTCCACACATATACACAAATGCACACATTGTCAATTAGTGAGCATGCGTATACACACACACACACACACACACACAGACAGACACAGGCAGGCAGAATGGCTATCTCTAGTAAGCAGTATGAAGTGTAAAAATACTAATCTAGATCCAGACCTTGGCTAGAAATTAAACTCGGGAAGACCCTAGAGTAGTAGGGTCTTAGGGTGCACACAGCCCCAGAGTGTGAGACCAGAGAACACTGAAGATCTTCCTAGAGGCACTGCTGGAGTCTAACACAGCTTTCCTCAATAGCTGTGTGCCTGGATAGAAACACCCACACTATAACTGGGGGAGACAAATTGCCACTCTGAGCATCCTTCCCTCTGCTGTCACCTCTGTCCTGGGAATATTGGTCATATCGGCAAGGAGTGAAGCTGTTTTGACTTCAGCAGAAGCTGGGGCTTGAGGAACGGGACTTGTGATTCTGTTTCCTGGAGTCCCACGCCACATGGCTAATCAACAGCTGTTTTCACGGCTTCCTATAAATACAGCCCGGGCAACAGCAACAGCATTTCCTGATCTGAATCCAGTCAGGGAAGGTGCACTCATCGGCTGAGTCATGCTCTTAGCTGCCAGAGTGGGTTCCGTAATCGGAACCACTTAGTGAAGGCAGGCTGCCAAGGAGAAGGACGTGCCTGTGTCCCAATGATTTGGAATTTGAAGGTCCTGGTGTGTTTGGCTCTTGTTTTGTGTTGGTACTGAAAGCAGTAGGAACACTCAAGGACGGAGGGAGACCTTTGTCATCAAAACTAAGGCTTCTCTCACCCGCCTTGTCCTTCATGGAACATCCCTGTGTTGGCACTGAGAGGCCATTCATGCCAGTTTTTTTTTTGTTGTTGTTTTTTGTTTTTTCCAGGGAAAACTCTCTTTCTCGGCACAAGCTGGGTTCTTTGTCTGGGAAGTGTGCATGGGTTGGTTATCACTGTCGGCTTGACACAACTTAGAATCACCTGGCAAGAGAGTCTTAATGAATTACCTAGAGCAGGGCGGTCTGAGGGCACATCTGTGGGGGACAGGCCTGTGAATGGAGGTGGGAGGACCCTCCTGAATGTGGGTAGCACTATTTTTCATGGTCCACTTCATGGACGCTGAACCGTGTAAGAGAGGAGAAAGCTACCCGGTGAGCTGGTGCGCGAACAGGAAGCACGAGAGCTGTCATTTCTCTCTGCTCTTGACTGTGTTTATGGTTTGACCATAGCTGCTCCAGTGCCTGCCCTGCCGTCCTCCAAGCGATGGACACAGAACTTGGGTGTGTTCAGGATTATGGCAGTGAGAGCTCCTCACTGCGAGCACACAAAGGATATTCACAGTAGAGCTGGCTACTGAAATAAAGCACGCTCGCCAAGACTCACCTAGAAAGACTCTGAAGATGTTGATTCAAGGCAATCTTTAGCTATCCTTTGGGATGGCAGAAGTTTTTGAGATGAGGAACATGAACATTGCCATCTGACCTCATGCTAGGTGATTCTAGAAATTACCAAGGAATGTTTACCCACAGAGTTCTCCCAGCCAGACTAGAGGTGCTACAGCAGCAGGCCTGGACCAAGAAGGCATTTGGAATCTTCTCCCGGTTTTCTGTTGATTATAGTGTCACACTTGCTTAAGAGGCAAGGAGGGTGGCATCCTGGCCCAGGACTCTGACAGAGGTCACACAGGAGCTTCTTCGCATCATTAAAGGCTGCTAAAAGTGCTCAAAACACACACACACACACACACACACACACGCACAAAACAGAGGACCTGGGGATGTCCTTCAATCGTTAGAATGTTTGCTTGGCATGTGCAAGGCCTTGAGTTTGATTCTCCTGGCACTGCATTAAAACAGGCGTGATGGAGCGTGCCTATAATCCCAGAACATGGGAGAGGGTGCAGAGGCAGGAGGATCAGGAGTTCAGGAGCATTCTCAACTCCATAGATGGTTCAACAAGAAAGACAAAGAGTTGGGTTTTTAAATTTTTTTTTCTTAACTACCAAGAGGGCAATGGGAAATTGGGCTCAGAGCAGCCCCGCGGTGACACCGTGCTGTGAGTGACACTGGGAGCAACACTTACTCACACTACCAGGAAGCCGGGATACAGCAGCTGCCTCTCCAGAGAGCCCTGGGATCTGCTTTCATCGCCACCGCTTCCCCTCCCCCACCCTCTCCACTGCTCCTCTCTCTGACCTACTTTTCCCATGGGGGTCCTGGCCCAGGCACAGGCATGGGGAGGCTGCTAGCTTGAAGGTCCTCAGAGAACAGCCTCCCTCATGCCCAGCCCTGGTTGGCTGAGCAGGTGGCGGCTGCTTGAGGCTGCCAGTACACAGCCGGGCTGACAGCATCCTTCCAGGAATCCTCCAGAGAAAGCTGGGATATGGACAGAAGGCAGCTGTGCGCTGGAGTGAATGACACACAGCTCCTGCTGTGAGGCTTGCTCATCCAGATGACCTAAGACTACAGCAGAGAAGCGTGACTCCTTCCCGTGACACTTGCTCACTCTCCTTCCAGCCAGCCTATGTGTTTTACCCCTGCAAATGTCTCCAGGAAGAAAAAAATGGAGTTCGGTGAACTTCTGGAAAATAGCAGAAGGTGCTACTGGTGTTTCCGTTGTTTGTTCAACATGTTTAAATTATGCATCATTTAAAGGACCCAAGCTATTGTGAAAATAACTAATATAAAAATGAGTTACCATTAACTTACGTGGCTGCCTGGTCTTGATGGGAGATTCATTCCCTCGTTACAACCCAGCCCTGCCTGGGAACCGATGTCTTTGCCCTACCTGTGGTGGGCTTGCTCTGGCTGATTGAACTTTCAGCAGATGTGGGATGGCCCCTCCAATCAGGGAAGATCAAGAATATGTTTGTGTGTGCTCACTCTACCTGAGAGCTGTGGGCCCCATGTGAAGGGATTTTAGGATGATCGGACCGTATGTGCCTGCTCCCTGTGAAGCTGTCAGGTACCCACAAACTGCAGAGCTCGGAGAAACCAAGGAATATGAGGGCTGCCAAAGCTTGGCTAAAGCACTTCCACTTTTGCTCGCTGACCTCAGCATCTGTTTTGACCACTGGTAAACACGGGAGGGCCAACTTTCTCAGAGCTCTGAAAATCAGTGCAATGGTTGCAAGTCTAATGTCATCCTATTAAAAAAATGGACATTTCCTGGTTAAATTTTAAAAGGGGATGGGATGTGGTGGTTTGAAGGAGCCCACAGGCTCACAGTGGCATTATTTCAAAGGATTAAAACATGTGGATTTGTTAGAGTAGGTGTGGCCTTACTAGAGGAAGTGTGTCATTGGGGTCAGGCTTTGAGGTTTTGGAAACTCAAGCCAGGCCTAGTGGCTCACTTTCTCTTCCTGCTGCCTGCTGATCTAGATGTAAAGCCCTCAGCTCCTTCTCCAGCACCGTGTCTGCCTGTGCACTGCCACGCTTCCCGCCATGAGGATAATGGACTAAGCCTCTGTACTGAAAGCCAGCCCCAGTAAAAGGTTTCCCTTTATAAGAGTTGTTGTGGTCATAGTATCCCTTCACAGCAATAGGAACACAAAGTAAGACAGGGTGCAGAGATAATTCAGTCAATAAAGCACTTGCTCCCTGCTCCCCCCCCCCCCACACACATGTAATGACCAGAGTTCAGGTCCCTAGCACCCAAATAAAGGCTGGGTATGTGTGGCAGCCTCCTGCAGTTTCATCAGTCAGAAAGCAAAGACAGGACACCCCTAGAGCAAACTGGACAGCCAGTTTAGCCAATCAGCGACTCCTGGCTCAGGTGAGAGATCCTGTTTTAATATATAAGGTAGAAATCAATCAAGAAAGATGTCCAATGTCAGCCTCTAGCCTCCACATGTACACGTGCATATATCAGCACACACCCCACACACTTTTGAGCACACACACACACAGAGAGAGAGAGAGAGAGAGAGAGAGAGAGAGAGAGAGAGAGAGAGAGAGAGACTCATATGCATGCATCTACAAACAAATCAACAAACCAAAACCCAGTGGCAGCCCCTGTATAGACCACAGTCACTGGGTAAGGCAGAGGCAGAAACAGAAAACAGAAAAGCAAGCACAGAGAGTAGGGGATGGGGGACCGGAGGTACGAAGCAACCTTTTGGGGAGGGCTCTCTTTACTTGACTTAGTCAAATACTTTCCCAGCTCTGGCCTCTCCTTCACCAAGAGGTAACTACAGGATGTTAGGATTGCTTCAACCAAACCAGGCAGGCAGTAGACCAGCCAGAAACCTTCCAGATTAAAACCTGGGAATGAGATGTTCGTGGGATGGTTTTTAAACCCTTGGGATATCTGTAGGATCTGAAAGTCCACACACTCATGGCAGCTTCTCAGGAATGCTGGAGAAAGCCCCAAGCATTTACCTCACAATGACCTCAGACTCTGCCAGGAACAGGAGGCCAAAGGCAGAACTGTTACCTGCCTGAAGGAGTTGAAGACATGCTTTAGGGTTCACAGTGTCCCCCACAAAGAGCTGTCACCGGAGTGATTCCAGCCACTTAGGGAAATCTTTCAGCTGGCCTTTGAACTAGTGGTGCTGGACTCTCAGTGACCAAACATGACAGTGAGCACAGACCTTGCAGGATTCGTTAATAAAAATCACCCACAAACCACAGAACCAAGACAAACCACCAACTCTGTGGAAGTGGAAGAAGGTAACTTCCAGCATGGCTGCGTGCTATCTAAAATGTTGGGTCTTCAATGAAAAATACGACACTAGAAAAGAATCAAGAAATGGTTAGGGGGAAGATGCTGACAGATAAGGTCCCTGAGGAAGCCGAGGCAATGAGAATATCAGATAAAAACTCCATACAGGTCGTTTAAAATGCAGTGAAAAATCTACTGAAGCAGCTAAAGGAAACTGTCTAAGAGCTGGGGCATGCTGGAAGAGAGGTCTTGCCACACAGAGAACATTAAGAAAGAAAAAGAATCCAAAATCACCATTAAAACAATTCTAGGAGTACAGGACTCAAGTGAAGTGTTCACTAGAGGGACTAGCAACAAAAGTCAATGAGATTGAAGACTGGATAATCAAACGTAATCCTTATGTGAGAGTGAGAAATGGTAGGAAGTCAATGACTACACCTTCAAAGACAGAGGCCTTCATATGCATCAGCAGTAAAAGTCAGAATGATGGCTGAAAACTGCCCAAATCAGATGACAATATCTACACATCCAAGCATCTCAGTGAGCTCTGGGGCAGAATTAATTCAAAGATAATCACATGTAGATACTCCACAATCATACTAAAAAAAAAAATTTAGTGGGAATTAAACAGTGATATTAAATAAAATAAATAAGATGGAAATGCGAGAAGACTTATCACCAGCTCACTATCCTTACAAAAACACTGAAAGAGTAGAGAAGGCTAGAATAGAAAGAAAATGAAAATAATTAAAGACCACAGGGGAAAAAAAAAACCAAACAAACAAAAAAGAAGGACTGAGGAGAAGGCTCAGTAAATGATTGGCACCAGGGCCTGAGTTCAATCCCCCAAAATCCACATAAAAATAAAAACAAATCCTAGCAGTGTGCTCTGGTAATCCTGGTGCTGGGGAGGTAAAAACAGGAGCATTCCTGGGATTTGCTGGCCAGACAGCCTAGCTTACTTGGTGAGTTCCAGGCCAGTGAGAAACCCTGCCTCAAGGAAAAATAGATAACATCTGAGGAATGATACCTACCATAGTCTGCTGACCTCCACACATGTGCACAAAGATGTGCACTCGCATACACACATGTACTCTCACACACATGAGTGTGTGTGTGCGTGCACACACACACACACACACACAAACCGTAGCAAATGTTCATAGATTAAACTAAAGTTCTTTTTTGTTACATCTCCTCACCTCCTTTATCTAGTTGGTTTAAAATACCACTACATAAAGCAGCAGCCATAAACACTGCTTTATAAATACAAAAATGTATACACAATCATAACCTGTAAAGATAGCAGCATGGAGGCTTGGCAGGATGGGGGCTGTGGGTAGCACATCCATCCATATTGTTTGCCTCAGTGTACTGCTGCTGCTGCTGTTGAGACTTGGTAATTTATAAAGAACAAAGATTAATTTCTGACTGTCTTTATGCCTAGGATGTCCAAAACCTTGGTGACAGCATCTAGCACCAGCAGTTCTTGCTTCCTAGCTTGACAGAGGGAAGCCAACAGAGAGGAAGCACACCAAGTGACAGAGAGAAAAAGTAATCCAAACTCATTCCTCCATCAATAATCCATTCTGAGATAACTAGCCCACTCTCACAACAATAGTCTTAATCTGAGAGTGGTACCCATATGACAATCATATCTTAAAGACCCAACCTCTCAATAATAAATAACCAGTAAACAATGAAATTTCAATATGGGGGGGATCATGGAACTACTGAAATTAAATTGGTGATTATAAAAAGTAGGCTTTTAAATATAAATTTAAATGTTCCTCATAAAAGAAAGTTGAGACAAAGAGCACCAGGTGTTCTGATCTATATGGTCTGTGATGATGTCTCAATTGCATTTATATTCTTTTGCTATGACAGCAGATTACCATGTGCTTAGTGACTTAAAACAACATTTATTTCTTGTCTTACAGTTCTGAAAGTCACAGATGAAGATTAGTCTGAGTGGATAAGCAACTGAGTTTTCCCAGGCTCCACTCCCTTTGGAATACCTGGAGAAAAGCCATTTCCCTTCTTCTCTCCTAGAGGCTATATGCATTCTTGATTCATGACCACAGGTCCTGAGTCAAAGCAGAGACTCGCAGCTCATGAGTGCATCCTCATATCTTCTCTGGCTCCAACCCTTCAGCTTCCTTCTAAACCCTTGAGATGTTGGTCCAGGAGTAGATAAGTCATGGTCATCTCTCTATTTTGATCCTTAACTTGGGAGCATCTGCAAAGTGCTTTTTACTGTAAAAGGAAATATTTTGGCTATTGAGGTTGCTATAAAAAATAAAAAATGGACAACTTATGAGCAGCAGAGATCTGTTTCCCACAGTTCCACAGGTTCAGAAATCTAAGATGAATGCTCCTGTTGGTCCCTGGTAATTAGTGAGTCCTGCTTTCCTTTATAGTGAGGGAGCAAGATGACTTTTTGAGAGCCCTGCTATGATGACAGTGGCCCTAGGTCACCTCCCAAGAGCCCTGTCTCCTAACATTATCACATTGGTGATAAGGCTTTCAATGATAAATTTTGAGGAGACCAAGACATTCAGACCATAACAGTAACACCACTGGTTCTAGGGAGAAAGAGAACATACCCAGAGACTGTTGTGTGACTTTTTCTGAAGGGACATTAAAAACTGATCCACTCACTCTAGACAGGGCACTAATAACAGACAAAAGTAACAACTGCATCCAAGTTCAACTTGGCACACCAATGGGTTTGCTGGTGTTTCTTACAGGAATATGGGTAATAGGCTACTTACAGGAACACACACAACTCAAAGGCAGCTGCATCACTCGCTGAGCAGCACACCCCAGCATGGGTGACCACTCAGAAAAACTGCATCCCTAGAGCTTCCTGAAGAATTTCAAGGCTTCTCCAAAGGTTGAAGAGTCTCCTTTTCATAGTAGTTCTTGCTGCTAACATAATCTTTGGGAGGCAGGGGCCTCCCTTGTAAATCCTGTAAGTTTTGCGGACTTCATGAGACTTGCTAGTTGTATACTTCCCAACCTTTACAAATCTTATTGACCTTCTGCAGCTCATGAGCCTCCTTCCTCCCTACAATTCTGAGAAAACTGCTAGACAATAGGGATCATCGCTGGGCTGTCCAGGTCTCCTTATATAAGAGAAAAGGCACAGGCAAGGTTAAGAACTATCCAGGCAGAATGTTGGCATAGCCACATCTACAAAACCTTTTAATTTCTGGGACCTTGAAAAATCATGGTCATCCTGATTGCATCCAGTTCAAACATACAGTGTCACAGCCTCCGTGGTGCCACCTCTATATGAAACTTCAAAAAAAATCTTATTAATCATGTGCTGAAAGCCGTCACCCCAGAGACCGATTGGTACTCTTTAGGGCTGAAGGAAGTACAGTGGCATCCTGTGAGAAACTTACACAATTTCTTTAACACTTGGGAGCATGCAGGGATCAGGGGCTTGAATAGACCTTTTCCCACTTCTCTGTTGACCTCTGTTTTTGGCAAAATTTCTCAGACAATAGTGGTGCACTCAAAACTGAACCCTGAAGGGAGGCACTGGTTTTCAGGTGGACTTCTGTGTAAAGTACACACTTGTGTAGAGACTAGCTATGTTGACAATGAGACAGAGTATCTAGGCAAAGGTGCTTGGGCTCTAAAAACAAAGGAAGCTTTTCAGAGCCCCACAGAGACACCAAAAAGTGAGCAGTCTGGAAGCCACACATTATCATTTTTCCTTTTTGGCATATGTCTCTGTGTGTAGTGAGCTTGTGTGTGTGTGCACACATGTTGTGGTGCACTTTTGCTTGAACGAGGGTGGCTACGTGTGCACATGTGTGCATATACATGGAGAAGTACAAGGCTGACATCAGGAGTCATGCTTGACTGCTCCCCACATTATTTGGTGAGGAAGGATTTCTCAACTGAGCCCAGAGTTGGCCATTTTAGCTAATTTCCCTGTATGGCTCGCTCTGGGGAATCCCTTGTCTCTCTCTCCAAGAGCTAGAATTGCAGGCAGGCCTTGTCCACTGCCATTTACGTAGGTTTTGGGGAATTCAATCTCTAGTCCTTGCACTTGGGTGTCAAGCACTTCGCCCACTGAGCCATCTTCCCAACCCCTGGAGATCATCTGCCTGAGCCTTGGGGAACGATGGCTTCAGGATTTGTGTCAACAGGGCATAATGCCAGAAAAGTGACAGTGATGCCCTCCTCTCTGGTTCAAGATGACATCAGCTAGCACAGGGATGAAGGAGAAGGTTACACACGGGGAAATCGCTCAACGGAATGACATAAGTTTATGATGCTAAGCTAAGAACTTAGAATCGTGTATCTACAAACACGTGAGATCCTAAAACATCAGACCACAGGAGCTCTGAGATCATCTGGCAAAGCAAGAACCAGCCCCACGAGGCCCCGCAGCTGTCCCTCCACATTCCCTTGCTCCCTCCAAAATGCAGACATGATACTGGCCTTACACATTTGTAGTGAAGTGTTATGAAGGTTAATGAAGGACAGTTGTGCATGCGTGTGTGTGCGTGCGTGCGTGCGTGCGTGCGTGTGTGTGTGTGTGTGTGTAGGCCAGAGGTCAACCTCAGATGTGGTTCTTCAGGATAACACCCACCTGTTGGGGAGATTTATGCAAAGACAGGATCTCCCACTGGCCTATAACTCCCAGATTCTGCAAGGCTGGCTTTCTTGAAAGCAAGACACAGGCTCCTCCTATCTTTGCCTCCCCAGCACTGGGATGATAAGGGTCCACCGACTTCGCCTGACTTTTTTGCTTCAGTTCTGAGAACTGAACTCAGGTCCTCAGGTTCAAGCACCAGCACTTCACTGACCGAGCACGTCCCCAGGGACACACACATATTAACCAAACAAAGCAGCACCAGCAAAAGGCACAGGTTCAAACCTTGGAACTTGCCAGAAATAAATGCTGAAGGCTGTTCTAAAGCGAATGCACTTGCTTCCGTTCCTGAGTTGTTCGCTTGAAATGTGTAATTACCTGTCATCTTCAGAGACTCTTAAAATGGAAACACTTAACAGTAGCCAGAGCAAAAGAAACTTAAGGCAGCAATGTTCTTAAACATCAAACATAGGCAGGAATTCTTGTGGCCACCCAGCAGACTTACATGTCAACCACGAGTAAACATGGCTCGGCTTGTCCCTCTTGTCCTTTGTGACTTATGCAGCACCTGAGGACACCGCAGCACACTTGACCTAGAAACCTTCAAAGCAAGAGTGCCCTATCACAGAAAAAAAAATAAAAGCGACTGAAAGAAGATCACACGAAGCCTATTTCCAAATTGTTACTCTAATCCCTCTCTGAGCATTCAATTAAAGGCCGAGGCTGCTGGGATGGGATTGCCAAGGCTGCAAGTTCTGAATGAGGTCATCAGAAGAGAGCAAGTGGAATTGGGTTCCGGAGGTGTTGTGCACCCTGCTCCCTGCACCCTCCCCACTCATTAGGTGCACTCACAGAGCAGATCCTGTGCATGTTCAAACACGTGGTCACGTGATGTCGGAAACCCACTGCCAGCAACACCACAGGGTGTGTGTGTGTGTGTGTGTGTGTGTGTGTGCCCAGCAACAATCACAACCCAACAGGAGACATAGGATGTCACTTCGGAGTCAGAGATGGGAAACTCGGAGAAGCAAAGCACAGCCCCCAGATCAAAGGTGAATGGTTTTAGATGTGTGCACTTGAGTTCCAGATTTCTCTGGAGCACAGAGATCTCGATCTTTCAGAGCATACAGAAGCATGCTCAGGTCTTTCAGGCAGATCCCCTTCCCCATGTGTGTGGGGTGCTGGGGAGTAAACTCAGATCCTCATGCACTTTACTGACCAAGCCACCTCCCCTGTAATGTTCGTGGATATTTAAAATTAATGAATGAGCACACATTTTAGTGCTTCACGACAGCTTAGAACTGCATGCACTGTGTGCTTCGTGCCTTCTGCTGAGATCTGTAAGCTCTGCTGGAATTTAGTCCTGTTTAGAGAGGGGCAGTTGTAGAAGCCTTGTAGCCCACAGGACTGACAATTGTACCACCGAGCTCTTTACGCACACAGACTGTCCTGGACCCTGTTGCAGATCAGAGCTCAGTTCTGGGAGATGAATGGCAGGTCCTCAGAGAGCACAGAAGCATGCTCGGGTCTCTCAGGCAGGTCTTCCCCATGTCAGAAAGCCTCAGCTGCACGACAGCAAGGCATCACACATGTAACTTCCAGCTTCTTGCCTCACCTCCGGGGGCTTATTCCACACCTCGTCCATCTCCTGCACAACTCTGGGTATCTCCTGGGATCCTTATTAAGGATGTCTTCCCAAGACACACACACACACACACACACACACACACGGAGCCATGTATGCATACACATGCACATGCATGGAAGAACATGACAATCCACAAAATGCAGACTTCTCAAATACAAATGAGGGCATTTACATACACATACATTTGCATAGATAAGTATACATACATACATACACACATATATACACATACATATTCTTGTACACACACACACTGTGATCTATGGAGTTCAAGAAAGTGGAAGAAACATCCTATTAAATAAAAGATTGTGTGAGAGACATCAAAACCAACACACTCTTTTCCCTAAATGGAACCTTCCAGTGTTTGGGCTTGAAAAACAAACAGTTGCTCTTAGTACAAGCTCTCATGATGATTTTGAACCTGTTGGTCCACATTTGAACCACCAGGTGGCAGCAGAAGTTCATGGTTGAAATGATACCGCATGTCTGTGGCGTGTGAGTGCTCACCCATGCATGTGTGTGTGTGCATGAATGTCTGTGTACTGTGCATGTGTATTTATGTTTGGTGCGCACCTGTGTGTGTGCATGCACACACATGCATATCTGTGATGTATGTTTGTGTGCAGGGAGAGGCATGCAGTGTATCTGTGAGGCATGACAGATGCCCCTTATGTGTGCTTGTGTGTGAAGCACAGGTAGGTCAGGTGGCGGGTGGCCTCAGAGTTGCAAGCAGCTTCCAAGCTGAGCTGACACAGCTCAGGAGAGCCAGGATGATCATGGCTTCCAACCAGCGTCATTCAGGCCGGAGCCACATGCCCTACAGTAAGGCAGACTGAACAGAACCCAGGAGCAGTGTATCCCTGGCCTGTCCCCTCCTGCAGCTGTGGCCCCTTGTGGGAATGTGTTTTCCACCAGGGACACTTTCTGGGTGCTGCTAGGTCTTTCCTTCCCTCTTCCTATTAACCAGCCAAGGAGAACTGTGGCTTTCTGTATCTGAGTTCACAGATGCCCCAGCTGTTTGCAGAAGAGAGATAACTGACCTGAGGTGGAGTTCTGGCCATACCACACACCCACCCTGGCCATACCACACACCCACCCTGGGCGGGGACAATGCAATGCCATGGAGCTGCCTCTAAGTGGCCTCTTAGTGAAGGCTGTGGGTGGTGATTGCTTTGTTGAACTTTGGAGAAGACAATGGAAAAATGGGCCTTTCATCCTTCTGTCTGGGACATCTGATAAAAAGGTCCAGGAAGGGGGTGATAAGGAAGTTTGCAGATGATGAGGACTAGATCTGGAAGAAAGGGAGGGTCCCACAGACCCAGGTACGAACTTCTGTATGGCCTTGTGCAGGCCCCTCCTTCATCCCTCCTCTGCAACACCAGGACACTCTGCCTAAGGCGCATGAAATGAAGCACCTGGGGTGTCTGGGAAGGCTGTGTACTCTAAAGTGTGGGTGTGGGGTATTTCCACCGCTGCTACTGGCGATGCTGACAGCTTTCTGAGAACTGTAGCTATAGCCTTCTCCAGTATGAGAGTCCAATTCAGCTTCTCCTCGATCCCTCGGGACCCTGGGGAACTCAGATTGCACCCAGGCTCTGCAGAATTTTGCCAACCCTTACATAAAGGACAGGAGGAAATGGAGGACTTAGCTCCAGGGCTCTGGTCCCACCCAGCCCCACCCAGTGTCCCCTCTTGTTGACAGAAGTTCATTGGGTCCCTGGGCCTTGCAGAAGGTGAGATAAGGTGGCCGTCACCAGCTCTGACAGTTGGATGTCAACACTTGCTGTTTTTGATGGGAACACAGAGAAACTTGCCCCGGGGTGGCCCCTGAATCTTATCCCTACCAGATTATTTATTTGGGAGCCAGAGAGACAGCCTGGGCCGGGGCACACTGTTCCCACAGTGGCCTTTGACCTTGGAACAGTCTGCTGCTGCCAGTGTCCCTGCAGCTCAGCCCTGGGGACATGGGAGTATCCCCTTCAAAGGCTGGGAAAGGGGAGTCACCTTGACTATGCAAGGCCCCTTGGTGCTTAGCTGCTTCTGGTGAACTTGACCTCTGTCCTTCATTATTTGCGTCTTATGACGTCTCCAGTTTCTTCTCACCCAGGCTCAGGCTGCAGTGAGAGTTTCCCGTTTGTTTAAATGCACTGACCGGTTCCTGCTAAGCCTCCTGTTCTATTTTGAGTGAAGGAGAGTAACCCTTGCCAGAGACACAGCTCAAGACTTTGTTCACACCCCACACCCCCCCCCCCCAGGCTGCTAAGTACCCAAGACTTATCCAAGGTAGCCAGGAAGATTTCCTAAGAGAGTAAGCTGTCGACAGAGACTGTTCTCAAGGAGTGACCAGACCTGATTTAGACTTCTGGAATATTCCATGGTTGTGTGTTGGGGCATGCATATCTTCTCCAAAGTGCTAATTTCAAGGACAAGCCACCGTTGAGCTGAGATAGTTCTGTCTTCACTGCTAGGTCCACCTGGTTATGGGAGAGTCTCTGAATCTGCCAGGCTTCCCAACCATGGCTGGTCTCAAGAAGACAGTGGGTGAGCTGTCTTGTGGGGTGTGGGGGTGGGGTAAGGGTGGCTGTAAAACCGGGGTATGGGCAGGCCTTCGCATCTCCAGACAAATCACAGTTTCTTGCTGGAATGTCGCACACACACAAAGATTGTTCCCTTCCTCTCTTTCTGACTCTATTTACTCCTTTTTTGGTCTATGCCCAAGAACAGGGTGTTGGGCTTGGCGTGGGCTTTACTACACAAGCATGAAGACCTAAGTTAGATGCTCAGAACTCACGTTTAAAATAGCCAGGTGTGTAGACAGGGCTTATGACCCCAGCACTAGGAAGGCAGAGACAGTCAACCTCTGGGATTTGATGACCATCCATCCTAACCTGTTCGACGGGTTTCCAATCAGTGTGAGGCCCTTCCTCCAGGAAAACGTGTCATTCCAGCATCTTAGGAATGACACTTGAGGTAGTGTACCGGGGAATGCACACGTGTACACAGATACCTGCACGCACACGTGCACCTAATAAGTATGCGCCTTTACACACATTTACACACACACACACACACACACACACACACACACAAAGTAACTGGTAAAAAAAAAAAAAAAAAGATAAAAAGGTAACTCGAGGCCAATAAAAGATGTGGTCTCAAAACAAACAAATCAGAGGTGGATGGCTCCTGAGTGACCCCTGGGATTGTTCTCTGGTCTCCAGAAGCATGCACACCTGCATACACATGAACACACACACACACACACACACACACTGTGTTCATGCAGCCAAATGTTAGCAGACTAACCTGAGGAGAGGCATGCAAAGCCTGGCAGGCAGGCAGCAAAGCAGTAGAGAGCCTGCCGCCTTCTCCAGGGTCACTCCAGAGAACAATGTGGGAGGCAACCCCTGTGGCTCCTGAAGAAAGGGTCCTAGAGTGGGTGTCCTATGCCACACATCCTGGAAGGGAGTGTCTGTGCATATCTGAGGATACAAAAGGCATTCGCAAATTAGGATGGATTTGAAGACATCACTGTTCTACTTAGTCAAAGAAACACTGTGTTTTTGTTTTTGTTTTTTTTCCTGAGGAACACAAGAAAGGTTGAAGGAAAAAGGAGACAAAAATCATGGTCACCTAAAAAGATGATTTCCCAGGTTTTCCCACAAATATATTATTGCATAAGATATGTCAGAAACTAAAATTTCACAAGAATTTCACAGATGAGGAAACCAAGAGCTCTTCACAAAAAGCTGCCTAGTAGGCCTTAATAAGGAAGCACTTTTAACAAAACTGAAGTCAAATCTCTTGACTCCAAGGAGCCAAGGAGGTGGCTTGCTGGGTAAAGTGTCTGCCACACAAACATGAGGACCAGAGTTCGATTCCCAGTCCCTATGTAAGAATGTTGGGTGTGGTGGTGCATGCCTGTAATTCCAGTGCTCCAGAGGTGGGGACAAGGTGTCCCTGGGGCTCTCTGGCCAGCCAGCCTACCCTAACTGACTGAGGAGCTCCGGGCTCTGTGGGACATTCTGTCTTAAAAAGTGAGGTGGAGAGAAACTGAGGAAGATACCTGGAGTCAACCCCTGGCCCCCACTCACATGTAACTGTCCACCCAAACAAAGCTAAAAGTAAAATTAAAAAAAAAAAGGTAAATTCAACATCTCCTTTCCCTCCCACCAGGTAAATTGTGCTGAATTAAAACAAAGACGTTCAGCTAGAGCTGCAGCCTGCCAATCTGATTTTCCTTCCACTAATGGGTGGCAACCTACACTCTCAAAGCTACCCCCAAGTTCAGTGCCAGGTGTCTGAGGCCAGAGCCTCTCATTTGACGCCCACAGAGTGTATTTGAGCATGCTCAGAGCCCCATTTCACAGATGAGGAAACCAAGAGCTCTTGAAGTGACTGGGGGGGGGGGGTCACCTTTCCTCAGGCCGGCTTGGCAGATGTCTCTGACACCATTGCTCGCTGGCTTCTGTGACAGGATTGGATGATAGTGCTCTTGCCCAGGGGGCAAGGGGAGTGTCCTGCAGCTGGCTAGAGGCCCAGGTTCTCTGAGGGCAGAGTCCTTGCCTGAGGATGGTGGTGACTGCCTGGGCCTCTTCATGCACCTGTTTCTGTAGGTCGTGTCCACTCTGGGCTTGCTCATCGTCCTGGAGCCCATCTGTGTAGGAGCTGTGCAGTTGCTGCTTGAGTTTGGTTTCCTGCTGGCTTTGTGTCTCTTTGCTCATCTCTGCCTCATTTTTTAACCAGCGAGTCTGCAACACAGCAGGCTTGACCTTGCTATTTCAAACACTCGAGGCTGATGCGGAGCCTTACTTCCTCTAGAGGTGGCTCTTCAGGGGTCTTAGTGGAGTAGCCGCCCCCACTCAGTCGGCCCCACCTTGTTTCTGAGATCCGTGTGAACTAAACCACGACAGGGTAGTTCTCGCTGAGAGCCGACTATGAGGCCTAGGAGCAAGCCAGGAAGCACATTCCTCCCGGGTTCCCACCTTTGCCTCTGATTAAGTTTCTGCCCTAACTTCCCTCAAAGATAGACCCTGTGATGGGAATATAGGCCAGATAAACCCTTTCCTCTCCAAGTTGCTTTTGGTCCTGGTGTTGATCAGAGCAACAGAAAGCTAACTGAGTCCTAGTTTGCTTCCCCAGGGGAAGAGGGAGTTGGACAAAAACGGTGAATTCCTGGATGGGTAGTCACCTCACATGTAGTATGGCCTTGTCACCTGTCACATAGTTAGTGACCTCTCCAGCAGTGTCCTGTGCTCCTAACATTCTAAGCTCACCCGTGAGTCTCATTTCTTGGGGACCACGCACTTTCTTAAAGATTCCACCACCTCACAGGGACACACATCAGGACAAGAGATCCTTTGGGGCTGGACGCTCCAGCTGAATCAAGGTTCAGTCACGGCCTCTCCACTACGGGTGAGCTCTGACAGGCCAAACACTGCATATAGATGTTTCCTGGGTGGGAAAGAATGAGCACAGGCTGGAAACATCTATTAACCTGGGACAATCACATGTTACAATTGGCTGGTTCTGGGCAAGACCTTTCACAATTTTAGGTTAACTAAAATTGTATGGCACCTTATTTATAGCATATTATAGATTATATTTTTGATCTATTTTGTTTACACTGAGTCTCATTTTAAAAGCCTTCTTATGCCCAAAGTAATAAAGATAACGACTCCTCCTCTCCCTCCTCATCTTCTTTCTCCTTTCTTCTCTCCTTCCTCCCATTTTATTCCTCTTCCTCCCTTTTTACTTTCTCTTTCTTCTTGTTTTTTTTTTTTCATGAGACAGAATCTCAATATGCAGTCTAAACTGGCCTCAAACTCATAGTGATCCTCCTACTTCAGCCTCCCACGTGCCAGGACCACGTGCATGAGCCACCATACCCAGTTAATAAAGATAACTACAATCACCACTGAATTATTCTGAGAGCGTACAGTTTTGCCTTTTGCAATTGCCCACAAGAGCTTTGCAATTTTGTTTGACTTCCTAACTGCCAGAGAGCATCATCCCAATGTTCTCAAGCCTAAAGAGCAAGAGCTCTTTCTGGGGAAACTGACAAGCTACCCTGTTTTCTCTGGATATGCTTTTTAACCAATCAAACCCAACATGGTTAATTTAGCATCGCTAAAAGGCTTTGCTTGGTGTATGAATAAGCCCCCCAAAACAATGTATGTGTGTGCACATATGTATCTCTGTGTGTGTGTGATTTGTGAAGTGATTCTGCTGTGAACATGTGTTACATTTTGTAGTGGTTTAAATAAAAGCAGCCCCCATAGGTCTGTAGGGAGTGGCACTATTAAGAGGTGTGGCTTTGTTGGAGGAAGTGAATCATTAGGGGGTGGGGTTTGAGGACTCAGGCACAGTGGCTCACTGTCTCTTCCTGCTGCCTGCAGATCCAGATGTAGAACTCTCAGCTCCTTCTCTAACACCATGTCTATCTGCATGCTGCTATGCTTCTGCCAGGGCAATAATGGACTAAACCTCTCAAACTGCAAGCCAGCCCCGATTAAATGCTTTCTTCACAAGAGCTGCCGTGGTCATGGTGTCTCTTCATAGCACTAGAAACCCTAATGAAGACAACTATGAAGTTTCCTAGTTCTTCTGCTAATAGCAAGTGCTCATCCTTGTCACACCAACCTGTCTCCCATCAGAAGAGGCCTGGCATGGTCACAAGGCCACTGGGTAGCAGAGATATCTTCCCCGTCTCACTAGACAGCATGGTCTGTGTCCCACGGTGCCGTGTGCTTTACTTCTGGAGGACACGTTCCTCTCAGGAGTAACAGGGTGAAGATGTCCTCACACTGGAAGCACACGGTGTCACTTGCCTCCAGAGAGCTGCTCTAATGTAAAGACATCTCTGGGAGGCCATGTAGCCAAGTGGGGAGAGGACAATGCTCCTGTCTGTCCCTGTCTAGGGAAAGCAGCAGGCAGTATTGCCTAGCAGTGACATGACTGTGTGCCAATAAACATTTATCTATAAACATCCAATTTTCTCTTCTATGTGATTGTCATGAAGGAGTGTTATAATCTGATTTTGTTTTCTCTTTTCTCTTCTTTCTGTTTTTATAACGCTGTTTTGCACAGCGGTGGAGAAGTGAAATGCCCCAGTCGCATCACCGAGTGGTGCAAACTCTCCTTGGCTTTTGCCTCTGGGATCATTAGCTCCACTTCCTTGCACGGGATTCTGTAGTGAAATGGATTTGTCTTCATTTTGTGTTTTGTTTGTGCATTTGTGAGTTTTGTTTTGAAATGAACTCTTTTTTTTTTTTTTTGGATTTTTGAGACAGGGTTTCTCTGTAGTTTTGCAGCCTGTCCTGGAACTAGCTCTTGTAGACTAGGCTGGCCTTGAACTCACAGAGACCCAGATCCGCCTGCCTCTGCCTCCTGAGTGCTGGGATCAAAGGCGTGCGCCACTACCGCCCGGCGTGAAGTGAACTCTTGATGCTCGGGCTCCTCTCACCTCCGCCCTTCAAATGCTAGAATTACAGACATGCACCAGCCCACCCAGATTCACTGACTTATTTTACGGTAGTGGGTATCATAAAGGCTCGGAGCCTCCATCTGCAGGAGACTGGTCAAACAGAGTTAGCATAATGAAGTCATGGACGTGCATCCTTAGGAAGACATTGGCTTAACCTCTCATGGACTCAAAGATGTAAGACCTCAAGACACAAGGCTAAGAGAAAAGGAGAAAGACAGAGAAGCACACTATGCCAGAGCTGGGAAAAATGTACAGAGAAATGCCCATCTTCTGATCTTCGGTAAAATATCTGGACAAAGACTCAAGAAAGGTGACAGCGGTTAGCAATTCTGCTCTGTCTTTGTTTTCAGAATCTAAGCTGGCTGGGTGGTGGTGGGAGGGAAAAGTTTTAGTTGTGTAATTTTATTTTTTTTAAATATGCATAATCTCTTAGTTAGATAAATTTGTTTATTACCTAATAAGAATTTAAAGGTAAGAAAACTAGGTAATGTCTCTGGCATACATAAACCCCAAATTATTCAGACTATTGACTTATCTATATATTATCTTTAAAGGTTTAATTATATCTTAAGCAGAGAGAGAGAGAGAGAGAGAGGCGAGAAGAGAGAATCTTGAATGTCACAAACTCCAGAATGATCTAAAATCTCATTAAAACCTGGGACACACAAGATGAATGGATAAAGAAAAACGTGGTCCGTGCTCACAATGGAGCATGGTTCAGTCATAAAAGGCTGATAATCCATCACTGGAGACAGATTAGATGGAACGGGAAGACCTTGGGTTAAGTGAGATAAGCCAGGCACGGGAAGACAAATAGGGCATGATCTCACTGCATGTGGAATCTGAAAGTTGATGTCATAGGAGAGCTTGGGATGATGATCATCAGAAGCTGGGAAGAGAGGGTGAGAGCGATGTGGGGGAGAACTGGGCAAGTGCAGAGTTACGGCGAGACAGGCGTGAGGCATGCTGGGAACCGCTACAGTGGAGGTAGAATGGTAATATTAAATCCCTATCTGCATCCATAGTGTAGGCTATGAGCCCATCTTGAGAGATTTGACTGAAACATGTGACAAACATCTAAGGAGACACTATGTTTACCGTGACTTGACTATTACATAATGTTCTTACACTGATCTGAACATTATGGGATGTACACGTATCAAAAGAGCACATAGTACTCCATAAATGCGCACAGTTTGAACTTGATTAAAATTTGGAGGTTGTGCAAGTCACCACCAGGTTGAAATCCCATGCCACACCCACTCAGTTGGAAACAGCTGCAAAGCTGGCTGCAGTGCGGGGCTGGTGGAGGTGAGGACCTCACAGAAGCAACCTGTTGTGGAGGGGCAGTGTATTCAGAAGACGATTGCCTTCCTCAATCTACCTTTGGAAAATGCACGTGCAAGTATACTCACAGGGGACATGGACACAGCCCAGTTGGTAAGGTTCCTCCCTAGCAAATGAGAGGGGCTGAGTTTGATATGTAGCACTTACGTTAAAAAGTCAAGTATGTGTGTGTGCCTGTAACAGCGACTCTGGTGGGGCTCCTGGCCAACTGGTGAGTGAGCTTGTTTCAAAATGAAAGAAACAGAACAGGTGGGGAACACACACACACAGCTGTTAGTGTGGTTGTGGGTTTAACATGGACTATTTAGAGATGTGTGTAACACATTGATGAGCATTTTTTGCTAACAGCAGCATACACAGAAGGAGTTAACATGCCCTGATGGTAAACCAATGTCTCACTCCTAGCTCAGTGTCTCAAAGTATTGGAAGAAGAGGTAGGCTGTGGTATCTTGATGCCCAGGGCTCTCCACTCAAAGCATAACCGTCCCCATCCCAGAACCCTTGAACACTGTGCTGTCTGAACAGAAGGGATGTGGCTGCCCAGTGTTGTCTCTCTTGATGTAGTGTGCTCCGCTGTCTAAGGGTCGGGGACTGGAGTACAGACCAAGGTCAAAGAAAACAAGAGCTGAACTAGAAGACGATAAATCAATGCACAACTTCACATCACCCGAATTCAATCTTCAAACCAAGTTTGTCATTGACAGTGTTCTGACCTCCACCGGACACCATATACCAATCCCCTCCCAAGCTCAGGCCAGCGCTGCCCACCACAGATCTCTTTCCCTGCTCTCCAAGGCAAGGACTCTCAGCAAGCAGCGCCACAGTCCTTACAGACCCCTGGAACATTGCAATTATGCTTCTGTCTTCCGTAAGCAGACTAGAAACAGTTTCCCTGTGAGCCAGGCCAGTACTTGTATATAAACCCAGAATCCCCGACTCCAAACCCACTGCTCTCTGCTGTGTGACAGGACACAGCACAGCCGTGTTTCAGATGCTGTTTTTTCCACAACGACCTCAAATCCTCACACACTCGGGAAGGATTACTCCGTCTGTTCGCCATCTGGTAAGAACAAAACAAATATCATTAAAGTTGCCCTAGAAACTGGGTCTGTGATTCCACTGCGGGTCATGGTCTTGAGATTTTAGTGCCTTTAAAGTTGCTGGTCACCTTAACTCAGAGTCACAGAGTCACAACTGTCAAGCTGAAGGTCATTAGACCAGTGCCTGATGACAAGACACTAAGCCAGGTGCTGGAGAGATGGCTCACCAATTAAGAGCATTTGCTGCTCTTCCAGAGGACCTGGGTTTGATTCTCAGCACACAGACACTGGCTCACAGCTCTGTAACTCCAGTTCCAGGGATACAGCACCTTTTTCTGTCCTCTGTGGAAACCAAGTCTATACGTGACACAGAGATATATATGCAGTCAAAACACCCATACACATAAAACAAAAAGTAAATAAATCTAAAAAGACACAAAACCACTTTTTCCCCAATACAGAGCTGTGCCCACAAGAAAACCTAACCCTGAAAGTACCCCAGGAGTCCCTGGAGGTGACATGCTCTGCCATCCACTGAGCTGTGGGGCTGGTGACATTGGATGCAGCCCTGTGGTTGGAGGACAGCCCATGGAGCTGTTTTAGGGGTCTGCTGGGGACTCTGGCCTACAAGACCAGATGGCCCTTCTGAGAAAACCCAGTGGCCAGAAGAGTTGCAGAGGAGGGAGGAATGGATACACAAGGAGGCTAAAGTGGTAGCAGAGAAGCTTCCAGAAATGACTCACCAGGCCCTGGCGGGAAAGGAGCTGGGGAACAGTTCCACCAGTATTTTACTTTTTATGTGTGTGATCATGCACATCACCATGCAAGAATCCCACACTACAAAATAGAGAGCACTTCCAACTCTTAAGAATGGACATTATGGTTGATCAAAACCATATTTCCTACAGACAAGCTGGACTGGTGTCCAGGGTGTTCAGGGCTTCACTGTGCTTCTCTTACAATGATACAGCTGTTGGTAAACAGAAACTTATATTTTAACAATCAAACAGATAAATAGATAGATGAAGAGTGGATAAGCTGGTGATAGATGGATAGATGATAGACAGATGGACTGATAGATGATCAGAAGAAAGGATAACTGATTACAGATTGATGGTGACTGATCTCAGATAGATGGAGATAGGACCTGTGATAGTTTCTGTAGTGTGGAGCTGCCGGCAGGCCTGCTTTTCCTCCCGCCCGGCTCCTGGCCGCCCGGCTAGCTTTACCCGAAATAACAACACACAAACTGTATTCTTTTAAATACTGCCTGGCCCATTATTTTCAGCCTATTTCTCACATCTTGAATAACCCATATCGAATAATCTTTGTAACACCATGAATGGTGTCTTACCGGGAAAGATTCAGCATGTCTGACCTGGCGGCTGGCTTCATTGCATCTCCCTCTGAGGAGAGGCACGGCAGTCTGTCTCATTTAGGAGAGGCGTGGCAATTGACTGAGCCATCTACCTCACTTCCTTCTTCCTGTTCTGTCTACTCCACCCACCTAAGGACTGGCCAAGGCAGTTTCTTTATTAAAACAGAAGACCCTCCCACATCAAGTTTCAGGGAGATAGCAAACTATTTGCTAGTAAATTTGAAGAAAAAATTAAATGGCTTGTTTCTCAAACGCCATTTCTTAAATTGACAGTATTAATTGAAGAAATATAGAAGGCTAGAAATTATTAAAATTAAAAAGTGAAAAGTCAAGAGAAAAAAGTCATGTGATAAGTCTATTTTTAAACAAGAATATTAGTCTTCTAAAAAGAAAAAAACATGAACTTATTATTTATAAAACTATCATAACTTTTAGATAACACACAAAAACAAAACCTTAGTCAAAGTCTGCTTTTGTACAATAAGTACAAAAATCATAAAAACCGAAGCAACGGCAGTCGGAAGACAGAGTTTAGAAACACAGTCATGCTTCATAATCACCATGGTCTACCACAGAGGAACATAGGAGTGTACTCCAGCAAGAAGCTCTGCCCAGTGTGAGGGACCAGCCAAGTCTGGGAAAGCAAGTAAGAGCAGCTGAGCATCCACCTTCAGTGTCCTACAGATGGTAAGGCTCTTTAGACAGCAATGCCATCCCACCACAAGGTACAGAGCACAGTCTCCTCTGATCAAGCAATGTGATGGGGCCACTGGGGAAGGGGTACAGTGTGTGATGGTTAATATCCATTATCAGCTTTGTAGGACTTTAGGGTCACCATGGAAACCAACCTCTAGCATGTCTGTGAGAGAGTCTCTAAATTAGGTTTGTTGAAGTACCTTTTTCAGCAGGGAAGGTCACATCCAGCTTCTTCCATGTCTGTGCAGGTCTCCAGGAATGGGCTTCCTTCCTCCTTCCCAGAATTCTCCTGTTCTCCTCACCCCACCTCTACTTCCTGTCTGATTGACCCACCTATACTTCCTGCCTGGCCAATCAGTGTTTATTTAAAACATGATTGACAGAATACAGACAATTCTCCCTCACCAGCTCATGACACATGGCAAAAATGTTTCCTGAAGCTCACGCCCTCTGTCAGTAGGTACCAGCATAACATCCAAGGTCCACACAATGTCCATCACTCACTGCTTCTGGGTAGGTTGGGCCACAGGTGCCAAAGGTTCAACCTTCAGTTCCAGCAGGCCAGCACTTTAAGGTCATCAGAGGATCATTTAGAGATCACTGTGCTACGGAGCTGTCCATTGGCTCACAGCAAGGTTCAAGGGGGTGGGAGATATGAAGAGCGGTTACCAGGGACCTCAATTAGAAAGCTGACATTTCTTAAGCTTGGGGGAAGTCTCAGTTGGTAAAGTGTTTGCTGTACAAGCATGAGGGCCCATGTTCAGTTTCCCGGAATCAACAAACCAGACACAATGGCATGCACCTGTAATCCCAGACCTGGGAGACAGGGGCAGGAGGATCCTTTACACTTGTTGGCCAGTTAGTCTGGCTGAGCCAGAGTGTTCCAGGTTTAATGAGAGACCTTGTCTCAAATAAAAAAAATGAGAAAAATAGTGATTGAGAAAAACACTCAATCTGGCCTTCACACACACACACACACACACACACACACACACACACACACACAAAAGGTTAGTATTTCTTTTTCTATTTATTGGTGAGAGGTGATTTGAACTAGCAGAGATCAGAGATACTTTTTAACCTTTAACCCAAACCTATATATAATAAAGCATTTTCTTCTGCGCAACCTCCTTTCCATTCCCAGGAGTTAGACCATCAGCTGTCTAAGAGGATGCTGCACAGATTTGCACTATGCTCGATTTTATAAAGACAATGCATTCAGAGTTTCATAGGAGAGTAAAGTGTCAGTCTCTGCAACAGAAGGCATGGCTGTCAGCAGAGAACTAGAGGAAAACGGCTGAGGGAGGAGAAGACAAGATGCTGGAGGTGGGCAGTCTAGAGGGACAGTCCATCACGGACACAGAGTTCTGGGTGCTCAGTTGGTACCTTCTGGCTTTTGGCAGGTAAAGGTCAGCTGAATGATTGCAGACTGTCTCCCAAGTATATTCAATGGAGCCATTAGAAACCAATGTTTCAAGTTCAGAGACTGTCTTTGCTTCTGATTTCCCCCCACATGGAGTCATGAAGCCATTTATTCCTAAGGAGGGGTCCTTCATCAAGTGGTTTTGCCTTTTAATGACCATGCCGTGCTATGTAGGTGATGAGATCTTGACACATCCTTTCTTTGGACTTCACTTGCTGGGGCAGGTTGTACTTTTCCAACACAGATTCTACACCATCTTGTTGCAGAGATGTTCCGCCTAGGTTCTGTCAACTTGACTCCTTGAGGGGGTGGGGGAGCTTCAGCTGAGAAAATGCCGGCATAAGATCTGGCTGTAGGAAGGCATGTAGGATATTTTCTTAGTGATTGATGGGGGAGAGCTCAGCCCATGGCGGGTGTTGCACTGCCTGGGATGGTAGTCCTGGATTCTATAAGAAAGCAGGCTGAGCAAGCCATGAGGAGCAAGTCGGTGAGCAGCTCCCCTCTGCATCAGCTCCTGCCTCCAGGTTCCTGCCCTGCTTGAGTTCCTGTCCTGACTTCCTTTGATGAGGAACAGTGCTGTGGAAGTGTGAGCAAAATAAACCCTCTTCTCCCCAACTTGCTTTGGTCATGGTGTCTATCACAGCATAGTCACCCTGACTAAGGCAGGCAGGAATCCTTTTTTGTCCCTCACTCTCCATCCTCACTTGCTGGAGCTCTCTTTCCCAGTTCAGAAACATTTATAATAAAGAAATAATTAAGGTTCAATGAAGCCACTAGGTGTATTCTGATAGGGTATGAAGGTGTGTAGCCCCCAGAGCCATGAGAAAAAAAAAACTGTGATTTTCCCAAATGTCTTGTGTCCAGTTAGGTCAGCCCCAATGAACTAACTTATATCCTCTATGCTAGTCTTCATGATGGATCTCACTGGTCCCTTATCAGACCTGGGCTACAGTGGCCTCCTAAGAATCTGAACCGTCCTTGAGACCTTGTAAGGTGAGGTGGGTGTTCCAGCCTGCTCTCAGGGACACATTTGTTCAGCTGATATTCCCTCAGGAAAGGCGTCCCGTTGGAGCCAGTCTGTGGGGCATTCACAGTGTGTCAGAGTTCATATCTGGGCACTGGCTACGCTGAATCTAGCCTTCCAGTCTTCCCATTCTAGGTGACAGACACAGGAGCTAGACAGTTTGCATATGGTTCCAGTTCCCAGTTGGTGGTGGAGACTCCCCAACCCTCCAGTGTGCCACGTTCTACCAACTGGCACACCGGCTGTGTGTCTGAGTTATCGATGGCAGGATCTAACAACACAGCAGGCTGGGTGGGGGTATCACAGAGTGAACGTGGGAGGTGACAAGAAAGGCCTTTCTTTAAAAGGTTCTAGGTGGGGGCATATCTGGCTCACCCTATACATTCCGTCACTTCTTACTTGCCAAGACGAACACAGAACTGACTTCCTGTGGTGAGCTAAAGACAATTTTTGATTCAAATAGTCTAGAACGTTTTTTTAAAGAAGATATTCTTTCATGCAGTGTTGTTCTCAAGGACAACATCCCAAGTTGCTGACTTTGACTGCAGTATCTCCAATTCCCTATTTCTGCCTGTGCTGTTCAAGCTGAAAATGTCAACATGCACAAAGTTCCCTAGGCTGACTACTTTGCCCAAGTACTTAGTCTCATTAGACAGGAGGCAGGATATGTCTAGGGACTGGAGGTGTCAGATGAAGACAGGGAAAAGAAGAGTTGATTGGGCTGAGGTCCTGTTTGTCCCAAGCCCCTCAGCCATGACCAGGATGCTGATTGTCCTCAGAAGAAGACACCACTTGCTTGCCTGGGATATCAGGTGTGTATTCCAGAACAGCCCATCACGCTGGGAGGTGTAGAGATTCAAGCTTCTTTTTTCCTCCTGTGGTGGAGAGGAGGGTTGAACTGAGAAATAAAGGGTTCAAAAAAGCAGGAGGAGTCTTGGGGTGAGTGGGTGAACATTCTGATCTTGGTCGTGTTTATGGTTTCACAGGGGGCCCAAGATAAAACTCCCCAAGCTGTCCCCTTTACTCATGAAGTTTACTGCTTCCGGGATACACCTCCACTTGGCTGTTAGTAAAAATCACCATTACGGTCAAGACTTGGCCATGGGTGTTCTGCTTGTCTCTATAAGAAATAAAGCATTGAACAAACATCTCCCCATCCAGCTCCTTCCCTTCTTCTCCTCCTCAAATATCATTTCCTAGATGTGAGTCCTGTCGAGATGTCAGGAAACTTCCCATGCTCCCAGGCATCCTCTATGTATGTGCAAACACTGGCATATCCTCTATGTCGCACGCTGGCACCCCCTCTATAGCATCTCCTGTGTGTGCACACACTGGCATTCCCCCCTCTGTGTGTACACACACTAGCATCCCCTTGGTGTGTGCTCACACTGGCATTCCCTCTAGATCAAACACTAGCATCCCCCCGTGTGTGCACACACTGTTATCCCCTCTGAGTGTGCACACACTGGCATCTCCTCGGTGTGTGTACACACTGGCATTCCCTAGGTGCGTGCACCACACTGATTTTTTTTCCTTTAGTGAGTCTAGAGTATTTTCATAAATATTATTGCACGGGGGAAATGGCTGAACTTGTTGTCATGGACATAGTTTAAAAATCCATTCATGCATTTGCTATCCCTTCTTCAACAGACCAGGAGAAAGAGCATTCCAGAACGAAATGAAGGCCAGACCCTCTGCCTCTGTCACTCTGTTGCTGTGGTAGGACCACCTTGATGAAAAGCAAATGGGTGGGAAATCAACTCTGACTTACGATTCCTGAGGCATAGGGTCCATCATGGCGAGGATGGCAAGGAAAGCCTGAAGGGAGCAGGAAGCTGGGGGATTATCATCCCCACACCAGACGCAGAGAAAGAGAACAGGATGTGGGATAAAGCCCTCCCCACAAGCCACTCACTTCCTCCAGCAAGCCTGTACCTCGTGAAGGCTCCATAACATTTCCCAACAGTGCCACCATCCGGGAACCAAGTTTTCAAACATACCAGCCTCTGGCAGACATTTCTCATTTAAACGACCACTTTAGTACACAATGAGCTTTATGTCCCCTTTGAGCTTCCATAAGAAAATAATAAGCTGGTGGTGATGCTACACGTTCCATCATCTAAGTTACTTAAACGGTAAGTGAGCATCTATTTCCTGCCGGGTCATTCAGAAAACACAAAAATCCACATGCCCACTGTCCACTTCCTCAGCAGGATAAGAGTCTAGTGAGAAAGACGCGGGTTGAGAAGTATGACATCCAAGAGGGCAGGGTGGGAAGAATAACCCAGGACTGCGACATCCCGCGGAAGAGTGACCACCCCCCAAGCTGAACATCAAAGAATGAAGGATGGAGATCAGAACCTTGTACTCCATAGGGCCATTCTTCCAAGCAGAGACAGAGTCTTTAGGAAACACTCCAACTCATCTAGTAGGCCTATGCAGACCGATGGTTTGATATAGATGGCATGACATAGACAGCCAGCGTGGCGGAGACTAAAGCCAGTCTCCAGCACTGAACCACACCTCCAGCCCTTCAAAGGCTTCCTTAAAGTAGATCACTTTCTTCCAACAAAATCCTCGTGGAATG
This sequence comes from Arvicola amphibius, assembly GCF_903992535.2. Classification (NCBI taxonomy): domain Eukaryota; kingdom Metazoa; phylum Chordata; class Mammalia; order Rodentia; family Cricetidae; genus Arvicola; species Arvicola amphibius. The sequence continues at coordinate 148,606,127 of NC_052052.2, read as the reverse complement.
CTGGGACGGAGAAGCCTGGATAATGGAGGGTCTAGGAAGCCAAGGCGAGGATGGCATTCCTTCAGCACAGCCCTAACCCCAGGTCAAGTTCTCGGTGAACCCCAGCAGCATTCCTTCCCTCCTCAATGTGAGCTCACAAGACTTAGCCGTGGTCCTGGACGCTGAGGGATGTGAGCCTCACCACCCCTTGGCATGGGTTGGACTCCTCTGAAACCCTGCAGACTAGGCTCATGAGCTGGCACCTGGTGACTTGCGAGAGGTGACGCCTTATTCAGCATAGACACAGCACCAGGAAGCAGCGGGGATGACCTAGCACAACACAGGAAAGCAAAGGGGGCCTCACTCTTCTGAGCAGTAAGAGCTTTAAAAAAGCATTTTAAACCTTGGGTTTCCTGTATTAGCCCTGAGCTGCTGGGGTCAGACACGAGGAAGAAAGACGTGGAGCTGGTCTGTCGGGCAGAAGTCCCAGTTGGCTGAAAACGGAAGTCACCGTGTTTTGAGGGGCGTACACGTACACCCTTCCTATGTGGTTTTAAGTTGTTTGTGGGGCTGGCCCAGGCAGTGGAGGTCAGAGTCAGCTTGTACTGGGGTCACGACGGCCAATTGTAAAATCGCCAGGAGTTTTACAAGCTGGTTGTTAAATCTGACAATTATTCAAGATGAACTGGGGGAACTTGCAGTCACATAAATCAGATTTTTAAATGAAGGTGACAGAGACACTAAACTAATGGCGTTCTAATGATTTGGCCACATCATACACCTGTGCCCTTGAGGTTACTGAAGCCTACAGCACCCTTAGAGTAGACCCAGGACTCCTCCACGCTGTGCTAAAGCACTCAGGCAGGAATACCTCTGAATCCCTTCATGACCTTGGCAGGTCAGGCTGATGACTGGAAAACACTACGCATCATCGTGGAGCCGGCTCTTGCTTCAGAGGAAAGTGCTTTGGCTTGGAAAACAGATCAAAACACATTCCCAGGGCACTAGTGGCCCCCGAGTCTGCTGCTTGGATACTCGGGCAGTTACTTAACAGCTGTGTGACCCAGGTAAGTCACCCAAACCTCTGCCAGGTTTCCTCACGTGGTTACGTTGCACAGGAAGTAAATCAAAATTCGTGTTTTACATTGAACCTTGCCTGACTCGCAATGCCTGCCACAGCTGCTCCCTACCTACAAATCCCCCTTCCCAGCCTCAGTGACCTGTGACCAACCATGGGCTCAAAAGAACAAGCATAAATCTCCAGAAAGAGTTCTTAATCCTGTGTGTTCTCAGCAGGGAGCTGAGCCCTTATACTAGCCTGTTCTATCCAGTCCTGGAGCATGAACCAACCCTTCGACCAACGCATCCAAGCTACATGCGTGACAGGCATCCAGGGTCACACAGCAGCCCTTTGGGCTGTCTGAGCAGCCATCATGGAGTCATAGTGCTTGTGTTCAATAAACAGTTTACCTAACCACGGCCCTGACATATAACAGACATGATGCCAGCCATTCAGCTGTGCCCAGGGGAAACCTTAAGATGCTTCTACAGCAGTGGTTCTCAACCTGTGGGTCGCGACCCTTGTGGGATCACCCATCAGATATTCTGCCTATCAGATACTTACGTTACAATGTGCAATAATAGCAAAACTGCAGTCACCACAACATGAGGAACTGTATTAAAGGGTTGCAGCATTATAAAAGGTTGAGAATCACTATTCTACAAGGAAAAGGTGAAAGTTCCCAATAAAGTAAGAAAAAAAAAGTTTAGGCCAGGTGGTGGTGGCTCATGCGTTATAATCCCAGCGGTCGGGAGGCAGAGGCAGGTGGATCTCATGAGTTCGAGGTCAAGTTGGTCTACAGAGCGAATTCTAGGACAGGCTATAAACAAAAAAAGAAAAAGAAAAAGAAAAAACATCTATGCTGAGATAGCTGAGCTCTGTGGCAAGAAAGACTGACAGCATACGCAGGTTTGGGGCCTGCTCTGGCGTCTCAGACTGAACATCTGCAGGTAGAGAGAATGATGTGGTGCAGCTGTTACTGTTGACAGTGATGGTTTTACGTTTATTTGTGGAAAGAGAATTCTTTCTCCATATAAATACCTGGCATCTTCCGAGACACATACACCTGAAGCCTGGCTTTCCCCAAGTTGTGAGCGCCTGTGTTCCTAGGCATGTGCAGACACATGAGGCCCGGCTTTCACCTGGTTGTGAGCGCCTGTGTTCCTAGGCATGCGCAGAAACACAAGGCCCGGCTTTCCCAAGGTTGTGAGCGTTCCTAGGCATGCACAAACACACGAAGCCCAGCTTTCCCCAGGTTGTGAGCGCCTGTGTTTACAGGAACCTCCGTGCTTCCCTGGTCCCATAGCTTCCATCACAATGACAACATTCCTAGAATCGCTTTACTGTCTGAGGAGCCAAGTGTCACAGAATTGTTGCCTGCAGTCTGCTCAGAGAGACAGCCGAGTAGCAGTATGCCAGTTAGTTTTCTGTGTCTGCAACAAAGTGCTAGAGAGAATTAAATTAGAAGGATAAAAAGGTTTTAAGAGATTCAAATCCACAGTCTGGTGGCTCCACTGTTGTCAGGGTTACGGTGGGGCTGATGAGTGGCGCTAACAGGGGATGTGTAGTAAAACGAACTGCTCAGCTCCTGGCCAGGGAGCCAGAGAGGAAGGGACAGGGTCCCCACAGCTCCAACACAAGAACCTCACATGAGACTACACACCCTAAAGGTTCAACTGCTTCTAGGCGTCACAGCCTTAGGCTAACCTTCACCACAGGGCTCAGGAGAATATGCAGCCACCAAACTATAGCGCTTAACTAGCTGCGTTTCCCATTTCCATGGCCAAATACCTGACCAGAAACAACTTAAGCAAGGGAAGGGTTTATTTCAACTCAGTGGGACAGGATACTGTCCATCATGATGGGAAGGCACGGTGGCGGGAGCGTGAGGCAGCTGGCGGAAGTCAGGAAACAGAGAGCAGAAAGGAAGTGGCTCGGGGCTGTAGAACCTCAATTCCTATCTTCCATGATGTACTTCCTTTATGGAGGCTCCACTTCTTAAAAGTTCTGCAGTTTTCCCAAACTGCACCGCTATCTAGCGACCAAGTGTTCAAACACATGAGCCTGTGGGGGACGGTTCAAATTCAGATCCCAAGAAGGAAGCCTGCTCCGCCTAGCTTCCCCTTGCCAGCTGATAGCGAACACAGTGGCGGGATCTGCAGCCATTCTGAATTCTGAGATTTAGATTCCATGAAGGCTGGCAAAAATATATGGAAGATGCCTGGGTCCCCAAGGATTCCATGGAGAAATAGCTCACAGAAGTGTTTTGCTGGGGAAAAGAATGCTGCATACTTGCCAGTGAGGTCTTTATATGTCCTCTTGAACCAGCACCGTCAAAGTCTGTTGGAGCCTCCACTGTGCGAGCCTTTCTGATGCTTGTTTAAGCCCTGTTGAGACGGCTTTCACACTGGTGGGATCTGGTAGAGAAGCCTCGGGCTAGACAGGAGCACTGTATGCCGAGGCAAAAGCAGGAGCCAGAGGCTGTGCCACAGCCCTCTAGAGCTCACGCTGGGGAAGAGGCAGACTGGGATTTGCACGGATATTTACTGACATGGAAGATTACATCAGCCTGGCCCCTGTGATGTCTGAGTCACTGAGCAAGCTCCCCATTTCTGTTGAGTCAGCCTGCATACCTCCAGAACCTGGTCTTGGAGGAGCAGTGGTGAGCTCAGCTCTTGCTCTGTGAATTCCAGGTTGGGGTTTTGGAGCCAGACACAGAAAGTTTGTTGTGTGGCTGTCCTGGGGACCATCTCCTTCCCAGCCCTAAGTGGGTCTCTCCTCCCACCCCCTTGTGTGTGTCGGGGGGGAGGGGTTGCTCATTTGTGAATGTGCACACATGTGTGTGTACACGCAGACCAGAGGTCACCATCAGGGGTCTTTATTTTTCTCCACCTATTTTTTTAAGACAGGATCTCCTCCCACTCCACCTAGAGCTCAGCCATTCAGCTAGGATAGTTGGTCACTAAATGACAGGGTTTGAGCTGTGCCCAGCTCTCTAGTGCTGGGTTTATGGTCGGACACTGCTGTGCCCTGCTTTTGATGAGGGCTCTGGAGATCTGACCTCCTGGGTCCTCGTGCTTACACAGCAAACACTTTTTTACCCTGTCTTCTCTCAGGCCCTGACGTTTGGATCCTCACAGCGCCATATCCTCTTTCTGTCATCTCCTCCCCTCCCCCAGGCCTCCCCGGTCACTGCCGAGTGCTCTGATCAACTCATCTTCACACGGGACCAGGGTCCTTTGAGCAGGCCAGTCGGCTCTGTGAAAAGCTGGAGGCCCGAGCTGAGTTAGAGACACACACCCTACAAGAGCAGAGCCAGTCGCCCTAAACACACGGTGACTACCACGGAAAGCAGGCGGGCGAGTGCTGTTGGCAGGAACCCCAAGTCTTGCTTTAATCTGCCCTCAAAATCTTGACCTACTGTTTAAGTGAATTGCCTGTCGGGTATAAATAGAACAGGCCGTTTTTAGCACAGAATATGGGGCAGGACAGGTAATCTCTGTGAAGTCGGAGGTCAAGCTGAGGCTGGTTTTATCTTTAGTGGAGGACCTAGGTCAAAGCTCTTCATGAATTTAGGGTATGGCGGCTCAGAGAAGAGCCGGAGGGTGGAGGCAAAAACAGCTGGGGTTCAGTGCAAGTGAGGGCAATGGAGAGTTTGGAGTAGGTACTGCAGCTTCCACTGCCTCTGCTGCCAGCCTCAAACATAATGGCGAGAATGTGACCCGGCTCCCAGTCCGGTCACATTGGCGGAGCTGGTCTACAGTTCTGCGTCACCCACTGTTGCCTCACCGTGAGCTTTCTCGGTGTGGGTTGTGCCAGGCCAGGACAAGGGAGTTGTCAGCCTTCAGGAAGCCCTGTTTGTCCTGTAGATCTAACTAATGCAACACAGCAAGCAGCACACTCCATCTCTTCCTGTTGATTCAAGGCACGCTCAGACATGTGTTCTCTGAATGTCGTGTGTGAACCTTAACTCTCCCGACTAAATGCAGTGGAGGACGCATCCATGGGAGTCCTATGACTTTATCCTCCAATCACCAGTGGTAACCTAGCCACTGAAAATGTGGACTTCTCTGTCGGAGGGAATCTGACACCACATACTCCCTAACAGACCAAGAAGGACTGAGATGGCCTGCCATGTTGGAATATAAGATCATCTTGCAACCAGTGTTCCAAGTGGTCTGTCCTCTTGTGTGCCCAACCCCTGATTTTTCCCCATCCCCCAAGTCTGCAAGAGTCCAGCCCTCCCCCATTCCATGCACCCCGGGAACTTCCACAGCACAGGGACAAGAGGCATGGACCCTATGTCTCCTAGTTAACTTCCATTGTTAAGTTGGCACAGCCTAGAATCATCTGAGAAGAAAACCTCTGCTGATAAAGGGTTGCCCAGAGCCGACTGGCCTGTGAACGTGTTGATGGGGTTGTCTTGATTGTTAATTGTTGTAGAAGGGTCCACCCAGCATGGACTGTACCCTCCCTGGGCAGGTGGCCGTGGGCTGTATAAGAAAGTTGTGCAGGCGTGAATCTGCAAGGAGGCCAGCATGCAGCATCCCTCCTTGGTTTCCTCTTCAACCTCCTGCTGGAGCGTTCCGATCCAGCTTTCTTCACCAGTGAGCTCTGGTTTGGATGTCTAAGCCAAATAAACCCTCTCCTCCTGTAGGTTGCTTTCAGTCACAACAGAAAGGAAAACAAGAGACTCCCCAAGCTCTCACAGAGACCCCGGCCATAGGTGCCATTGGATACTGACACCCCGCCCTGTCTGCTGCATGATCATCATGGAATCCCCTAGTTTCACACAGGATTCCATGTCCTCCTGAACCCCCAGGACTTGTCTGTCCTGTGATCTATTCTGCCGTCGTGGCCCCTTGCCTAGCCTGAGGGACAGACGTGTCTACGTGTCTAAATACGAGCTCGCATCCAGCTGCCCTCTATCAGCTCTTCCAATTTTAGCCCTGAGTTTTCTGGGTCAGCTGGCTAACAGACTCTCCATCGTAGCTGATCACGACTGTTTTGTTTTGGAAGAGAGATGTGTGTGTTCCCTGTGGCCAACATAAGAAAGCACCACACGCTGGATTGACTGAAAGCAGCAGAATGTATTCCCTCTCCATCTAGAGGCAGGAAGGTGGGAGCCGGTGTCAGCAGGACAGCTGTAGAAGACTCCAGGTCCCCTTAGACTCTTCCAGAAGCTCCAGTGGCAGCCACACTCCAAACTGCCTGCTTTCACGTGACCATCCCTCTGTGTGAATCTTGCTGGTTGTTCCAGCCAACAGGACCCTCAGCTCTCCAGCAGGACCCAGCCATCTTAACACAGGCACACCTGTGAGGCCTCTTACGGCATGAGCTGTCGTTCAGGTGATGTGGTACAGCTCAACAAAGGGTCTTGCCTGGCCTGGTGAAGGACCTGGGAGGTCTTTCTGTGCACGTTGAAGCCCCCACCTTCTCCCTTGCTGTTCTAGCAATCGCCTACACCAGACACACAGGAAGGTGGTGTGGAAAGATGGACTTTGTAGCTCTTTTCTATGCTTTCTGCTTACTGTGTCTGTGTTCTCCAAGAGAGAGGGAGCAAGGGGAACTCTCTGTGAATTGAAGCTTGTCTGTGAAGCCCCGTCCCAGGACTGCCAGCATCTCTGAATGAAATAAGGAGATAAAAAGGAAAGGAAGAGCCATGACTGCTCTTAGGTTAGCAGAGGAGAAAGCTGATTGTAGATGAAAGGGAGGGCATAGGTAGAGGCAGGAACATCTGGGAGAGTCCAGAGCAGACACAGCCAGGCTGAGCTGGGCCATGTGGGGAGAAGGGCATGGGAAGGGAAAGAGGAGAGAGGGGAATCAGATACAACAGCCAAGAGGGCAAATGTACAAAACAGGGGTGGATAACCAAAATGCCTAGATTATATAGGGAAGAGCCTCTGGGGAAAGGGCAGCCCAGGTCCTGGGTTGAAGTTTAGGATAGAGGGTGGGGTATGCCAGCCACACCCTCTGACAGGTGGAGACTGAGGGATGCTGGAAGAACCTTTAGGGCAGGTCTACTTGGACATGATAAAGAGGCACCTTAGTAATTTGTCCTAGTTTGAGACTTCACAATCCCCAAGTCAGATTCCCTCCCAGAGGAGATGAAGCCACAACCCTCTCACCCACCCTCTACCCAGGGAACAAGCAAAGTGAAGAATGGCTGGCTCCCATCACAGGGACCAGCAAGTTACCAGTTCAGGACCTGGGAACAGTGGTTCCCAGACTCTCCTATGAGAAAAAGAAAATCTCCTATAAGAATGAAAAGAGAAAAACAAGCAAACTGAACCACAAAGTAGAATTCCAGGCACCTCCTGAATGAAGAAAAAGAAACCCTGAGAAGTACCAGGTACTGGGACTTGGCATTTCTTCCCATGAGTTTCCTCATACATGGTATTAGGAGTCCCCCACGTACAGGAGTCCCTCATCACCGTCATGCCCAACATATGCCCAGTGTCCTCCAGACAGACTCGGTCACAATGAGAACAGTGGCCACACTAGATAATCCCTTTTTCTAGTACCTGGCTACATCTGATTGCAGTTCTGGCTTGGTGAGCTAGCCACATGGTTTCTGACATTACTGAGTTCAGAGTTCCAGATAGTGTGTGTGTGTGTGTGTGTGTGTGTGTGTGTGTGTGTATGTATGTATGTGTGTGTGTGTAGGTATGTACATGAATGTGTGTATATGCATATTTGCATGTAGGCATGTGCATTTGGGCACGTTTATGTGAGTGCCTGGGAGTGTGTGCATGGATATATGCATGCACACACCTCTCTCCCTCTCTATCTCCCTCCCCCCTCTCTCTCATGTGTATGTGTGTGTGTGCCTGCGTGTGTGTGTGCATATTTAGTCAGCAGCATGACTGGTGCGCATACATATCTGCATGTGGATGGTTGCAAACATGTATGTGCATGTGCATGCATACATGAGTGTTGAGTTAATAGTTTGACTAAAGCAGAAGAGAGGTGATAACTGGGTCAAAGGGAGAGACCACGGCCTGACCTCACGCCACTGTGTCCACCTGAGCAGGTCACCTGCAGAGCATCTGGTCTATGGTAAAGCAAAGCACTGCCTTGAGTCCCCATGGGCAGGGACTTGAGGTTGAGTCTCAGAAGAAGAAGGGGTCAGAGATGTTGGTTTAAGTTTCAGGACTGGGGGCTTCTAGAAAGGAATGGATAGGCCTAGGAGAGGACCCCATCATTCATGCCAATGGAGAGAGAGCTTCATCCAAGGATTTCTGTGCCAATGAGCCTAGGGAGAAATGTGCCTGTCTGCCCTGGGGTAACTGGCACTCAGAGCCTGGAGAAAGCAGGCCAGGGCCTCCCAGAAGGATCCCTGGGTCTTGAGGGCTGATCAGGAAACTAGATTTTCCCAGGACACACCAGTGTTGTATGTGATGCCCTGTCCATCTGAAATCCCAGTTTCCTTGAAGATTTATGCAGGTGTTTACTAATGACTACCTTACCTTTGTGTTCCCCAAACTCTCACTGGGTCAATAGATAGCATACCCCATTTTTCTCCTCTCACCCCAGATTCACTGAGCCCACCAGAATGGACAGGGGCCACTGATGTGGATTCCCCTATGTATGCTGTGAATGCCATTGGCTAATAAAGAAAACTGAGCCTGTTATAGGGTATAATAGAGCTAGGTGGGGAAAACTAAACTGAATGTTGGGAGAAAGAAGGCAGAGTCAGGAAAAGCCATGTAACCGCCGGTGGGAACAGACATGCCAGAATCTTGCCGGTAAGTCATAACCATGTGGCCATACATAGATTAGTAGAAATGAGTTGAATTAAGATGTAAGAGCTAGCTAATAAGAAGCTAGAGCTAATAGGCCAAGCAGTGATTTGATTAATTTACTTTGATTTAATTAATACAGTTTTTGTGTGGTTATTTCAGGGCTGAGCAGCTGGGAACAAACAAGCGGCCTCCTACATGTCACTGCTGACAGACTCCAGCCCCTGGATCCTCTGCTATTTTACACTCATAGTAAGAAGAAGGAGGGAGAAAGGTGGAACCTTACCTAATCCCAGTGTCTAACAAAAGGAGACAGGACCCTGTCCCTGCTGGAGGGAGGGGCTGGATATTAATCAGTGCTCACAGGTCAGCAAGTGATGACGGGTGAGGAGCAGTGGCAGGGGTCTTACTCCCTAGCTAGTACTGTGACAAACTACGTCTCTGCTCCTTCTGTACTTCTTTCTCATCCTACTTGTCCATCCTCCGAGCCAGGCCTGTTGAGTTCCTGAGCCCTGTTGGTCCTCTGTTCACCCTTCCTTACCTAACCAGCACTGTAGTATGAACAGATGGATGGATGAGGAGCTGATACTGGGAAGTGGCTCTAATTAGAGCTTAAGGAGCAAATGGAGGGTTGGTGAAGAGCTGCCCGGGTACAGTGATTGTCAAGGTAGAACTGAGGTGCTCAGGCTAAATTCAGGGAAAAGAGGGAATCTGAAGTACAAGGACTAGGAGGAGCAGAGGGTTTGATGGGGGCAGAGCCTCTGCGAACTACAGGAGCAAGAGGCCGAAATGCAGATTAACCAGTGGTCAGGGTGAGGTTGACACAAGATGGACCAGTGGACTCAGCCACAGAGTGGAGTTCCTGGTACTGAGCTTGGCCCAGATGTATTACAAGCCACATCTTGTGACTGACTTCTAGGGCTGAAGCCACTGGCTGGCCCAGTCTGCCCAACTCCCAGCTGCCCACTGTCAGCCCATAAGGGTCTCTGAGCAATGTCACCCCAATACCACAGACCTGGAGATTCCTCCTATGTAAGGCATTGTGATGGCTTCTCTTTCTTTACCAGTAGGGTTCTGTTGGACTCTGACTCGCCGATCCCATGGTTTCACATTTGCCTTGTGTCTGATGTCTTTGGGGCCTATTTCAATCCAAGAAGATATGTCCAAGACTTCAGAATACCTGTTAATTTTGTTGTTCTGAGTGCAAAGAAGGAGAGAAAAGAAAAGGAAGGATGTTGGCTGGTTCAGTTTGACCCTGTAGGATAGGATGTATAGATAGCATGGGTGATTGAAATGATTGTGTGTGTGTGTGTGTGTGTGTGTATGCAGACATCTGTGTAGAGGCCTGAAGTTGATGTCTGGTGTCTTTCTTAATTGCTCCCTGCCTTATTTTTGGGACAGGGTCTCTCCATTTGGTTAACTAGCAGACTAGTGTGCCCCAGGGAGCCTCCTGCCTCCACCTCCCCAGTGGGTACTGAGATTGCATGCATGAGCCAGCACTCCGTGTTTTTACACGACGCTGCAGCTGGAACTCAGGACCTAGTACTCACATCTCACACACTTTCCCAACCGAGCTCATTCCCCAGCTCTCATGGTGAGTCTGCTCAGCAGCGGGAGACATGGAGGTGTGAGGTCTGCCTGTCCGTGGTGTCTTGAGCTAGAGACAGTAGTAAGACAGCACCCTGACTCCAGTGAAGTGGCCATTCTGTAGCGAGGGTAGAGATGAGATCCCTTGAGCAGAGTGTCTTGTCATTTGACTTCCTGGATCAGCCTGCCACCTCACCGAGCTGCCACCTTCCAGAAGGACCACACCAGATGTGGTCATCCAGTCTTCAACGGCTTATCTTCCTCACCATGAGCTGACTAGCCCTCCAACCCTCATCCCCTATCATCCATGGTGCTAAGTGAGAGCAGAGCAAATGCACTCATCCCATACAGAGGCTTTTTGCAAAACACCCATATCATTCCAGAAGCTGGGAGTGAAATGGGCTCCAGTCTCCCCAACCCCAGCAAGGCCACCCTCTTTAGGTGACTTCTCTAGCTATAAAATACATTGATACCTGTAACATTAGGTTGGGCACCATTCTATAACATGGGGGCCGGGCTCGTTGGGGTTTCTGTCTAGTCTCCTCCCCCAGCCATTTAGTCCCAGAGAAAATCACACAGAGGTCTCCATAAGATGTAAACTGGTCAGCTCTTATCACTTATATTAACCCATTGTTCTTATGTATGTTAGCCCCATGGCTCAGTACCTTTTTCAGCAGGGCAGATCACATCCTGCTTCTTTGGTGATCTAGGAAGGAATGCAGAAAGAGCTTCCTTCTTCCCAGAATACTCCTGTTCTCATCGCCCCGCCTCTATTTCCTATCTGGTTGACCTGACTATACTTCCCGCCTGGCCAATCAGTGTTTATTTAAAACATGATTGACAGAATAGAAACAATTCTCCTGCACCACTCCCCCCCTTTTTTTTTAAACAAAGGAAAATATCCGTAGTCCATTTTTGGGGAATGTGGGTGTAGTTTTCCAGGCTACTTCACTTTAATGGACACCGTGGCTAAACCAACTTGTCCCGGGCTCTGACTCTAACAGCTCCAATAAGAGGAAGAAGGTGGGAAATTGGCCTTTCCCCTAGGTCTAAGCTGAGAGAGTGACCCCAGCTCCCATGCTGCTACTGAGGACCCAACTGTGCAGCCACACAGTCTGGACTCCTCCCCCTCCAAACTGTGCTGTTTTAGCTCCTGAGACTGGCTATGCAGCAACAAATCAGCAAGCCCATATCTCAGGTCCCAAACTACTCAAGGAAACCTCTTAATTGACAACTGATTTCTCAATGCGACTGTATCACCACAACAAATGAAGAGATCACAAGAACTTGGCATGAAGTCCCTCACGCCCAAGCACTGACCTAGACAATATTATAAAATGATGGACACTGCCTTTCTCTTCGGAGTTATGGGGTGCCCTCCTGTGTCTTAGGCTTCTTCAGATATTATTATTTTTTAATTGAATTAGGTTGATGAAAAGACAAAATCAAAAACCACTGGCATTGACAGAGCCTCTTCATCAAACCACCAGCTGTTAATAGATCCCAATTTTGCTTGCTATTGGGGGTTGTGTGTGGGTCCCCAGAACACTGGACGCTCTGATGAGTCACCCGAGCACAGTTCTCTGAAGCCTTGGGAGACCATTGTGCAACTCCAATGGAAGGCGTCCCTCCTGGCAGAGGCAGAGAGAGCAGGGCTCCGTGGGAAGTCTGTGCTCCCTTAATTGTGTCCCCAGATGCTGTGGCTCTAAATTACCTTTTTCATGAGTTCTTCTATGTCATTGTTTGCTTTCATTTCAGCCACTTCCTCTGTGTTGTGAGGGCACAAATGGAAACGCACCCGTTGCTCCTTGTCCTTTGTGTCCCCTGCCACCTGGGGGTCCAAACCTAAGAGCTTGTGCACAATTAACCTCTGTTTTCAATCACCAGGAACAGGACAGGGATTAGTCACCTCCAGGCCAGCTCCAAACAGGGTTTTCACAGAATTTCGTTTTATTCCTTGTGTAAATCTACATACCATACGCTCTGCCCAATCTACCTTCTTAGCTGTGTCTAGCGTTCCCTCAAGAAGCCTGCTCACAGTACTATCAACACATCCCACCCCTCCCTCTGGGCTTCTTCATCTTACAGACTGAAAACTCAATATCCACGCTCCCCACCCCCAGGGGCAGGCACCAGAGGGTTCGTGCATGTGTGCCCAGGTGAACTCGGAAAAGCAGACAGGCTGCGAGAGTGACAGTCGGCAATGCCTGCTGGATGTTCCACGGAGGAAGAGTGCATTAGCTCCTCGTGGGGTAACTGCTTCTCCTGCTGCCTTTGCATGGGTTCAAGTGACTCCATTTTTGGGGAGGGAAGAGGAAATGATTGGCAGCCCTAACTGGATTAACTAGTGTTTGGGTTCTCATTTAGATTCCATTATTTTGACCATGAGGAAGTATCTTTGCCCAGGGATCTCCCCCTTTAAACACGCGAGTTGGAGGAGTGGCAAAGCAAAGTGTGTGTTTACCTTCTTAGTATTTGGGGTGGGGGAGTGAGAGGTGGAGTCCAAAACCTCAGTGGCTTCCTAGGTCACTGTAACATCAAGACTCCAGAGACATACTCGGGAGGATCTCTGCCCCTCTTCCCAAGTGTGACTCCACCAAATGTTGCTGTAAATTTGGCTATGGTGGTTGGTATGGAGGCGGAGTGGCTATTGGGGCACAGGCTGTAACTCTGTAACAGCAACATTCCCTTCTTTTTCATGGCTTAATGCTAGTCCATCATGCAGACACCTTTTTAATCCCTTCACCGTTGACTTTGTGGTGGTCAGCTGACCACACATGCCAACTGGGCAATAGAAGCCCATCCCCCACCCCGTTTTGTTTGCAGTTGAGTCTCAGTCCTCTTTCCAATGCAAAACCTGCTGCATGCTAGGCCCTGCAGCTCTTACTGTGGGTTCTAAACACAAATCCAGGACCTCTTCTCTTGCAGGAATGTGGGATGACCCCATTTCAGTGTCAAGGGGTCCTCCCAGCAGACTAGGAACTGAGATCGGAGAACAGGGTGGAGGAAGGGGCCAGAGATTAACATCTGAAAGAAGCCAGAGCCGTCCTAGGAAGGTCACCCTTGCACAGGAAAGTACACAGTAGTCCGGGACCATGAGAGGTGGTGAGCGCAGCTCTCTCTTTTGGGACAGGTCTGGCACTGTTCCAAGCTCTCTTTCAGTAACCACTGTCTTTTCCTTTAGTGTCCATACATTTCTGTACAATTCATTGTTAAAAACTGTAAGATCCTGTGTGTGTGTGTGTGTGTGTGTGTGTGTATGTGTGCTTGTGTGTGGATGTGTGGATGTACTTTTGTGTACTGCTCCCATGCATGGGTGTGTACATGGATATGTCTACACATAAAGATGTGTCTATATGGCCCCATTCCTATATGTTCATACATGTAGTGTGTGTGTGTGTGTGTGTGTGTGTGTGTATGTGTGTGTGTACTTTTGAGTACTGCTCCCATGCATGGGCATGTACATGGGTATGTCTACACGTAAAGATGTGTCTATATGGCTCCATTTCTATATGTACACACATGTGCATATATTTCTCTGTGTGACTACATGCATGTTTGCATATGTACGTGCCCAGTCTTTCTCTGTGTCAATCTCTGCATGAGAGTATGCGTGTATATATTTCTGATTCAAGTTCTTTACCGGCATCACGTTAAGCATTGCTCTCCCACCATCAGCCATAGATTCAATAACCTAAAGGGGAAACAAACAGGACCTCACAGACTTCACGTCCATAGGTTCTGTCACGCTCCTTATTACTGTGGATCTTGTCTCCTTGTTCTTACAGATCTGCGTATTTAATCTAGCTTCTGACTCCCCATTTTGATCACCCTTTATTACTGAAAACATTCACTTACTACTCCTGCAAAAGGCCTGGCACGGTCCTCCGCACAAAGCTGCCCCTCCCCAAGTGAGTGCTTTCAGTCTCTCTCTCTCAGGGGTTCGAGACCCCCTTGGGGGGTTGCGTATCAGATGTTTACATTATGATTCACAACAGGAGCAAAATTATAGTTATGATGTAACAACAAAATAATTTCATGGTTCGGGATCTGCACAGCATGAGGAACTGTATTAAAGGGTTGCAGTATTAGGAAGGTTGAGAACCACTGCTCTAGAGGATGGACGTTGAAAAGTTCCTTATGTGAGCAGCTATCCGGGAAAGCTGCCTCCCGCTGGCCTGTCTTCCAGCCCGTGTGCCTTCCCCACCCGCATCCTGCTGTTACAGTTACAGGCAGTGTGGTGGAGTCCGGTGAGGGTTTCCACACTGACCTTCACTTTTGTCTAAGCTTCAGTGGAGAGCACTGGCCCAGGGGACACAGGGCAGACAAGAGCTGTTCTACACCAACCACATCCCCAGGTATGAAAACAACACACTTGGTAGGTAAGGGCAGGAACCTCGCCTTGCTGGGTATTTCAAGAAGACCTTGGGTTCAGGGAGCTCTTCCCAGTCACTTGTGTGCTATGCTGTGTGGGAGGCTATCAAGCAGACCCTTGGCACTCGGGCAGCCAGAGGCAGTGTGGTTGAACTGGCAAGGAACTGATAGGGGTTTCTAAGGAAAGTAGAGAGTCACTAATGCTTTTCCATATGTGTTCACAGTTCTCAAGGGCAACTCCGGCGAAACCTTGATCGCAGTGACTTAGGAAAAGCTTATCAAATGTCACTCCCTGGAAGTTGCCTTGAAACACACAGGTTGTTCTTGGATGAGTAAAGGGCCAGAACTGACCTTCAGTTACCCAAGGGCATGAAGAAGAGGACCAGCTACATTATGGTACAATATTAACCCTCTTTATGCTCAGGGACAGCTTCAAATATGAGCCTTCCACAGCACACTGTAAACTCTCTGGCTTTGAGCAGTTACGTAACTGCCTGGCTCATTTAAGTCTGCTGTTTGATTACTCGCTTAGAACCATTGCAGATGGATGTGGGGGTGGGGAAGGTAAAGGAGTTTGAGCCAGGGTCAGACTAGCCCAGGCTAGTCCTGATCTCAGGATATTGAGGATGTCCCCCTCCCCACCCACACATACCTCCTGAGTGCTGGGAAGATAAGCTTGCATCCCTTCCCCCAGGTTTCTGTTGTACATTTTAAAGGCATGTTGAAAGGTTTGGGGTTTAGAGTTCCAGGGGAATGCTGAAAGAGATTGCTGTTTGGGTAAGAGATATATTCAAAGAGTTATTAATGTCATGGGCGGACAGACAGGCAGCAGCATGGCAGGGGCTCAGAGGATAGATCAAGTCTAAGTGGCAAGTGAGAGTAACTTCTAACACGTATTAGAGGCAGGGAAGGTGCTGAGCCCCGTGATTAATGGGCAGTCCACAGTATACACCGCCAGGCTGTCTCTACTTCCTGTCAGCCTGGGGCCTGTGTGCAGAATCAGCTATGAGGGTGGAGAGCAAGAATCTAGGGAAACAAGTTAATAGAAGAGCTTTACCCGTGGTATGGCCCTGGCTGACATCTATGACACACTAGAGCGAGCAGAGTCAGATCTAAACATCTGACTCAGGAGCCTGTATGTAGGCTGCGTGACCATGGCAAAGTCACTTTCCTTCTCAGAGGAGGGTCGTGAGCAAATAAGCACACGGTTCTCAACCCGTAACCTGGGTGATTCAGTGGGATAAGGAAGAAGAACATGGCTTGGCTGTCGGTACCGGTTGCGGTGCTGTCTGTCAGAATCTGATAATCACATTGTTTTAAACAGTCACCTAACCCCAGCCCTCAACTGCCGACCTTGGAGACCAAGACAGACCCAAGAAAGTGTGTCTGTCTTGTTAGAGCTGAAAAAAAATTCCAAACCAAATCCCCGCTGAGCTGTGAGGGGGCACCTTCCCCCCAGAGCATCTGACGTAGCGACATCAGTCACTCCCTCTGTTTTACAGGGGCGAGAACTTCAGGAGTCACACCTGTCTTTCATCTGACTGTGTTCCCGGAGCTGTGCGGTCAAAATCTGCACCCTGGTGTCTACAGCAAGGCGAGCTCAGCCGCGCAGCCCAACGCCATCCGAGAAAGCAGTCACAGTGAAGAGCAAAGAAAGGAGAGGTGTTCGATGTGGTTATGTCAGGAAGAGCCAAGAGGTCTAGTTACCCAAGTCCATCTGTGGGGTCCTGACATGAAGTTTAGGTTCAAACAGAAGGCAAGAGGCACGCAGAACGAAGCAGCCCAGGTAAGGTGTGGTCCTGCCCATCCCTGCCCAGTCATTATCTCAGCTCCGGTCCCTCCTGCCAGGTGACCCGGAGAGAGGTCAGAACTGTGTGACCGCTCTTCCTGGGAGGCAACTTCCTTCTCTTCAGCTTTTCTCTTCCTCCAACATGGGATTCCAGTTTGGTCATTGGGGCTCCTTCATTTCAATAGTGTGATGGACCGGGCATTTCTTCTTAGAGGACCCCCTGCCTGACTAATGTAACAACCGTGCCCCGTTCAGACTGCATCCTGATGCCACTAAGACAGGACTCTGAACAGCATCCTTTAACTTAAAATATACTTCCAAGCGAGTCACATTACAGATGACTGGCTTTCTGAGGGTTTAATATATCCCTTTGGGAAGACCCAGACCTGGGGTCCATTTGAGTAGCCGTTGAACAAGTTTCTTTGCAAATGGCTGTCTGCAGGTACACAGTTGGCAGAAGATGCCAGTGGCTGGTCTGGTGAGGGTTGGAGTTGTTTTTTTGTTCCTGGATTTGGAGGCCTCTGGGCTAGTGGCTCCTGTTATAGATGATTCAAGTGAAAATGTGTTAGTCTCTCCTGTGGCTATACTAAAAGATCCGAGACTTGGCGCTTTATAGGCAGAAGAGGATTGCTTGGCTCACAGTTCCCGTGTTCAAGTATGTGGCCCTGGTGGCTGTTTGACCCGGGTGAGGACTTTGTGGCTCCATCTCAATTTGATATGCAGGATGACACAGAGGAAGCCATCACATAACCGCAGCTTTCTCTTCACAGTAACGTGTTCTCATGGCAACCGATGAGAGTCTTGAGACAACTACATATGATTCCTTCCAAGGAAGAAGCTGCCATGACGTTACCCACAAGGGTTGGTAGCTGCGATCTCTTTAGTCATGGCTGCCCCTCTTTTAAAGGGCCCACAGTCTCAGTACCACCCTGCTTTGGGATCAAGTCCCCACCACATGAGTCTTGGTGTAATCATTCAACCCACATCAAAGCTATGGCAATGACTGGGTGACGTGGCAATCTGGAAGGACCCAGACTCCGTTCCCTGTGTATTTGCCTGCTCCACCCCAGGGTTCTGTGATCAGTGTCCAGGCAGGGCAAAGCTGACATTTGAGCTTTAAAAAGAGGTAGAGAAAAACAGGGACAAGGAAAGCTGTGAAGAGCTGTGGGAGATAGTTGATTATGCTGTGTAAATATATGTCACTGTGATTGTTTTAATCAAAAGCTAAATGGTCAGCAGCTAGACCAGAGGTGCGGCAGGGATCTCTGGACAGAGAGAGCTCTGGAAAAAGAAAGATAAGAGTGGCTAGCCAGACACAGAGGGAACGAGACATGCTGGAGGAGAGAGAAAAACCACGAATCACATGGCAGCACGTAGATGAATAGAAATGGGTTGATTTAAGTTATAAAGGAGGGGGGTTGATGTGGGACAATGGTCATTTACCCTGGCACTTGTATTATTTTTAATAAAATGCCAATTGGCCAGTAGCCATGCAGGAAGTATAGGCAGGGCAACCAGGCAGGAAGTAGAGGCAGGGCAATGAGAACAAGAGAATTCTGGGAAGAGGAAAGCTGAGTCTCCAGTCGTGACTCAGCCACAGAGGAAGCAAGATGTGACTGCCTCGCTGAAAAAGGTACCAAGCCACGTGGCTAACACAGACAAGAATTATGGGCTAATATAAGTTATAAGAGTTAATAAGAAGCCTGAGATACTAGGCCAATCAGTTTATAATTAAAAAGAACTGGTTAGAAGTTAGAGACAAACCTAAGCTATAGGCCAAGATTTTGTAACTAATAAGTCTCTGGGTCATGATTTTGGGGCTGGCAGGCCAAAAATGCCTACTATAGAGAGCTGTGCCACGGGAACCTCAATGGGACACTACAACAGTGGTAACAGGAGCAGAGCCGACAGGGAACCTTTGTGCCGTAAAACCCAGGGTCTGAGGAATACTGTTGCCATGTGGACTTGGGCTGCTGAAGCTAGTGGTGGGGTTGAGGTCTGGCTGCTGGGTAAGCCAGGCTTCTCATTTTGCCTGAGGGAGAACAGGGCCCCTGCACTAGCAGCCATGCAGGGCAGGTTGGAATAGTTCCTGAGCACGGCCTCCAGCCCACCTCAGCAGCAGCATGATGCTACAGTCCCACAGGGAAAATGACCTTCAGACCAAAGCTTAGATTCTGGGTAGGAATGAACAAACACAGCTCTAGTGAGCACCGGAGGACAGAGACGTGGAATGTGGAATGGGACAGGCCAGCTGGGGCATGAGGTGGCCAGTAAGCCATCCGGGAGGGAAGCCGGATCCTGGCAGGCAGCAGGCCCAGCATGGTTCTGGTACCTTCAGCTCATGGCAGCAAGGCCCTGGAAGAGAGCCAGGATGCCTTCACTGTCTCTTTCCTCCACAGCTCTGGATCGATGGAACCTCTGGTATCTTTGTTGGGAAAATGTAGGGAGTAATGAATGAGAATTCTTTATACAAACTATTTTTTAAAAAAATCAGAAACAGCTTTCTTTGCTTTTCTGGCAAAACACTCATCAACAGTGACAAAACCGTATTTCCATCTTCCGGAAGGAAGATTCCAGCAATGCTGGGACTTCAGGTGTGTGCCACCACACCTGGTTTATAGGGTTCCAGGGATCAAAGTCGGAGCTTCCTGGATGCCAAGCAAGATTTCTATTGACTAAGCTGCACCCCTAGCCTTTTTAAAGACGTTTATTTTTTGTTAAGTGTGTGTTTGGGCATGGATAGTATACACTTGTGCAGGAGCCCTTAGAGGTCAGAAGAGGACGACCCCTGAAGCTGAAGATACATGGGGTGACACAAAGTCGCCAGGTACCCCACCTGGGTGCTGGGAATCAAACTCAGGTCTTCCACAAAAGCAATACACACCTGTGAAAAGCTAGGCCACCTCTCCAGCACTGCCTCCCCTCTACATTATTTTTTTTTAAGCCAGTAATGTTTCCTGGCTCCTCCCGAGAAGATGGAAGGAGGCCAGAGGAGGAAGCGCCTTTCTCAGTGAGGGAGGGAGTCTATCCTTGTCCATCCTTGTACCAAAAGGATGCTTTCTGCGCAATGAGCTACCCTGAAGCACAGGGTTTTCAGAATATGATCTTAGTTGATCTGTGTAGAACCTTATCCCCACTGTCCAGCACAGGGAGGGCCAGTCAGGACAGAGCTGGCTCCAGGAGCCACTAAGTCCTTATGTAGGGTGGTGCTCTGTATCAGGGCAAGGAAGACTGCATGAGGCAACATGGCCTTCACAACCCCAAACAGACATGCAATCTAAAAGACACAAACACCAGCAGGAGTGGCCCAGGGGAGATGCTTATCTCCTCTGCAAACAGACACCCTTAGTGATAGCCACCTTCCATTCTCAGTCTTAGCAGGGTCACCCAGCAGGTGGCTGACTGGCATGTGGATGGATATTCAACCTTCAGTTCCCCCCAGAAAACCCAGGACTGTCCAATGGCCAGCATGGAAGACCCACTGCTGGGGAGCTGTCACCTCCCGGGAGAGAAAGATGTACCTCGGACTTCTTCCCACAGAGAGAGCCACTGGGGTCACTGCTTGTGGTAGTTCTCATTATTAAAATGACGACGCCGATACTAATAATAAGAAAACATAAAATTAAAATTAAAGCCCGCAGCACCACAGTCGCGGCCTCTGCCTTGTGCAATGGTAAGCTGTTGACAGCCAGATATTGTTTACCCTCTGACTCTTTAGTCTGGGTGCTTTGCACAAATATTTACCGAGTGCCATGGGTACATAGATAAAGACATAATTTCCTACCCTCGAGGAGCGCGCAGTCTAATGTGCAGATGAACTCGTAAGCAGACGGTTTCGACACAGTGCCAGGGCGTGGAGCAAAACACAGGTGAGGGACAGTCAGGACACAGGGAGGGACTGCCTGGGTCTGTCTACAGGAGGGTACAAAGAAAGGAGGCCCCAGGAGCCATTGCACTGGAATGTTCCAAGCAGCAGAGTAGCGTCAAAAGCAGCTTACGGAAGCACAGAGCCAGAACGCTGGCTAACCTCACTGTCAAGGCGGCTAGGAGGGAGAGGAGCCAACCAGCAAGGGGTCAGAGGTCATCAAGAAACTGAAGCATGGGATGCTGACACCATGCACACCGGAGTTCCCTGATCTAGGACAGGTGCAGATTGTAGAAGCAGCGTCAGAGCCAAATGCCCACAAGGAGGTGTCGAGGAAGCTAAAGATCCAGGACCCTCACTACATCCATAGAAGGCCTGATCAGTATAAATAGGACACAACTCACCTCTACAACTTCTCCTTTTTCTAGAAGGCTTGCTTAAAAAAAAAAAAAACTATAAAAAGGAAATGAGAAAAAAGACCATTTATAATTAAAGCAACTCAACCAATGTACTCCAACTATTATAAACATAGACTCCATAACAAGAGGATGACTGTTTTGATTTTTAAGAGTTATTTTTTAAATTTTAATTATGTGTAAACTAATTACAAGGAGTCTTTAATGGTATGTGATCTGTGGGTTGGTACACATGGGTGCAGTGCCTATGGTGGCCAGAAGAGGGCGTCAGATCCTGCTATTGCAGGTGATAGCGAGCTGCCAGGCAAAGGTGCTGGGAACTCAGAGTAGCAGGTACTCTTTAATACTGAGCGGTTGCTGCAGTCCCCAAATGAGTGATTTCGAATTCTCCTTTGCACATGATGTCTTTCCAGACTTGCTCATTTTTTTTTTCCATTTATGTCCATCTACAATCAGATCAGCCACTATGCTTGTGTTCAGTATCCACATGTGTCCAGCTGTGGCCACATAGGAATCCACAGTCTGCTGTTCTGCCCATGACTGGACCGAACTCCATTCTTACTGATAGCTCTTTCCCAAAAGGCAGCTCAAACTAGGACTAGAGAGAAGGTTCAGTGACGAAAGGTGCTTGCCACGTGAACCTAAATATCCCTAGCACCCCTCTAGTCAGAGAGCAGTAGCCTGAATATGGGCTCGCAGCAGTGCTACAGTTAGCTGGGCAGGAGACAGGGATCCCTAGAAGCTCCCAGGCTAGAGACCCTGCTGTCATCAGCAGCAAGGCAAAAGCTCCTGTGTGAAATCCTCCCATGCATGTTGTGGTACCTGTGCACCCACACGCACGCACGCACACACACAAACACACACGTGCGTGCATGCACACACCACCGATAAAAAGGAAATGCAGCCATTTCCACAGCCAAAATGCGTCTGCTCATCCAAGGCAGAACTCCCAAGCCATTAGACTCCGCTGCTGGGAAAAGTCAGCCGAGAGTAAACACGTGCCCCATAATTCTCTTTGATTTCCAGAGCTAAAGGGGAGGGGGTGCATGGGACAATCTTCAGTTTGATAAACACGGCCTCTTGCAACACAATTCTCAACGTTCTTGATGCGCTCCTCCCAATAACAACAATTAGAGTCGCCCTGCTAGCCCAGCACTCTTCACGACAACGGCTTGTTTTGACTGACAAGACAAGGTGGTTACCTAACTCACACGGGGCCATCTGGGGAGCTGGGTTTATGCAACTTGTCTCCCAGAAGAAAAACAGCAGAGCAGACCACAGGGTGCGCTGGTATGAGAAGCAGGTCTACCTTGCACCGGAGAGTCTAGCCCATCAGACCCAGGAGAACACCAGTCTTCCTTTCTCAGAGCACAGAGCAATCATGATTGTGCAACAAGCAATTGTTTACAGCCTCTGAGCTCGGCCATACTACCCTGTCATGGGGTAGAAAGTTCCAGTCCTTCCAGCCCAGGGCATGGAAGCCTGAGCTCCTTAAAGGGACTGTTGTGTTCTGAGTGCCCTGCATCTTCCTCTCAGGCCTTCCTGTGGATTTGCATCTGTCTGATGGGAAGCCTCCTAACAAGTACCATCGGGACTTTGGCTCCTCTCAGTGCTCAGTGTCCACAGCAGCATGTGGGGTTTGCAAGATCCTAAGCCCTACAGTGTGGCCCTGGGGTGACTTTAGGAATATCACCTGAGAGAGATGCTCACTCTCTTCCAGTCATCCTGGGCCAAGCCAGGAGAGCTCAGAGAATGTTCCGGATGACCTCACCAAATGGGTATGACCAGATGACCATTTTCCTCTCACCCAGGAGTCAGGGAGCTGGTATAGCCTGCTGTGACAATGGGTGAAATCAGTAGTCAGCAGGGCACAGCTTCCAGATCCTCAGCTGCTCAGCCTCCTTCATTTGACTTCATCCTCGTGCCCTGTATAGTTATAAGAACCACACGCTGTGATAGAGAGAATTGCCTCCACATACCTGAGGCAGAATTTCTGAATATGCTGTCACTTCTCTCTTCCTGTCATGAAGAATCTCACATCAATGACTTAGTCTTATTCGAACCATGATATCTCTCTCTCTCTCTCTTTCTCTCTCTCTCTCTCTCTCTCTCTCTCTCTCTCTCTCTCTCTCTCTCTCTCTCTCTCTCTCTCTCTCTCTCTCTCTCTCTCTCAAGTGGATGCTCATCTCCAGCTATTGAGAAAGATTTCAAGTGTAAGGAACAAAGAGCTTTCTCATTGAGCCATAGTCCTGACCACACCGGAGGCTGCAGTGTGGGAGCAGCACTGACCCGAGGGAGAAAGCAGAGAAGAGCTACAGGAAGCTGGGAAGGTGCCAGGAGGCCAAGCAGTGACCCAGGCAGCCACCTGTGGAGACAGAGCACACGTGTCTGAGGGCTGCCCTGGAGTTCACTTCATGTGATACAGGTGTGCACCCTGTACGGCGTGCTTCCTGTGTGGAATCCTCCCTCCACCCCGCCCCTTTTGTATCACTCTGAGGATGGCCAGAATCCCAGCATGCACCTTCGTGTGCATGCTTGCCCATATTTTCATTAACAGAAAGCTATATACACACACCCCTCTAACTCTTTCTTATGGGGCCTGCAGGTCAGAGTTCTGGGAGGACACAGTCATCCTAGATGGGTAAAATAAAAAGTCGTTAGTGAAAAGACTCCTTCCTAGGTGGGGAGGGCCAAAGCATTCACGGGGGATGCTGGGCAGGTGCAGAAAGTTGCTGCCATGAGAGAGAGGGAGAAAGAAACCTAGGAAGTCAGAGAGGCAGGGAGAGAAGGACCCAAGGGCACAGGGAGGAAGGGAGAAAGGGAGGCGGGGGAAATGGAGACAGGAGACGGGAGAGGCAGGGAGGCAAGGAGACAAGGGGACAGGGAGGCAGGGAGGAAGGGGGAAGAGAGGCAGGGAGGCAGGGAGGCAGGGAAATGAAGAAGAGGAGAAAGGAGGTAGCGGGGCAAGGAAAAGGGGTACATGGAGAAATGATAGGTACTATGGGTGGAGAAAAGCTATCTATTTAATTCCTAAAACTATCATTGAAAAATACCTGGGAAATAATTTTTCATATAATTTTTAAAAGTTTTGTGTGCACAAGCATTTGTGGAGTGTCAGGTGTGTGTGCATGAGTGCAGGCTCATAGCAAGAGCCTTTCTTTAGGTACCATCCACATTCTTCTTATGGGGGACGATCTCACTGGACTCAGTCTTGCCAGGTATGCTAGTTTGGCTGAGCAGTGAGCCCCAGGGACCCATCTGCATCCTCTTGCCCAGCACTGGTTTGCCCACAGTGTACACCATCATGCAGATCTTTCCTCCCCCTCACAAAACAAAGCATCAGTTCTGGGCCTTGAACTCGGGTTCTCAGCCTGCAAAGTAGGCACCTCCTCCAGTCCTTGACGTCAGCCCTTTTGCTTGTTTTTAAGATGGCAAGCTAAACTCTGCCTGTTGATGTGTCAATCAAGAGAATAAACGTTACTGGGTCATTTGCTGTCCTTTCAGCAGGCAGACGAATTACCGATGAGGAAGATGAAGCCCAGAGCTTAGCTGTGTCAAAACTTGAAGCTGAACATTGGCTCCTTGCATGGAGTAACAATGACCTGCCTGCACTGGTTTCTAGAGAACGTGCTTCACACTGTGTTTAGAAAAGAAAGGGAGGACATCCTGGTTTTCATTTCCCCCCCCCACACACACACCTGGGAAATTCTGGTCTCTGAGAGAGCCACTTCTGCATGGCTGGCAGTTTATATTCTGTGGAGAAATGTGAAGCAAATGTATGATGTCTAGAGTGAAGATGGCCGAGGGCTTGTCCCAGAGAGGCGAAAATGTGGTTCTGGGTGGGAAGCGAGGTCCTTACATCACTCCGTGGACTCAGTGTGCTCTGCTCTCTCAAATAGACTGAAAACAGGACTGTGCCCACAAGGAGCCAGCGTGTGCTACTCTTCTGGCCTGACCTTTTGTCTTGGCAATGGGCAAAGTTGGCTTGCCAACCTCGACGGATTGCACACTTCTGGGGTTGATATAGAAGGTCCTGATCCCTTTTCAACCCTCGGGCCCAGAGCTCACGCAGAGGCTGCGCTGAATGTTCTGTCACTGGTGGGAATTCAAGTGGGAGGCTAAAGAGGGGGAGAGGCAATGAGACTCCAGCAGGGAGCTAAGCTTCCCCGAGCGCAAGGCAGTCACAAGACGCTGTGAGTGATAGGATCCTAAGCTGAATCGTGCTGAGAGAGGCTTTGGGCATCCTTCTCTCCTTTCTTTGTCTCAGACTTCATCCTAGTAGCAGGGTACCACAGGAAACATTTTCTTCCCAGACCCCACACAGCTCCCCACTGGGATGGAAGAAGGCACTGGAAGAGTCTAGGTATCATCGACCCAAGGCAGTGTCTCCTAGATGTATTGAGTGGTGTGGTTAGGAGGGGAGTCATTACAAGTCGGTCCCCAGACAGGACCTTTTCCTTTGAGTCCTGCAACCCTCACTCATTGCACAACTTCCCACCAGGACACCTTGTTCCAAAGACATCGTGGCTGGACACAGGAGCCCAGGAGATTGACAACTGAGGCGATCCAAAGGTTGTCACATGACGCCAAACGCTGAAACAAAACAGAAATGTAATCTGTCCAGTTCATGTAAACCTAGGGGAATTGAAATACATGAAACTGGGGTCACCACTCAGTGTTTGTTATGGCTTTACCACAGCGGCCTGCCTGAGCACAGCACGTGCCCCTCAGGTCACATGCAGGATTGCCACAGCCTCCAGGTCAGCACCCTGGAAGAACAGGAAAGGAAAAATTCCCACCACAAGAGAAGAGATGATCGCGAATGAGAGGCCTCAGACAGGGCACACAAAATCAAAGCCAGTCAAAATTCCAAAGCGGTTGAGCCCCAAAGCCCTACCACTATTGGAGAAGAGGTTTGACGACCGATTGCTGCTAAGGGAGAGACAGTCACTTTGAGGACATGACTGCTGGTGGGTTTCTCATGCCCCAGTGGGTGGCCATACACCATGGACAAATGGGCAGCACTAATTGAACTTGAGGGGCTATTAACAAGAAAACTAAAACAAACAACATGGAGAGGCCATGAAGTTGGGAAGAACTTGGAGGGGGCACTAAAGGGGAGTTAGGGGGAGGTAATGGGTAGATTATATCGATGTATGTTGTATAAATGTATGGAACTATCAGACTATAACATATTATTAAATAGAAGTGTGGATTTGACAATACAACAACTATTCTACCAAAAATCTTGTGAGGGATGAGAGGTGGTTAACATGTCAGAAGTCAGCAAGCCATCACTAAACATTGAGCCTGCAGCTGGGACCATGATAAGCATTGCTATTATCATAGTGGAAAAGGGTGCATTTTCATGGGGCTGCACCAGTATGCTTTGGCTAGGGACCAAATGACACAAACAACAGACATTTAATGGGAGGCCCAGGACCAAGATGCCTAGGAAGGAGTCCTCCTACTGTGATCGCTTGACATCTTCAATGTTGAGGAGGGGGAAGGGCAGCTCTTAGAAGGACGTTGCTTTTGTTGTCCCAGGGACCTGCTTTATGGCCTCTTGTAGCTGTGGTGACCCCCATAGAGGATTTGTTTCTAAACACAGCTGCATTGGGAGTTAGGACTTTGATATAGGAGGTTTGCAGGCACTGGGGTGTTCACCTACAATGCAGAGGCATGAGAAACAAGATCCCCACCCTGTAATAAAGAACCAGTGAAGGCACACCCACTGTTAGCATGTCATTCTGCAGCTAGGGACACCAGCAAAGAAGAAAGGCACAAATGGCTGGCTGTCTTATTGTTTGGGCACCAAACAGTGGCTTTTAAAGTCCCTGACCATGAGAAACTTAGCCCTCTGTTTTCCACAGGCTGGGACCCTGAAGAGTTGCAATCTTCCCACTCTTCCCCTGATCCCACATCCTGTTGGTTAAGGATGCAAAGCTGTCTGATGGATATATTGGGGCTTGAGAATGTCCCTTCTCTGACAATGGACTCAGTCATATAGGAGACCGCCTACAACTTCCCAACTCCCAGCATTCCAAGACCAGCAGACACCAGATACCTGGGAGGGCAGAGAGACTCCTCGCACCTCCTGCTTATCTCTGACTCTTTGATCATCTCTGAGTGCACCTCTTACTGAAAATGAGCCGTAATGCAGTGGTTCTGACATTACTGTCAGATTATCCAGTGATGGTCATTTTTGGCCATGTGGTAATACTTCACAGTTTCTTTCTAGGAATGAAATATAGCAGGCATCATTAAAGGAAACCTGTTCAATTGTATAAAATCTTAGGTAGAATGAGATTCCATGAAGACTATCAACTTGATCTGATAAGATGGTGACTGTCTTGGTGGGGTGGGTTCTTCCATAGCCCTGTAACTGGGAACGTTCAAGGAAAGCAGGACAGAAGACAACACCATCTTCAAGTCTCTGTGCCAGCCTGCTTGATAATATCTCCATATTGCCTCTCAGCTCTTTCCATCAAAGTTCCCAAGGGGGTGTGTGTGCGCGCGCGCGTGTGGAGGTCAGAGGTCAACACTGGGTGTCTCCCTCAATTACCTTCCACTATATGTTTTGAGATGGGGTCTCTCATTGAACCTGAAGCTCCTTGGTTCAGCGAGACTGAATGGCCATCAGGCCCCAGTGATCCTCCTCAGCAATGGGATTGCAAGGCTCTACTACCACACCCAGCTTTTCGTACATGGCTGCTGGGAATCGAATTCACATCCGAATGCTTACAAACACATAGCCTAACACTTTTCCAACGCCAACTTCTCTCCAGCCCCAAGGTCCTAATTTTTTTTTAAAAAGTAAATGCCTAGAGAGATACGATATGTCCCTAACTGCTTCAGTCACCTAGTTAATACTAAAGCTGCTTGGATTATGCACACCAAGCCTTACCCACACAGCACTATGGACTAAGTGTGAGAATGAGAGTCATCATCCTATGTCTGTCCCCGGGGACTTTTGAGATACAGAGAGAGTTCCTAGCAATGCAGAAATCTGCCAGACTATGTGTGGTTCATGAACATCTTGCAATAAAAGCTCCTCAGAAGAATAACAGTGTGTCTAGAGTCTCTTGAAGTAGCAGCAATTGAGTGTAAATTGAGAGGACCAGCAGCTTGTATGGCTTGCACAGATTCATACCCAGGCAACTTTCTTGTATAGTCTAGGGTCAACTGCTTAGGGAATGATGCTGCCCACAGTAGGCTGGCCCTCTTACATCAATTAACAATCAAGACAGTCAATCTTGATTGTTAATTCCTCATCTGAGGTTCTCCTCTTTGCTACTTTCTTGGTTGTGCCAAGTTGTATCAGTTACAACTAGCCAGGACAGTTTCTCTCTCTCTCTCTCTCTCTCTCTCTCTCTATATATATATATATATATATATATATATATAGCTGTTATAATAGCCACAGTTAATAACACTTTGCTTGTCATGTTCAGTAAACCCTTTATCTATAGATCTTTGAGAATGTCTGAAGCAACCTCTTACTGATTTTCATAGGTACTCAGCCAATTACCATGAATATTCCTGATAGACTGGGCTGCTAACAAAACCAGGCCAAACCTAAAATAGAATCTCTGGTAAATATTGTGGGCAAATAGACCAGTGACCTGTGAGGGCTCAGGTTTCCAAGGGGTTCAGCCAGCTGATGCCTCACCTTGCATGGCTTAGCTGCATGACCTCTTCTACCCCAGAAAAGCCCCACAATGCTCCCGCTCTCAGGAAACATGGTCTCATTTCGATTTCAGACTCAGCAAGAGACGCCCAGAGCAGGTAACTTCCTCGGTCACAGAAGTACCATGAACATGTTTACATAACACTAGGTTCTCTAAACACAAGGCAGTGCCTATTTTAGTGTGTCAGGGGCCACTGGGTCATATGAACAGTTGATACAAGAAGGACGCACAGCCTTGTACCAGGGGTCCCCTGAGGTCACGCTGCAGCATGTCACCTGGCTGTGTGTAAGGTGTAGGATGCTCTCAGCACACGCGTAGCAAAGAAACCTTTATCCTACTAGCCAGTGCAACTGAGCACACTTGACCTCATAGACTCACATCTTACTTTTCTGAAACTCATGTTGCAACCCTTGTATCAGAGACACACACTGTGGGATTTGCTGGGTCACACACAAAATCCTCCAGCTTTGGGCTCTTGGGAGCCAAAATCTAAATCCTAACACCCTGTTAAAGTTTACACTGAGCAGAAAGCTCCAGATCCTGAGTTCTCCTCTTCTTTTAATATATTTTGTTGTTGTTGTTGTTGTTGTGTGTGTGTGTGTATGTGTGAAGGTGTGTGCATGTTTATGTGTGGGAGTGCACATACGTAAGTGTGCATACACAGGGAGAGGCCAGAAGTCCACGTCAGATGTTCTTCCTTGAGGAATATCTGTGGGACATGAGACCCTCATTTCCATAAATTAAAGAGACTAATGAAAATGAGTTTTTAGAATAACATTCTGCAGAAAGGGGTGCCAACAGAGAGAAGGTAAAAACTACTCCCAGCCCCATTTTAATTTTTAAAGGAAAGCACTAAGCCGTGGAGGGGTGGCCATTCATGTAGAAGCTGAATGGTGCTTACACACGTTTTTGTTTCCATGTGCAACAGCTAGGCAGAGCAAAGGTTCACACTAGACATTGACTACACCAGCAGCTGTGCTCTCCTACCAGGAGGCAGGTGGCTGGAATGACATGCAACACAGTCTCCTGCCCAGTGCCACTAGGGATCAAGAACAGCAGCTGTTGTCCATTCCAGTTCCCTGCTGACATAACTCAGAGGCATTTCTGGAGAGTTCTGTGAGTGAGTCACTTACTTCCCAGCATCCCGGTGATGGTGACGTTGCTCATTCCCCTGACAGACATTCTGCCATCACCCAGTTTCGTCCTATTGGGTGGCAGTTTCCTCTGAATTGAAACAGTCTCTCCAGGAAGGATCCAGGAGGCTCATGAGACTCAGAAGGTAAACAACTCACAAGTCTTAAGGATATTCCTGAAACGAACAAGGCTTACAAGGCCCCGACCTAAAGGAGAAGCAGAAAATAATCGGGAACAGGAGACTCTGAGCAACCTACCTTTCTGGAAGCCACACTGGCAAGTTCAGGGATGAAACTTTTTTAAAATCTTCATATATGCTGGGGTGTGTTTCTTTTGTTTTTATGATGAAGCTGCCTTTAAGTCACCCAGGCTCCTGTAAGTAACTCCAATAAACTCAAGGGTTGGCCAAGTTGGGCTTCGGTGGAATCACTACTTTGGTTGCATTTGTCAATGCCATAAGGGGTGAGCAGACATTTATTCATATGGCTCCAGGAAAAGTCACATGACATCTCTGAGAGTGAAAGCTCACTCTTCTCATGGGAAGCCACCAGAGAATGGATATGTGACCTGTTCTGGCCCATTAGAGGGAAAGCATGCTTTTGGAGGTATTTCTGTCATGGCTGATGGTTTTCTCTGGAGTTTCTTGAAAAGAACCCAGAGGCAGAGGTTTATGAGTCAGGCAGTTTATTTAAACAATCATAGAGAGGAGAGAAGATCACTAAAAACACAAAGAATCTCAGCTGTGATGTAGTCTCCAGCAGGGCTTCAACCAATCCAGCTCCAGGTCTAAGGTGGCCTTCAGAGGGAGTTATACATGGATTTGTTTTCCTTCTCTGCCTTTGGATGTGGTTGTTGTCAGTTCTTGAGCACAGATATTCTTGGCAGGGTGAAGGGTGCACCGATGTGGGCCATCCCTGGCATGTGAACATGACCTGGGTCTTGTGACCCTCTCCCCAGGAGGGATTTCTCACTTGAGCCATTAGTAGTCAGTACTAGCAGCAACTTGGGGGAAGTAGGAGCACTGGCCAGGTAGTTTTGTGGGTACCACTGCAGTATCCCCCTGTCCTGCTCAGTCTCCGTGACTTTGTGGAAGTCATTTTTATAAGCACCTCCTCCTGCACTGGGGTATTTCTAGGAGAGCAAGTCAAGGAAGACTTGTGGATGGTACCATGGCTAGAATCTCAACAGCTCATCACCAGGCCATACCTGATGTTTCTCCTCTTCCTCCCCACTGCCCTTCTCAGGTTCTCCACACTCTTATCTCATGTTTCTACTAACTTAGGGGATGGAGACACAGGTTAGTCCTTCAGCATGAGTCTCTACTCGGTCGCCACACTGTCTAGTTACCAACATACATAAAGGAGGGCCACGTGGAAACTGTGGCAATCACCTAGAGCCAGGCCCTTCCTCCCACGCCCCACCACACTCGCCTCCTCTAGAAATCCAGACCCTACTGTCTCCTTTTCATGCTTCCGGGTTCATTTGTGCAAGACTCAGATTGGTGGGGCAGCTAACAAACTTACGGGTCAGAAAAACATTGGAGCTGGCATATGCTGCCTCCAGAAGCTAATCTCTTTAGGCCGAGGTTAAATGTCAGCGATATGCCTCTTTCAGGAGTTGTTATATGTTCCATACCATGGGGAGCTGGGTGTCCTCACCCTCCAGGTTGTACTTGCCCTGCAAGATCCCAGGCCTTCCGCTACACTGCCTGTTCACTGTGGCTGGTGTTGAGCCTGGTATTAGCAACACAGCAGGCCAGAGTGAGCCTCTGCGCACAGTTCCATTGGACCAGGCCCCTGTGGACTCTACTATGAGAGAAGTGGAGAAAGTGTGTTAGTTAGCTTGCTCACTTGTGTCACAAAAGATCTGACAGAAGCAACTTAAGGAAGGAAGGAAGGTTGGTTTTGACTCACAGCTCAAGGGGAGTCCGCATTGTGTCCAGAGTCAAGAGGCAGAGCTAGAGGAACGCTGGTACATGTGCTGCTTTCTCCCCTCCCCCAGCCCCTTCAGGATAGAATCCCCAGGACGTCCATGGGAGGGTACCAAACACATTCAGTGGGAGGAGCTTTCTCCCTTAGTTAAACCTCTCCAGAAACCCCCTCACAGGACCTCCCAGAGGTGTGTCTCCAAGGCAGTTAGTTCAAAGTCCAAGCAAGTTAACAATGAATGTTAACAGCAGCAGAAAGCAACAGCTAGGGACCATCACAAATTACTTCTGAACTTTCTTCATAGGAATGGGCCAAGAAAGAATTTTTCAGTGCAGAGGCTGGATACTGTGATATATGCTTGGTGCTGCTTCATCCGCTCAGAGGTTAACACATCTAACCTAGTGGCTTCAGTTGGGGTGGTCTTCAGGTGGAATGTGGACTATCCCTGCCATTTTCCCCAGGATTGTGACAGACACTTTCTGTCCTATTAAAAATAGGGATGAATCATCACAGCCATGCCTGGTTGGCCTTGATGCCACAAACTGTGTTAGTTAGGGTTTCTGTTGCTGTGACCAAAAGTAGCTTGGGGAAGAAAGGGTTTATTCCATTTTATAGCTTGTCCATCATCCAGAGAGGCCAAGGCATTCACCGGAGGCAGGAACTGAACCAGAGGCCATGGCTTGTTTGCCATGGCTTACTCAACCTTACTTCTTATAGCACTCGGGACCACCAGCCCATGGGTGGCACCACCCACAGTGATCTGAGTCCCCCAGATCCACTGCTCCAAGCCTCCCAGGAATATAAACAGAACATAGCATAACAAGACACAATAAGACTAGACATAGACCCTGGCTGGATGAGGTAACCAATGGGGGGAAAGGGTCTCATGGGCAGGCAAAAGAGTCAGTGACACCCCCACTCCCATTGTTAGGAGCCCAACAAAAACCCTGAGCTGAACCACCACACCATGTATGCAGAGGATCTAATGCAGACCCGTGCCGGCTCCACGGTTGCTGTGTCAGACTCTCTGAGCCTCTATGAGCCTTGCTTAGTTAGTTCTGTGAGCCAGGTTCTCCTGGTATTCTTGACCTCTCTGGCTCCTACAATCTTTCCTCTCCCTCTTCTGTGGGGTTCCCTGAACTCAGCCTAATGTTTAGCTCTGGATCTCTGTATCTGCTCCCTTAGCTGTTGGAGGAAGCCTCTCTGACATGCTCGTTTATTTTTAATTGTTCATGCTTGTTAGAACCCTCAGTTATTTCAGCTCCAGCATCTTCCCTGCTGTACAAGTGGCCCACAAGACCCAAATCCTTTGTGTATCCATGCTGTTGAGCTGCTAAACGTCCTCCCCTCTCCTAGCATGCACCACTATACTAAATAGTATTCTCAGTGCTTCAAGTATAGTGTCCCTAGTACAGTGTCCCCAGTATGGTGTCTTTGTTCCCAGAGACAGAACCTAGAATTCCTGGTGATTCCCTACTGAACCCTGATGTCTGCCTCTCTGCCACTATCAAGGAGATAGGGTCTTTAATGCCCACTGTGGGAGCAGGTTCTGATACAAGATAGCCAACATAGGATCCCAGGAAGGAAAGCAGGCCCCGGATACAAGGTACAAGGGTCTTTTGAATGACAGAGTTTTGGGGGTAGGACTTTGCGATGAGCTGCCATCAGCCCATGTTCTGGGTAGTGGAAGATGAAGGTTACCATCCCGAAAGGTAGCAGCTGGAATGCGTCTATGTCCACAGGAAGTCACAGCCAACCCTCTTCTTCCTCTGGAGAGCTCTGTGTCTTAGGATGGTGTTGAGTGACCAGACCCATGCTGAGCACAAAGGGAGCGTCTGAGGTCTGAGGGGATAGAGCACGGATGTGAGGGCAATAAACTAGAAATCCTGCAGTCCTCTGAATCTATTGAGCTTCTTAATCAACATTGCTGGGCTTCAAGGCCCATTTGACCGCAATCTGAGCAAGTTTTCTCTTCCTTTGAGAGGTTGCCATTGTGGCTGACACACTGCTGGAAAATTGAATTTATGGGACGGATGGAGGAAATGGAAGGAGAATAGGCAAGACTGATTGGATTTTTTTTCTAAGTATAGGCCTGCTTTTTCAAAAAAATATATATATATAGAATGTCATGAACTAGGGAGAGTGCTGCAGAGATACAGATACATTAGCGCTCATCTCTTCCTGTTTTGTTTGTGTTGACTGCCTCGCTACTCCACCAAAGCAACCAATTGCTTCAGCGATGTTTAGCTCCGCTGCCCTATTAAAAGGAAGAAAGGCCCTATATTACACTCTGATGTCCAGAGCACGGCAGCTGGGTCTGTAGCAACGCATTCCTCTTACAAGGCAAAGGGCTTTCGATTCTTATTTTTAAGTTTGTATTAAAAGCCAGGTGCAGACCATGAAACATGTTTCGCATTAGCTGGAGCCAAAGACAGAAAGATAGGGCATAAAGTAAAACCCGTCCTTCAGGTAATTGCAGTGGGGAGCAGAGAGAGAGAGAGAGAGGCGTATATACACATACAGCCAGCTGTTCTTCGTAAGGTGGCAAGCCAGTCAGGGCATAGGCAGTAGGCACGTCAAGAGGAAGTTCGGAGCTTTAGGCTCAGTGCTGCACGTGCGCATACAGAAGCGATCTGCTTGGTGCTGCTTTGACAGGCAGTGAGCCTCAGTGATATCCCTGCCTCCTCGTCTACCAACTGTTGACCGTGAGCCTTTTTTATATCCAAAGCATAACAATAACAAAGCAGAAAAATTATAACCATATTGCTGCAGTAAATACTTTTATTTCAGGTTATTATAAAGGAAACTATTGGTCTCTGGAACATAACCATTGTGACAGGAATGAAGATGGCTACTGAGTGCAGAGCAGGTAACACTTGGATATGCCGGATGCGGGATAAATCACGTTCCGGATGAGAAAAAGAAGGACCGTGCAGGATTTTACGTTATTAAAAGCAATATGTAATTGAAAGTTTTTGATTTCTCTTCTAGAATTTCCCACCTAATATTTTCAGACCACAACTGACCACAAGCCAATGAAGCCATAGAAAGAGAAACCGTGGACAAGGGGAACTACTATATTCAAATTCCTTCTCTTCCTGTGCCCTGAATGTCCACGAAAGCCAACTTCCTTGTGAGAAAACTGAGACTCCATTAGGATATGATAAGCCTGATAATTTAGGGCTGTATGCAGGCTCAGGAGTTCCACAGTGGCTGCAAATATTTGGAAGTTGGGAAATTTATCACAAATCCACCCTGCCCCATCAACCCTACACCCTAGATACTGAGCCCCCATCCTTGCAGGTTGCAGGTTAACTAGATCAACTCTCCATGAGCATCAAGCTTGTCTGATCTACCATTCTGTCCTCTGGAAGGGCACCTCTCCCAAGCCCTCACATGGAAAATGGCTTGTAGTTAACAGGCTTCCATTTGTTTCATGATGTGTATGTGGGTTATGAAGGCCAGCAGACTGCCCAGCTGTGCTCTTTTTTTTTCTTGTATTTTTGAGACAGGGTCTCTCTTTGGACCTGGAACTTGACAAGTAGGCTAGGCTAGGTGGTCAGTGAGCCCCAGAAATCTTTCTGTCCTTGACTTGCCAACACTGAGGTAACAAGTGTACATGTGTTTACCATTACTCCCAGTTTTCCTTCTTTCTTCCTTCCTTCCTTCCTTCCTTCCTTCCTTCCTTCCTTCCTTCCTTCCCTTTTTTTCCCATGGGTTCTGGGACCAAACTTAGATTTTATAGACTTTCCCAGCTCCTTCAACTCCTTTTAAACGGTGCTCCCTATGATAGTTGATGGCATTGCCTTTCTTTCATTTTCTTTGGTTTTTTATAAATAGTTACATGCCACGATGGACAGTAAAAGCCACCAATAAGGGCATCTTTCTCTGTACTAAGAAGGATAAGATGTATCTATACAGGATACAGTCTCACACTACAGGGCAGACAAGCCATACAGCCAGGACTCTACAGGTGGTCCTGAGCTTGCATGGGGCATCCTCCTTAGAAATCCACTGTGAGTTAAAATGAACTGATGTCCAAACATCACTCCTTGGAGTACCATGGCCACACAACACTGCACTGCAGGGGTGTCACGAAGGAGGATGGTACTGTGTGCTGCACAAAGAGCCAGACTTACAATTCCAAGCACACTTTATTCTCAAAACAGCATTACATCGAGAAAGCCTAAGACAAGCCAACTTCAGCCAGGCACCATCTGTGTGGCAGTAACTGAGGGCTTGGGTAAACAGGAATATACTGAGATTATCTCAGTCGTCTGTTATGTTTGAAATTCTCATAACAAAATGCTGGGGTAAAATCCAGGCAGCGTCATTCAATGTTGTGTTCTCTCAGATGGCACAGAATACCTATCCTGTTGACGGGAAGGGGGTGGCATCTTGTAGAGAGTTGGGTCAAGTACCCACGGGGCATGTGGAACTCACCGTTGCCCCACGTTGTTGTTGAGGTTCTCAGGTTCCTCTCTGAGGAGATTTATAGCCAACAGACTGAGCTCAGAGCCCTGTTAGTCTCAACCAGCTGGCCCAGCTCTGTTCCATGGCCCCACATCTCATTGCCCTACTTTTCCAAATGCCACCTGGAGTGCATACAGCCCCGCAGGAAGCCTTCCAAATGTGTTTTTAATCTATCTGCTGCAGCAAGAGGTAGCTTCACATCCCGAAGCAAGGTAGGCTGTTGTGCCGCGCATTTGTTTAGGAAAGAATCATGACCAGTGTGAACCTAGATTCCATCAGATAGATATACCACGCTTGTGAGAGTTTCTAAAACAACCTGGGATCAACCTTTCCGTGAGAGAATAGCGAAGGCTCAGGGTGACACACTTTGGAGAGCAGACCACCAAGGCAGAAAACAAGGGGACAGGACACGACCTACCCAGAAGCATCAAACCCTAGGGACTGCAAAAAAAGTCACTGTAGACAGTCACTGCAAGAAAGTAACCGCAACAGGCCTAAAGAAAACAGTACCAGGCACCAGTAGCTGACTTGTGCTTAAAGGGGAACAGGAGAGCTCCATGCCCAACCCAGAGTTCCCAGTTCCAAATAGCTTGGGGTTAAAGGAAACACAGTCATGGGAACTGAGGGATGTCAGGCTCACAGGGAATATGCAAGATGATTGTGATACAGCCGGAGCCCTCTGTGGCTCTCAGTGTCTTATGGGATGACTGTAATTTGACACCCAATCTGTGACTCACCAATGGAACCACTTAATAGTTCCTGTTTAATATTTTTGAGTCATAGACTATCAAAGCGATGCTCCATAATCTGAAAGAAAAGAGTTCAAAGGTGAGATGCGAGGTTAATTTTTGGTGTCGATTTGACCAGATCACAGGGCACCCAGGTAACTAAACAGTGTTTCTAGGCATGTCTGGCAGGTGTCTGACCTTTCTAGGCGATGCCAACCGTGGATCTGATGAACTGGGTAAAGCAGAATGCCCTCCCCAGGATGGGTGCCCATCACACCATCCTAGGAACCTGGGCAGAACAAAAGGCAACACACATCCTGCCTGCGAGGGCCAGCTCGTGAATTCTTCTTCCCTTGGACTGGAGCTTGTACCATTCAGTCCCTTGGTCCTCGGATCTTTGCCCCCAGCCTGAACTACATCAGCAGCAATTCCTGGTCCCCAACTTGCAGATGGCTGATACTGTGGCTATCTTAACCTCCATCATGTGTGGATCCATTCTGCATTCCCCGTCCTTCTACCCTACAGCCTCTCCATGACTCCGTGACTCTCCAGACCGGCTTGACTGGTAAATGCCAGCTGCAGGAAATGACTCCTCTGATCTGGGCATCCTTTGTGTGGAATGAGGTGAGGATACGGCCAGAAGACAGTGAGCTCTGAGAGGCTTATAGCTCGCGCCCCCATCTCACCACAGAGAAGAGCAGCCATCATCCAGATGTGCCAGTTGCCCACTGGGTGACACAGTGAAGTCAACAGCAACAGGAAGAGGGGAGACATACTTCAGGGTCTCCTTAGGCCTTGCTTTGAGCCCTGTGATGGATGAGTGGCAAGTTCCACCCTTCCTGTCTTAGATGCAGCAGTGTGCCCTGGTCATTGTTGGCCCCCTGCAGAGCATTCCAAGATAGTTTCCAAACATATTCCAGAGGGAATAAAATAGCTTCAATATATATTTTCTACCTTTCTTTTCCTGTTTCTGAGACAAAATACCCTGACAGTATGGCTTAGAGGGAAAGGGAGCATCCTAGCTTGCAGCTGAAGGCATAGTCCCTCACAGCAGGGAAGTCCAGGCACCGGGAGCCGGAAGCTGTTGGTCATGTCACACCCTCAACTGGAAAACGTGAGAGGTAAATAGAAGCTGCTGCCCAGCCTCCTTTCTCCTTTTATAGAGTACAGGATTCCCTGCCCAGGGAACGACCCACCCACAGCTCAGGTAGAGCGTCCCACAACAGTTAACATAATAAGATAATATCCACAGGCGTGTCCAGAGATCAGACTCCTGGGCCACTGTAGATTCTGACCAGTCAAAACCTACTATCACTGTGTGTGTGTGTGTGTGTGTGTGTGTGTGTGTGTGTGTGTGTGTGTGTGTGCAAAGCAGAAGAGATGTGAAAAGGGGTGAGAGATGATGTTACTGATGAAGTCGTTAGCAGAGAGAAATGTGCCTCTGCTCAGCCCTGGCCCAGCCCTGCTAACATTTGAGAGCTCATGTTGAGATATGAGAGAGGGAGCTGTGGCTTGACTAACATACAGACTCCAGTATAATAGTTTTAGAATTCTTTGAGAACGTCATACATGCATACAATGTATTCTTATCAGACTCCCTCCCACTCCTTTCCATAACTCCTAAGTCCGCCCCTACCTTTCCAACTTCATGTCCCCTCCCCCACTTTTTGTAACTTGGCAAGTCCCACTTATGGTGCCCGTCTGGGTGTGGGGGCAGGTACTGGTACACAGTCAGCATACCAGAAGTAAGCTTTCCATATGGAAATTGACTCTCTGCCCCAGATGCCATCACTATGTCCTCAGAGATGGAGGCTTGTGAGGGCCTCCCCCTTCTTCTAGAGTGTCAACCAGCTTGATCTTAAGTAAGTAAGCACAGCAG
Source organism: Arvicola amphibius (assembly GCF_903992535.2). NCBI lineage: Eukaryota > Metazoa > Chordata > Mammalia > Rodentia > Cricetidae > Arvicola > Arvicola amphibius. The sequence goes on along the minus strand of NC_052052.2, from coordinate 148,567,482 downwards.
CCGTGAGTTCCTGATTCGGGGGCCCTGCCTCATTTGTCACCCCAGTGACACAGTCTCTGCACTCGGACTAATCATGAGTTTCCACATTAAGCACCATCCGCTGTATAAAGAAATCTCTCTCATGATTTCTGAGGGCTGCACTCACTGATGGGTAGAAAGACCCAAATTTAGAGAGTACTTTGATACGGTATCCATATATACGTATCTTATGTTAGCAACATAAGAGCAGCAGGTTCACCTTGCAGTCTGGGAGCTCCCCAACTATGGGTTCTTGGCCCAGTTTTCCAATACCAATAATGCATTTCCTTTTGCAGAGCAGGCCTTGAGTCCAATCAGAAAGTGGTTGGTTATCGTGATAGCATCCGTGTGGCTGGTTGCCACGGGCATATCCTGCAATGTCGGTCATTACTGTAGGTTCACAGTTTCGTGAGACTGTCGCTGACTTCTTCCTCCCAACAGCTTACATGACACTTCCTGATATTATGAAAGCTAGTCAGCAGGGAGGAAGCTTTGGGTCAATGCCAACTTGATTTCTCCATGTCCTGTGGCCAAAGCGTGTGGTGTCTTCAGCAAGAGCAGCTTACCGTCAAGTTTACACACGTGGGCGGCAGGTGCTTCACCTGCAGAGCCAGCTCCCGGTCTCTCCTGTTTATGATAAGAACATCCATTTCTGGGCTTTACCTGCTTTATAGGAAGGTGAGTTTTGAAGGAGAACCATGAGCAATGGCAGTAGCCTGTATTGTTTGGGGAATGTCTCTGGAACACGCCTACAAAGCAACTTCCTGGAAAGTATCCCACCCTTTGCACTTGTCTTTTTATTTGGCAACCTATGGCTTTAAGGAGTAGCATCAGCCTCCATGTCAAGCAACTCCAGTTACACACACACACCACACACACACACACACACACACACACACACACACACACACACACACACTATAGATTCTTACAGCAGAATTTGAATCTGCAGAATAAAATCGTGAGCACATATGCACACATAATGCTCACACACACTGTGCACACACACTTTCATTTTCTCATCAGATAATACAAACACTTATCACCAAGGACTCCAGGACCCAACAGTGCTCAGCCTTAACCCTACTGCTCACTTCCCCAAAAGCCCTGGAAGAAGCATGACATGAACAGGTAATACCACAAACTCTACAGTGCTTGGTGAGGATGCTGGACTGAGCATGCTCTGTGGGATATCCTGTTTTAGTCCCGGCCTGGGACTGTCCCTCCTGCCCTCTGTAGATGAGGAAGCATAGCCTTTGGTTTTTCCCATGGTCTAGCTTAGGTCACAGGCAGACTGGCTTGCGAGCAGCAAGTGTGCCTATCCGCCATCTATCCCTCTAGTCTCTTCCTGGAAAAGACTTTCCTGGCATGCAAACACCAGGGGCCTGGGCAAGCGCCGAAACCCTTTACTCTGAAATCAGGAAGAGTCACTGCCATGCAAAAGCTCTCCTCGTATTCTGCTTTAGCTGTAGCCATCTGCACAGCCCTGAACGAGATGCTTTCATTCTGAGATTTTATAGCAGTTGATATGTTTTCGCCCTTTCTTAAAAATTCTCTTCTAGGAACAGCTCATTCCCAGAAGCACTCCCTCAAAGAGCAACCAGGAGATGAAGATCTCTGCTCATCACCGAGGCCTGGGTTTGAGAAAGTTTCTAAGGTTGCTATTGTTTTTCTTATTATTTGCATTATTTATATGCCAACGCAATTTCCCTGAGTTTTTCACAGTATTAATAATAACAGAAGTAGTTCACTCCATCTTATAAAGCAAGCGAAACCCAGAAACACGATGTTCTTATCAGAAACAGGAGTAGCTGGGAGCTTAGAGGCCATGTGAAAGCCAGGTATGGCAGCATGTATCTGCTGCTTCAGGAGGCAGAAATGGGGGGCAGAGAGTCTAGGGGCTCATTGGTCATCCAGTCTGGCCAGAATGGCAAACTCCAAGTTCAGTGAGAGATTCAATCTCAAAAAAAGGGGGGGAGGGAATGGTAGAATAAGACACCTGATGTCAATGAGCAACCTTTCACATGCACATAGTAGCATACACATACATACACCACACCACGCATATGCACATACACACGCTTATACACATATATATGCACACACACACTGCACACCTACACACATGCACCACACACACACACACATATACATACACCACACGCATATACAAAGAGTATAATGAGCAAAGAAACCTTGTTTAGGGAAGTGTATGAAGGTACAAAGGTCTTTCAGAAGACAGAATACTGCAGCTTATTGTAAAACTAACTCTTGAGGATAACTCAGGTGTATGTCAGAAATATAAGAATTGAACATGCATCAATATAATACCCCATAGCGATAAATATGATGTTTTCTTGATATCTTCATAAATTCTGAGAAGCAATGATAGGTGACCTAGTTTTTTAGATCTAATTCAACCCAATGGAAATAATCCCTCATAGAAGCTTTTTTCAGATAAATACAGGTTATATCAAGTTGACAATTCTAATTATCATAAGGCCTGGTTTAGTTTTGCCTGTATAATACTGCTGATGATTGCTAGGCACAAAACAAAGACATTCAGAGGAAACAGGGTACTGGGCTTTGCAATCCAGAAGGAGTCATGGACTGTATAGCCTTCACCAAGTGGTCTTTGCAGTCATGAAGCATGTAAGTAGACCAACAAAAACAGTGTATAGATAGAAGCTCATGGATCCATCATTTCCAAATACCAGATAGAAGATGAGACAAGATCATGACGCTCCTTCTGACATTGCTATTTAGGAACACCTTGGTGGGTGAAGTGCAAGTCCTTGTCATAGCTATCAAGGAAGATGCAACACACAAAACTTGCAATCAACCTGAAAATTTGAGAACTTTAAAAATCCTTTTGAACTAATATAACACAGGCAAATCCAAGAGAGGTGTAATTGGGATGGCTCATCATTACTGCAACCTGACTGCATTTGGAATCACTTAGGGACACACCTCTGCATGTGTCTGGTCAGATGGATATTTGCAAAGACATTGGACTGAGAAGGGATGGTCCTGAAGAAGGGGAGGCACCACACCATGGAGACTGAATAGGAGGAAGAAATGAATTACCACCAGCACTCATCTCTCTGCTTCCTGAGCAGGGGGCCAGCTGCCTCATGCTCTTGCCACCATGGCTTCCCTGCTGTGATGGACAGTATGGCCCCTTGCACTGTGAGCTAGCAAACCTTTCCTTTCTTAAGATATTTGCTGTCATCAGAGTAATGCAAAAGTAACTAATAAAAATAAGCTTAACAAAAGATATATGTTCAAAGGAATCCTATTCATAATAGCTTTCTAATTAAGTACCCATGAATAACTCAGAAATCTACACAGAGTGTTACAAAATGCCTAGGTAGCCCCTGGCACATGCGAGGGTGTGACTCTTTGCTCTGTGATCATCTGCCCTGTGGCACCGTGACCTTCCTGTGCTGCCTTGTGCCATCCTGGCTCAGTGACCTGGGTTCTGGTACACAAGAACTTTTCTGGATGTGTCTGAAGTATCCCTGTACTGGTTGATTCTGTGTGTCAACTTGACACAAGTTAGAGTCATCAGAGAGGAAGGAGCCCCGGTTAAGGAAATGTCTCCATGAGCTCCAACTGTAAGGCATTTTCTCAATTAGTGATCCATGGGGGAGGGTGCAGCCCATGGTGGGTGGGGTCACCCCTGGACTGGTGGTTCTGGATTCTATAAAGAAGTGGGGTGAGTAATCTATGTGAAACAAGGCCGTAAACAGCACCCTCCCTTACCTCTGCATCAGCTCCTGCCTTCAGGACCCTGCCCTGTTAGAGTTCCTGTCCTGACTTCCTTCAGTGACAGACTACAGTGTGAAAGAGTAAGCCAAATAAACCCCTTTCTCCCCAACTTGTTTTCTGGTTATGGTGCTTCATCACAGCAATAGAAACCCTGACTAAAACCATCCTCAACTTGAGAAGAGGCCTGACACAGAGGGGTACCACTGCTGTGCCTCCAGCCCCTTATTGGAGCACAGCTCTATCCAAGAGAGAAGGTGCTGCCCAAGGAGTCATGGATGGTGCCCACAGACATGAGACTGGGGCGGGCAGAGTGTCTTCATTTTGCTACAGCCTTGTGGTAGCTACTGTGTCAGGCGCACACAGAGGCTAGGAGTGACAGCAGAGGGACGAGGTGTCAATCAGAGGTGTGCACTGATTCTTTCTCATTGTGTCCTCTCTCCTGGACACTAGGGTTCTGGTTGGTGTCCTGGGCTGCGCACAGGGTCTCCTGATGCTATTTTGAAATTAAACACTCTTGCAAAGGGAACATCTCGTGTTTCCCCGGCAGCACTCTGAGCTCCCTTCCTAAGGGGCAACCTGGGTTACAGGGAAGACAGGGGAAGCTCCTAGAGGATTCTGACATGTTCTGGAATATGTCAGGAAATCTTGAGGGAGAAATGAGGTGAGATGCTGGGGTTGGGGAGCGATTCTCTTCAGCTGAGAAAGGTGGAGAAAGACATTCTTCTAAAATATTGCCTCCACCTATGTGATGGCTATCCTTGATTGTCAACTTTACTACATCTGGAATGAACCACAATCCAGACATGAAGGGCACAGCTGTGAGAGATTGTTTTTGTTTAGGTGAATTCACTTCTAGGTCAGATCTTTGAGGTAAAAAAGATATTCACCTTTGATCTGGATCCTGAGGTGGGAAGACTCGGGTCTTTGATTCAGATCTTGAGGCAGGAAGACATACTTTTACTCTGAGCCACACCCTCTGCTGGGAGCCTATATAAGGACACGGAAGAAGGAAGCTTTCGCGCTTTGCCTGCTTGTTCCTCTGCATTGCTAGCGAGTGCATTCTTTCTTGACGTTAGAGCCCACTTCTTCAAAATCCCAGAGTCTACTGAAGACCAGCTGAGACACCCAGCCTTGTGCACTGAGCAACTTCTGGATTCTTGGACTTTCTGTTCATAGCCCTCCACTGTTGGATTAGTTGAACCATACTCTGTAGGTGATTCTAATATGTATGTATGTATGTATGTAAGTATGTATATATGTATGTATAAGTATATATATTGTATGTATTATATGTAGTATATATTATAAATATGTATACACAAAGAGATTCCTTCTGTAACTTCTATATAGAGCTCTATTATCTCTAAGTTCTGATGCTCTAGAAAACCTTGGTTAATATACCTGACATGGGGTGTCAGAGAGCTGTCCACCTGTTTGGTCCTTCCACTAAAGCATGGTAGCAGATGCTTTTAATCCAAGCACTCAGGAGGCAGAGGTAGGCTGATCTCTGTGACTTGAGGCTCATCTAGTCTGCAGTGAGTTCTAAATCAGCTACGGCTACATAGTGAGGCTTTGTCTTCAAAAAACAAACAAACACATAAAACAACTCAACAAATCCTTCCAAGAACATGAGTCTTTTTTATGTTTATTCAATGCTGTATCTCTCATGTCTGGTGTGGCGGGGGGGGGGGGGTGTTGGGAGGTGCTTGGGCCCCAAATCCCAGCCAGGCATTTTTCCTGAGACCAAACAAAATGGTTGCTTTAGGTCTTTACGCCTCACAAAAGGTGCAGAGTCCAGGGCTTCCCAGGATCTCCACCTGTGGACTTGTACCCAGTGCCCCAATGGCTTTCTCCTCTCTCTCCACCCTAAGAAACGTGCCGAGATGGACACTCCCATTCATCGGAGGCTTAGCCCAGATCAGTAATTTCAATTTACTGACAAAGAAAACCAGCCATAGGACCCTTGGTCCACTCTCTTATGCATAGCTAAGATCTACACCCATCACCTCAGCAGCCCGGGTGTGCACTCTGCCTTCTGAGAGAGCCCTGTTGGCTGAGGGAGACAGAATGAGGAAGGCTCTTTCTCATTGCCATTGAACCTGCAGCTGCAGGTCCTGAGACATAGGACTCTCCAGCTGCACACCCACGGACCTAGGGGTTTGGGGATCCCAACCGTCCCACCTCCCAAGTCCCCTGGTAGGCATATCTAGAAGTATGTCCATGACGGTGAAGGAGGCAGAGTATTTCTGGCTGGACCCTGTAAGTGATTGTTTTATTTCCAGCACTGAAGATTGAACCCAGGGCCTCACGCAACTCTGCAACTGAGGTCATCCCCAGCCCCTCCCCCAGGAGCAGTTTTGAGCAGGAAATGCAAAGGTTAGTTCCCATTAGAAAGAGCAGAGGGAGCCTGGATTGGAGCATCTTCCCAGGCCTTTCCTCCTTCCCTCGGGCCTCTTCAGGTTTCTTGAATAAAAGCAAATGCTTGATGTTCTCTAACCCTAAACTCTGTGGCTATGACATCTAAGCTTTTGGACCTGACTCTCATCTACATTAATTAGAGTTCCATTTTCCCAATATATCCTCTTGTTTCTCTAAGTCTCTCTGCAAGAAGAATTAGCACCCCGAATCATAAACACCCTGAATCAGCATGCGCACACTTAGGTCAGGAGAGTATGTGTCAGCTCTGCAAACAGTTTATTGATTTACATTTCTGTCTTCCTGGCCTCCTCTGAACCCATGCCACTTTTGCTTTGAAAAAGAAAATTATACATGCCTGCATTATTCAAATAACCTCTTGTTACTTAGGAAGCCTCAGGAGCACTCAGTGAATGTGGGTATCAAAGTCCCAACGCTGGCGGGACCAACACAGTCTTCGAGCCAACCACAATAGTACATTTTGCTATTTTAAATCTTTCCCCCATCTTCAGGATGGTGATGAGTGGCACCCAGATGAAGTTGTTTTTAACCAAAAGTTTCTCCCCAAATAGAAACTACCCACAATATTTTTCTTGGGGGAGGATATCTGGTCAACTCTGCTCCCTGTTGGTGTTTTGAGCTAATGCTGCCCACTGTACAAAGCAGAGCCCCACAGACACCTCTGGAGCAGAGGCAAGAAAGGACCTGGTTCCTAACCAACCTTGAGACTCTCAGCTCTAAGATCTCTGGAATGCTTCAGTTCTGCCTTGCCTGGTCTAAGTGGGTTTTTGTTTGTTTGTTTGTTTTGTTTTTTGTCTTTTTTTTTTAAAGCTTGGGCAAGCTGTCCAGCTCTTTCCTTCCATGTTTGCAGACACCAGAAAAAAGAACACGAGGACAGGATCCCTTGAGTGACAACAGAATTTCCAACAAGTTAGTCTTTTAGGAGGGTCTCCCATCTAGAGATAACAAATGGCCATTCCCAAAGACGACAGCTGGTCCCACTGTAAATCCAGGTTCAGGGTCCTTTAAAACACACACCTGTTGCAAGGGAGTTGCTGCTGCAAACATGCAGCTGTGGGTGCCGTGTGCATCCTGCCTGTGTCAACACACGCAGTGGGCCTGGCTAGCGGGATGCATGAGGGCCGGATGATGAATGTGTTTGATTACAGCGCCTGCTGCCCAGCACAGAAAAACAGCCTGTATGATTTAATAGGATCCCTGTGAATCATAACAGCGAAGCATTCGTTTGGCAGAGCTCACAGACTCTTGCACAGCTCTCGGCCAGGTTTCTATGGTGATGATGTTCATTGTAAGTGCCGAACAAGCACCAATTCACGATGTCCAGCAGACGCTGTAGTCTCCTCCACCCTTCTGCTTGCCGTAGGCAGTTGTGGCTGAGATGCTAAAAAGCACCACCCTGGAAGGAAATCAAGGCCCTTCGCATTCTCTGTTCCCCCAGAGGGGAGTGGAACATACAGACAGAAAGCAGCAAGAGAGATACTAGTAGGCATTGGGTTAGACCCAAATAGATGGTACCATCCATCTGTTCAGCTCCCACTGATTTACAGACACTGCGTTTATCCTTGCCCCTCTATTAATATTGTCGGAGGACCATACCGCAGCTCAGGGATGGAGATCATAGGACAACCTCTGCTAATCCTATTAAACCACACAGGGCGTTTTTCTTGTTCCAGACACTCTCTAGTTGTGTACTGCTGTATACTCTAAGGCTAGCTGGCCCTTGAGCTTCTGGGGATTTTCATGTGTTAGCCTCCCATCCAATGCTGGGCTTACAGATGTATGTGCTACCATGTCTGGCCCCACCGAGGTTTCTTCCAGTCCTGTTAGCAATTCTGTTCACTCAATTTCCAGATAGAAAAGTTGTATAAAGGAATTTGTTCTATAAGGAAATTTCAAAGCTGTTTCTACGTACATGGTGATTCAATCCAGGACAACCTTGCAACCAGGGACAACAAATCTCTGCCATGATCTGGTTTTGTGATCATTCATGTCTCATCTGCTGCCTGGAAAATCCTGGGGGAAAAAATGCCTTTTTTTTGTCAGAAAGAACCAAGCGCTGAGCCAGCCACGGACCCTGACTCACAGCTCTGTTAGATACTGCATGGCACCCCAGTGAAGTGGTGGGTTCTCAGCCCCGCTGCCAGGGCCTCCAGCATGCAACAGCTGCTGTGGATTCTTCTCTGTCACAGATCTGTCATGGAGCACTGACAGGTCATCCCCAGCCTCGGAAATACCCCTGTTCTCATCCTCATCATTATTTTATCAATAATAACACTGAAAGACTCCTGTTTTTAGAATTGGAGTTCCTCTCTCTCCCTTAGATGTCTTTAGCTCATCCAGGACAAATGAATTTGGAAATCATGTTTGTAAGTCCATGGTTTACTTTGGCAAAGCTGAGACTCAGAGCAGAACTGGACGGCTCGCCCGAGTAAGGCAATCTGAACGTTCCATTGCCACCGCTGCTGAGAGTCTGAGGGCAACAGGGATCTGCATCGGGCAGGAGCATTTCCAGGCAAAGGGACTCTTGGCCAGGACAGTGTTTGATCTCAGAAGGTCAGCCTTCATACGCACAGGCAGAGGGCTGGCTGACGTTGCTCCCAGGTTTGAGCAAGTGCCTTCCAGGAAGTTGATTTGTTATTTTGGGCAGGGACAACGGATCTTGATGCTGTTGGGGGTAAGGTTTCCTGCTGTGGGGATTCTGACAGTTCCTGATATTTACATAAACAAGCCTTCAAATATTGACTAACAGTGGTGTGAGGGAAAGGGGATCTCAAGCTCATAGTGTCTGGAGAGATACAAAGTTGGGTGGAAGACAGTCCCCACGCTGTGGCCATCAAGGGAACTCGATCCCTGCCCTTTTCTTCCGTGCAGAATAAAGTTCAAAGAATGAGGGCAGATCCCAGTAGATATGTCCCACCTCGGCTCCTCCCACGTGGCCCATAACCACCAACCAAGAAAGACATTACTTTTCAATGTGCAAAAGCAGCTTAGGAGCCATTATTTATTCTTTGTACAAAACTCTTTATGTAAGGTGACCAGAGAGGCTAATAGGCACACTCCCTGGGGCATGGAGGGGGCAGGCATGGAGGGGATGGTCTACAACAGCCAGTTGCTTTAAAAGGCCAAATGATGCCAAGGCTGAGTGGCGGAATAACAGGAAAGTAGGCTTTTCACATCTGTTCACAGTAACCAGCCCTCCACCAAAGAATTTTCAAAAATAAGCGTGTAAATCCTGTGACTTACTAAAGCAGCTAGGAGATAGTTTGCTTTGCTCTCCTAAACAAAATAATCTCACAAACCTCAGGGGAGCCTGAAGAAGTTAGCAGTACAAACACAGTCCCTTATAGCGGAGCCAGCAGAGTGGGAGAGTGTTTGCCCTTCCAAAGCTCTCACGGGACTTGAAGATTTCCACTCTCTGGTGTTCAGGGTTTGGGGGCTGGAATTGTGACACTGTCCCCTGGTCCATGTGCCAGCAGCCAAAGTTCCTCCCTTGGAGATTTGACACCAGGCTATGACCTTTCTGTGGCTGCCAGCGGTGAGAGGGTGACACCCAGACCCTTCTCAATGGTCTTTGCTCTCTGGTCAGAAGGAGAAGTGGGAGGTCTCCTTGGTCCCCAGGTCCCCAAACACAGCTGCCCCTAGCCAGGCCTGAAAGTGAAAGTTTGTTTCTGGGAACTATTCTCACCTACAGGAAGGAGCATGTGGTGTGGACGACCTCAGGCACCCAAGTTTGCTGCATAACTCTGTGTGTGTGTGTGTGTGTGTGTGTGTGTGTGTGTGTGTTTCTGCATCCTGGCCTGCCCTGTGCATTTTCTCAAAGAAGACAGAGCTGACTGCATTGTGCTTCTTGCTAGGAGGGCATGGGAACAATACAGCATGTGGGGTGCAGGGGGACAACCCTGATGCTTTCTGCCTGGGTACCTGGCTTTGGAAGTTGCCTAGCCTGCAGAGGCTGCCCCAGCCAGCTCCTACATACCTCCCAAGAAGTCAGACCACTTTCACAAAAGGCAACCCACACACCCCAACAGATGTTATAAGCCAGAACCTCTTTGAACTACTGCTGAGTCCCACTAAGGAAGTGCCTGGTGACTATGATCACACTCTGGGGGGGGGGGGGGGGGGGGGCAGGACTGGGCCAGCATGGCCTTGCTTCCCTTTGAGGCTCAAAGCTCTAGGATCAGTTTAGCCCGTGTAGCACCTGCCACACATCAAAGGACACAGCTCAGCAGTCTGGTGAGGTGAAGGAGCCCCTGGACGAACCGGTTTTCTCTGCAACAAAAACTTCAGCCAATGCAGATCAAAGAAAGATAGCATGTGTTTTTGCTGTCTGTGTGTGCACTCTATACGTGTGCACACACATGCACACAGATGGATGGATGGATGAGTGCCGGCCACCACGTTACTATTAAAGATGCCCCAGGTACAGGAAACCCTAGATAGTAATCAGAATAGTCACTGAGGTCTCATTGGGCAGATGTATTTGTTACCCTGGCACCCATGACAAAATCTTCCCTCATTCCCACAAGCCCATTCTGAAACCACGCCTCCCTTCCCAGGGAATCATGGGGCTAAGTTTACAGTGCCTAGTGAGCTACTTTCCTCCAATGTACCGCTTGCTACAGGTGAATTCCTACATATTAGGTGTAGTTTTGTGTTCTCATTTTTACCATGCTTTGGGAACCACCACGGTCCCAGCCCAAATGCATGTTTAGGTGTACACTGACAGATATAAGCATGTTCCCACCGTGTCATGACACTTACTAAACCACACCAATACTCCCTCTCAATCATGCCTGCACATCCGCCCACTCTCAGTCACATACCCGCACAGTCACACAAGCATGCACACACTAGCAGCTGCAAACCTCCACACTCACGCATGTGTGTACAACCAGCAATGCTCATACATATACTTTAACCAATCACATACCCATATACTCAGACATTCTCACATATTAATATGCACCCATGCACTCATTCACACATACTTCTAAATAGCCCCACCTATGTACCTACCCGCGTCAGCACACATCTCTATATATGACTGCACACACTTCTAAACACATGTACATACACCTATTAGCACAGGTGTTTATACAATGACACCCCTCATTGAATGACACACACACACTCATTCAGCCGTTTTCACACGTCTGGGCTCACACATGCACGATCGCTCACACACCTACTCCCAGTTCAAACCTTCTCCAGCCCTTACCTTGCCCAACCCCAATAGAATGTACCCTCTCTTCAGCACACTGTTTCAAACAAGAAGCCATTAGCTCCAAGGGCTGCAGAGCTGATGGCAGAGTGACCTCAGGAGTGGGTCACAATCCAAGAGATGTCCTGACTGTTTCCAAGGTTGGAGAAAGAGAGGAGGTGTTTGGGGCAGGTTCCCTTCACCTACTTGGTCTCAGCAGACGAGAAGAGCCACATGAGTGACTTGTGCGACCTTTCCATGGTGGACACAGAGCAGCACGGCAGCCCACACCCAATGACCTGATCTATCATCTGAACTGAAATGTCGTATGTTGTCTCCCAAAGGGGACTACTGTCTTGTGCATACTTCCTCCACCACGAAGAGTGAGGAGGCACACATAAGGTTAACTTGGATGGGTAAAGAGGGCAGAAACTGGAGGAAGAGAGGAGGCATGTGGTGCCGCTGCAGGACTTTAGGAAATAGTGTGGTGTTTGGCTACAAATAAACAAACAAACAAACAAACAAATAAATAAATAATTTTAAAAAATCACACTTCACTAATGCCGTGAACTGATTCTACCAAATAACCAAGATGCTTTGCTCTGCTTTCCTCCCAGGGACTCTCTGTTCCTCAGTGTTCCATGCCCTGTGTAGCTGGTTAACCTTGTCATGGTATGACCACTCTTCCCTCCTGCCGTGTTGGCCAGGGGCCTCACACTGTCACCTTCATATGAGCTAGCGTGAGCACGTGGGGGGTGATAGAAGTCATGAGTGTGGCCTTTGGCTCTCCAGCCAGCTGCCAAGCTCCATTGTCACAGCCCAGATTGAGAGCATGCGGCTGAGTAGGTCACAGGCTCAGGTCACTGGGGCAGAGACTATAGGACACAAGCCTCAGTCAATCTCTGGGGTAGGAGGGGGTTGAGTGAGAAGGGCTCCTATTGGCTTGTTTGTTCAACGATTTGATCCCCCCCCCCCCCGTTGTTGAAACTATTTGGGGAGGGTTAGAGGCATGGCCTTGTTGGAAGAGGTGTGTCGCTGGTGGCAGGTTTTAAAGTTAAGAAACGCTTGTGGCCTTTCGGTTTCTCTCTCCTCCTGACTGCAGATGGAGTTGAGAGCTCTCAGGTGCCGCTCCAGGTCCCTGCCACCATCCCTTCACTCTGCCACCGTGCTGGAAGACTCTATACCTCTGGAACCAGAAACCCAACTGAACCCGTTCTTTTGTGAACTGTCTTAGTCGTGGTGATTTGTCACAGTAGTAGTAAACCCATCCCCTTGCCCTTGGGAGCTGAGCATCTGTCTACCCACCGTGGCTACCCATGAGCTAACATGTCCCACTGTTCCTGTGGGACAGTGGGGAGGGGCCGAGTTTTCTACACTCCCATCTGTTATACACAGGGCTTGACCTGGCCCCAACCCTCAGACTGAGAATTGGGGACCCACTTTGGGCAAAAAAAGACTTTTGTTGCCCACCCCCCCACCTCCTCACATATTCCCTTTCTCCTCTCTGTGCTCTTGTACACCCTGACACTCAAGGTGACTGATGACCTTGCCCCTTCCCTCCAGTGACCCCTGGCTCTCTTTCCCACCATCTTCACCAAGGAAATCCACGTCTCTGTCCCCGAGGGGTCCAGCAAAGTACGCAGATGAACGGGGACAATCTGGGCTCGGAATTCTCTCCACGTTCCCAGGCCACAAAGAACTCCCTAGAAGATGCTCTTCTTTAATGCTGGAGACAGGGTATCTGGTAGTTCCTGTGCCTCAAACTTGAATGACTACAGCCCTGACCCACCTGCCCCCACATTCCAAGTGTTAGGATTGCAGGCATGCCCAGTCATGCCTGCCGCATGTGGTGCTAGGATCAAACCCAGGGCTTTGGGCTTCTAAGCAAGCAGTCTGCCCACCTAGCCTTAGCCTCAGCCCTAATCATATTCTTTTAGGTCAAGATAACAGGTAGTTGCGCAGGCTCCTGAAGGTGGCTTCCAGACACATTGCCGTGGCCAGCGCCCTATGGAAAGAAACACACAGAGATGTTGTCGGGGAGGGAGAGAGAGTAGCCCTCATGACAGTTCCAGGAACTTCACCAATTGTTGTCCTGTCTCTGCCACTTGGGAGTGGTAAGGGTCCAAACACACTTGGCCTTCAGGGGCTCTTACTAGAAGAGCATGTCTGAGTTGTTATCTTGCTCCTGCTGTCCATGTGGGTGCAAGGGCTCCATCCATTACCCTTTCTTGAGTAAAGATGCTCATTTGTCCAGGAGGGGCATGAGAAGATGGCACAGCTAACTTGGGACCTCCAGAGGCTTTCTCACCAGTAGCCACGCTAAGGCCTCAGGGCATTTTCCTGGAACAAGCAATTGATGTTTTGTGTTCCCACCTTGGTTCCTGCTCTCCGGGTGGGAGAGTGAGCAGATGAACCAGTTCATCAGATGGTGAACGCCCAAAGCAGGCTCCAAGTTCAACAACAGCCACAACTGGGAGACCATCATTAGACCTGAGAACCCAAACAGGCCTGAACTCCACAACCCGCTCCCAGAGTAGACACAAGCGGCTGGCAGAGAGTTTGGGTGGGTGAGCCTGTCAGAACGTGACCTCTCTGGGTTCATACACACCCAGAGCCCCCAGGCTCAGTCTCCATTATCTCAACAGCGACAACAAAGGCAGCTTTGTGGCCTCCTCTCCCAAGCACCTCACACATTAAGTCGTTCACGCTAACACGACTGGCCTCTCATCTCTCGTGTTAACGCGGATGGCCTCTCGTGCCGCAGATGGAAAAACAGAGGTGGGGTTGCCAATAGAAACTTGCTAAGCTCATTACAGTCATGAGAAATGGGGCCGGGCTAAGTGGCATGTACGTATGATCCCAACACACAGAAGCCAAGGGCGGGAGGATTAGAGAATTCCAGGTCAGCCTGGGCTACCTTGGTGAGGCCCTGTCTCAAAAATAAAATAATGAAGTCTTCGGGGAGTGAAATATCTTTCTCAGCATGAACTTAAAAGCTAGTAATAGAATTCCACAAGGGCTGGGGTGCAGAGGGGGCTAAATTAGTCAAGCGTTTGCTATGCAAATTGAGGACAGGAGTTTGAGCTCCATTACCCACGGGAAAAGCTCACATGATAGGGCTCACCTGTGATTCCAGCGCCAGGGAAGGGGAGACAGGCCGATTAACTGGCCACCTGGCCTAGCAAATTTGTGAGCTTTAGGTTCAGGGAGAAGCCCTGTCTCAAAAACTAAGGTGTAAAGTGACTGAGGAGGACTCCTGACATTAACCTCTGGCCTCTTCATGCACGTGTGTGTGTGTGTGTGTGTGTGTGTGTGTGTAGGAACATGTGTATACACGTGAGAATTTTGGAAGTACTAACTCGCTGCCAACACCTTCCAGTCCTGGACTTTAGACTGCACGAGATAAGAGTTCGCTTCAGTGACACCTGTGTCTGTTTTGTCGTCTAACTGGGACACAGGGAAAATGACACGGTCTTTAACTTTGTCGGGTGTGGAAGGCAGGCCATCACTGTGCTTTCTTGAAGACCAATACCGCGGACACTGGAGAGCCTGTTTTCAGTTCCCTTGACTTTCTTCTTCGCCCTTCCATCTGCCTTTGTTTTAGCTCTTAATTCTCCAAGCTGTGAACTTCTGTAAGCATTCCGTGCCCGTAGGAACAGGGCAGGTGTAATCAGATATTGAGACGACAATCGGTAATGTTCGCAAAGAGGGCAATTGATAAGGAAAAGATATTAACAAGGTTTTAATAAAAGATGAATAGAATAAATGTATTAACAAGCACTTATTTAGGAAATCCTAGGTTACACAGGAATAAGAAAACAGAAAAGGGAACGCTGCCTCTACTCTAAGACGAGAGCTAAGCTGAACTGCTTAGCTTTTGTGAGACTTCTGCTTTTGTGAACCTGCTTGCCCCTTCCTCTTTTTTCTGAAAAAGCAGATATCTTCTCACCAACCTTGATAAGGGACCATGGATACCCATGTCCTGTAAACAAGAATGTGAGTATGTCTAACCCCATGTAAGCCGTCTTACGTAGGTATTGCTGTGAAGAAACATCATGACCACAGCAACTCTTACAAAAGAAACATTTAATTGAGGAGGCAGCTAACAGTTTTAGAGGTTCAGTCCATTAACATCATGGCAGGGAGCATGGCAGCTGGGAGTATGGCAGCGTGCCAGCAGATACGGCGCTGGAGAATTCTATATCTTAATCCAAAGGCAACAGGAAGCAAACTGAGAAACACTTCCTGATAGTGCCACTCCCTTTGGGGTCCATTTTCTTTCAGACCACCACATTCCACTCCGTGGTCCCCATAGTGTTGTAGCTGCATCCTAATGCAAAACTGCCTGAGGCCAACTTCAAATGTCTCCACAGTCTGTCACAGTCTCATCAATGTCTAAGAGTCCAAAGTTCAAAGTCTCTTCTGAGAGTCATGCAATCTCTTAACTGTAATCCCCTGCAAAATCAAAATCAAAAACCAGATCACATACTTTCAATATATAATGGCACAGAATGCACATTACCATTCTAAAACATAGGAAAAGGAGCATAGTTAGGAAACACTGGCCCAAAGCAAGACCAAAGGCCATCTGGGAAAACTCCAAACTCTGCATCTCCACCTCTGATGTCAAAACGCTCTTCAGATCTCCAACTCCTTTCAGCTTTGTTGACTGACTGTAACACACTTCTTCCCTCTTGGGCTGGTTACACTCCGTTAGCAGCTCTCCTCAGCAGGTACCCCGTGACTCTGAGATCTCTAATATCCTGGGGTCTCCAAGGCAATCCAGGCTTCACCTTCTTCACAGCTTCACACAATGGCCCTTCTGGGCCTCCATTCAGGGACTTCTCTGACACATGCCTGGCCTCAGCCGCTTTCCTTATTCATGGAAGAGAATATTCCACAGCCCCTTTCCTTTGTCCTTGACTCTAAAGCCAGAACCACGTGACTGAAACTGACAAGTTCTGCTGCTTGCTGGGTCTCGAACATGAACCCCTCATTTAGTTAGATCAGCTTTCTTCACCAGCTTTCTGTTTTCCATGATTTTCTTTACTGCCTAAGCTTGGCTGTTCTGGAGCTTGCTTAGCAGACCAAGTTGGTCTCAAACTCAGAGATTAGCGGGCATCTGCCTCCAGAGTGCTGGGATTAAAGTTGTTCACCACCACACCCAGCTCTAAGTATTTCTTAATTCCTTTTGACAAGTTGGAAATTTAGCTGGGTGGGATCTTGCCCTGAGGTCTCCACTCCTTTCATTCTAGTATGTTATCTCCTTGAACACAGGACAGGACTTAGCTCCATTCCACTTCCTGGTGCTCCTTTTCTCCTCCAATTTTACATTTTCTTGCTCCTTTGCATTATAAATCTTCATTAGAGTTGCCATTAATAACCACACAACAGAATCTATATTAGGCTGTTTTGAGATTTCCTCTGCCAACATAATTAATCCAAACTCTTCATGTTAGCTGCAGGCAGACTCTAGTGACAAGGGCAAATAGCAACCACATTCTTCACCAACACATCATAAGAAGGCTCTCTAGGCCACATATTCAAATTCTCCTCTGAAACCTTGGAACCACCGACCTAACCCCTCCCACCGCCACTGTCTTCTGTGCTCCTACCAGGAAGGCCCATGCAGCAGCACTTACTCTGCTCAGCTGCTTTTCTAATCCACAGTCCCGAGTCCCCACCAGCTTCCAGGTTCCACCACCACCCCTGCCACACACTTGACTCTGTTCCTCCAAAACCCACTCTGCTGCCCAACCCCATGCTCTTGAGCATCCTCTCCATGGCTGGCCCTCCCTGGCAACCACAGCAGACTACATAGGACAGATGCAAACCACACTAGTTGAAAGAACAGGCATAGGCATAACCCACACCAGTTGGAGGAACAGCTCAGTAAACACCAGTGGAAGAATATATTCTGTGACCGAAAGAGCAACATGACACCACCAGAACCCAGTAATCCTACAGCAGCAAGACTTGAACATTCCAATGCAGCTGAAACACAGAATAACTTTATGAAGATAATAGAGGCCTTTAAAGAGGAAATAAAAAATTCCCTTAAGGAAATTGAGGAAAGCCAAAGAAAAAAACACAAGAAATCAATAAATCCCTTAAGTAAGCCAAGAAAAAAAATCAAACAGGTGAAGGAAACAGTTTAAGATTTGAAAATTGAAACAGAAACAATAAAGAAAACACAAACTGAGGGAATTCTGGAAATGGAAAATCTGGGGAAGGCAACAGGAACTACAGATACAGGCATCACCAACAGAATACAAGATGGGAGAAAGAATCTCAGGCGTTGAAGATACGATAGAGAAAATAGATTCATCCAGTCCAACAAAGCCACATTTCCTAATAGTGCCGTTCCCTTTGGAGTCCATTTTCTTTCAAATCACTACATAAGCTATGGAATGTTTTTGGTTACCTGCTCTTTGAGCAAAAGCTAGAGGTTTCAGTAAGGTCCTAAGTAAAGGGTTTCTCGTTTTAACCTCTAAAAACTATTAAATATCTCTCTGGGAGGGATAATCCTTGTCAACACTGAGAGCCTCATCTGTGTTCCTACCTTGCTATTCATCTAGGTCACTGGTTCTCAACCTTCCTAATGCTGCAACCCTTTGATACAGTCCCTCGAGTTGTGTGGTGACCCCCAAACAGAATAATTTTCATCGTTACTCCAGAACTGTAATCTTGTTACTGCTATGAATAGTAGTGCATACACAGGATATATGATATGCCGACCCAGAGGGGTCTTGACCCACAGGTTGAGAACCACTCATCTATGCCTTTGTTGGCCTTTGGAGATGTGGGGGAAGGGCAGAGTCAGATGCTCTGGCCAATTGAGTACTCCTTATTCTGTCTCCCTCTGCCCTCAAACTAAAAGTTGGTAGGGTAGGTGGGCAGGAGAAGTAGGGGGCATGGAGACAGGGACTGTTGGGGCTCTGGCAAAGAGAACCACTCCTGAGTCAGGATAGATAGATAAAAGGGCTGGAGCCCAAAGGACCCGGTGTGGACAAAGTAATGTATGGACGAAGATCATGGTGCCCATGTGAAGCCTGGCACTCCAGTTGGCTCCCTTCCTGTGAGTATACATCTTTACTACCATTCGTTGTAAAAACACCACAGGCCCCAAGACAGAAGTTTGGATCTCACAGTTCCCAAAAGGTCCATGTAACAAAAGGAACCCGAAGCTGCAGTGGGTGGGTCGTACAGTATTTCCTCTGAATGGAAACATCCCAAGGAGGCTGGTGAGGAGGACCATGAGACCCATGAAGTAAATACACTTCCCGAGGCTGGGAATGCAGAAAGATACAAGAATCCCAAGGTTCCTCCCCAGCTGTGTAGCTGCAGTAAGCCGCTGCTGGGGGAGACTGTCTGGAAGTTGTGCAGAGATCCGGACATGCTACATTTGTAATTTGTCAGCCATGCTGGGGTGGGCTTCCCAGTGATGCAGCTGCCTTTGAGTCATCTGTGCTCCTGTGAGAGAGATCTCACTCAGCTCCTGAGGAGAGCACATCTCTCCCGCAGGAAGTACTATACAACAGGGCCTTTAGGAGGTAGACCTGCCAAGAGATATTGAATCACTGAGGGTTTGGCCCTGCTGGGGATTGTGGGACCCCCACCCATCTAGTCTTTCTCTTCTTGCTCCTTAGGTTTCAGGGCTCTCTGCCTTGTGCTGGTGGACTGGCCCTGCCAAATGTGAGCTCAGCATAACCTTTTCTCCCCAGAAGCCTGTCATGTTGGTATTTTGTTACAGTAACAGAGAAACATTGACCACACATCCTCAGCACAGTGTGAAGCCGAGAAATTACCATCAGTACCCTCACATGAAATGAGACTGGATTTCTTACCAGTTTGGTGAGACTCAAAATGTATTGTTGGTTGTTATAAGGGCAAGAATATGATATTTCTTGTATTTGAGCAAAGTGGTGTGAATCGGCTAGGATTAGAGTCACCCAGTTCAAACAGAAGTGCCATGACAGCAGATTAAAGAAGGTAGGGAATATTTTTATCTCACATAAACAAGTCCTAAGAAGGCAGTCCTGGGCTGCTTCAGAAGCTCTGTTCCAGCATCCTTAGTGAACCGCTTCCAAGGAAGCAACCTCACGGTTTAGGGTGACGGCTGGTGCCCAGTCATCGTGGGTGCATTCCACAGGGAGAAGGTCAAAGATCACAGAAAAATGAGCTGTGTGGCTCTCATCTAAAGTGCATCCGAAGCACTTATTCCTGCTGCTTACACTTCTGTAGCCAGCACTGAGCCACAACCAGAACCAGCTGTGATGGAAGCCAAGGCCTAATGCTCAACTAGCGTGCTTGATGCCTTGAGCCTGGGGTTCCGTTCCTAGTGTAACAGAGATGGAGAGAGAGGGAGGGGGAAGGGAAGGAGGGAGAAAGGGAGGGAGGGAGAGAGGGAGGGAGGGACAAAGAGAGGGAAAGAGAGAGAATATGGATTTTATGTAACTAGATTATTATTATTATTATTATTATTATTATTATTATTTGCAGTAAAGCAAGCTTTCTGTGTTTCAGGAAGGAGGGAAGACAGTGGCTGGTAAACACGGTCTCTTCTAATCCAGCCTAGAGTTGACTGTCAGTATCAGGGCTACTTTCAGACGTCTGCACCCAGTCTCATACACCCCACAGTCTATTTCATCCTAGAAGAGAAAACCCTGACCTTACAGCAGACAGCTCTCTGCTGCCTACTTCATTCTCATTTCAAAGCTGCTTAAGTCAAGGTGTGGCTACTAAAAATCTAAAAATAACCCCGAGCTGCTGCCTGGTGGAAACTGTTCCAATGACTCACCTAGAGTATCTCCAAGACTCTGTGGTCCTGAAGGGGATGAATGGAGTCACCACTGACCCAGCCCAAGCTGGGTGTAGCCAGACCCAAGGGCTAGACATATTGGATGGCCAATATGTAAGGGAAGATATTTTCCTCCAATGACAGCAGCTGTAGTTTGATTCACTGGGTGTCTGGGTTATGTTTCAAAGAGGAAAACAGAAGGAAAAGGTAAAAGAGGATATTTATGTTCAAGAAAGTGAATTGGGCCATGAATGATATATCCCAAGTCACTTCAAGATGCTGACACGGGCAAGGCTTTTCTAAGAGGACTCAAAGGGGCTGGAGAGATGTTCAGGAGTTAAAAGCACTTGCTGTTCCTTCAGAGGACCCAACTTCAGTTCCCAACATCATGCTGGCAGTTCACAACTGCCTGTAATTCCAGCTATGGGAGATCTGGTGCCCTCTTCTGGCCTCTGTAGGTGTCTGCACTCATGTGTGTGTGTGTGCGCACACCAAATAAATTTTTAAATAAGTAATAAAAAGGCTCTAATAATTCAGGAAATAATCATAAGAATTGGTAAGTAGGACTGGATGAAAAAAAAGCTTATATATAGCAAAGGAAATGATTATCAGAGTGAAGGAGCAGCCACAGAATACAATATATAATTATATATTATATAATATGTGTGTGTGAACAGCTCAGGTGTCTTTCTAGCTAGCTCTTACATCTTAAATTAACCCATTTCTATTAGTCTATGTATTGCCATGTGAACATGACATTACCCCATTATCTATATGTCTTGTTTCCTCGGTGGCTGACTGGCATCTGCCTGATTCCACCTTCTTTCTCTCTGCATTTAATTCAGTTTTCCCACTTAATTCTATTCGTCCTGCCACAGGCCCAAACAACTTCTTTAATAACCAACAGTAATAAAACATATTCACAGCATACAGAGGGGAATCCCACATTATGTATGTGTATATATATGTGTGTGTGTGTGTGTGTGTATTTTTAAAAGTAAGTACCCTTTACTGTATAGTCATTGGAGATATGAAAATCAGAACTACACTAAGATTCTATCTCACCCAGTCAGAATGGCTGTCATCAGAAACAAATGCCAACAATGCTGGGGAGACTGTGGAAAAGAGGAATCCTTATCCTCTGCTGGCAAAGTATAAATTAATGCAGTCGTGATGGAAATTCATGTGGAGTGTGCCTCAAAAATTAACAGTAGTACTCTGGCATTAGCCAGCTAGCTGTACCCCTCCCGGGCATGTCCTCAGAGGCCTTTATATTCTGCCACAGAGATGCGTCCACATCTCATCTCTATTGCTGACCTACTCACAATAGCCAGGAAGTGGAGCCAGCTCAGGTGCCTGTCAACCTGATGTATGAACTGATGAGTAATAAGCAAAGAGGACCTCACAGTCCTCAAGGTCGGTTGTCTCATCCAAAACTGTCCTTGACTTCCTCTGTCACACAAGTGCTCAGAGAAATGACGTCATTTGTGCAAATGAGCGTCTACATGCATGCCAGTGGGTTGTAGGGGGTGCATTTTCACTTGCTATTCCTTGCTGCTCACTCTCTCTCCCTCCCTTCCTCCCTGCCCCCCCTCTCTCACACACATACACTTTTGTATATGTGTGCACATTTGCATGTATGCCTGTGCATGACAGTGCATGTTAGTGCGCATGCACGTGCGTGCTTGTGCATGGAGAGGCCAGAAGTCAACCTCAAATGTCAGTCCTCAGTACCCACCCGTCTTGCTTCTTGAGCCAGGGTCTCACTGAAGGCTGGGGATCCCTGTTTGGGCTAGGCTGGCTTCCTAGTGAGCTGCTGGAATCTACGTGCCTACACCTCCCCAGGACAAACGCACACCACCAGCCTTTAGATGTGTGCTGGGGCTCAAACTCAGGTCTCCACAGCTGGGCGGCAGGCAATCTCCCCAGCCTCTGCTCTCCTAGTTAATGCTCTTGGCCTCAGTCACACCTCTTTTTTGTTCAACTTAAAGATAATGAGGGGCTGGAAAGATGTCTCTATTGATAAAATTGCTTGCTGCTCTCACTGAAACTGAACTCAAAGACTCAATTCAGGTACTTCAAAACTTAATCGAGATTTTTAAAAGAAGTCACATCTTAACTGGTCTCCTCAAGGGCTCACTAATTGTGCAGGAAGAACTCTGAGTTTTTAATCTCTTCATGTTTTAACATAAAGGCTGTCTTCCCCACAACCCGGAGTGACTCCAGGGCATGTCAAGCCTGAGGTTTTAGAAGATGGAAGGGTGAATGAATGGGTTTTGGCTTCAAGGCAGCAAACAGTTACAGATGCCTGTGGGGAGTGTGCCTGGGGTTAGGAGTGCTCTCCTGGGGTTAGGAGTGCTCTCCTGGGGTTAGGAGTGCTCTCCTGGGGTTAGGAGTGCTCTCCTGGGGTTAGGAGTGCTCTCCTGGGGTTAGGAGTGCTCTCCTGGGGTTAGGAGTACTCCTGGGTTTAGGAGTACTCCTGGGTTTAGGAGTGCTCCTGGGGTGAGGAATGCTCCTGGGATTAGGAGTGCAACTGGGTTTAGGAGTGCACCCGAGGTTAGGAGTGCTCTCCTGGGGTTAGGAGTGCTCTCCTGGGGTTAGGAGTGCTCTCCTGGGGTTAGGAGTGCTCTCCTGGGGTTAGGAGTGCTCCTGGGGTTAGGAGTGCTCCTGGGGTGAGGAATGCTCCTGGGATTAGGAGTGCTCCTGGGTTTAGGAGTGCACCCGAGGTTAGGAGTGCTCTCCTGGGGTTAGGAGTGCTCTCCTGGGGTTAGGAGTGCTCCTAGGGTTAGGAGTGCTCCTGGGGTGAGGAATGCTCCTGGGATTAGGAGTGCTCCTGGGTTTAGGAGTGCACCCGAGGTTAGGAGTGCTCCTAGGGTTAGGAGCATTTGTGCTCAGCCTGTGTAGCTGTATCTTTAGGAGCCCAGAGGCAGTGAGGGAGGGTGATTCCCAGTATGCTAGAAAGCTGATGGGTGCGGTGCCTTTGATTACTGGGAGATATTTTGGACAGTGTCAGCTGCTTATGCTTTGGGGAGTTGCAGATGACTTAGAAAAGATCCGTTGGGGTGGATTGGTATCAGGAGGGAACATGGGATTGGTTGATGGACAGGGTACTCTTCAGATGCACAGCTGTGAAGTGACAGAAAAATGAAGTCATGGAAAGGACCCAGTGCCAAGCACAAGTTGTTTGTAGTGGGCAATATTAGAACTTTGGTTTTCCAACTTCAAATGAACTGGGGAAACCTAACTCTCATTAAGCTACTTCCTTTTTCTCTTCTGAGACAGGGACTCTTGCTATGAAGCCTTGAATAAACTTGAACTTGTAATCCTCCTTCCTTCACTCCCCTGTTGCTGGGCGACACCAGTTGGGCCATTTAGGTCTCCTCACCTACTTCTCTTTAAAGGGCATGGTCAGAGGGTCAGAGACTTCTCGTGTTTATTTCACCCATTAGACTTGTTTTTATGGGACACCTTGGCAGAATGTCGTATGTGTAACCTTGTGCTTTCTGGGTCCTCTGTGAGCCTCTGTTCAAATCTTGTTCGGAGATGCAACGAGTTTAATTGGAATTACTTACAAAAACATGGGGAAGGGTGATGACTCTGGTTGTTTGGAAGAAGATGCCTCCAAAAGGAGGGTGGCCTTGTTGGAGGAAATGTGTTACTGTGGAGCAGGCTTTGAGGTCTCTTTTACTCAAGCTTCCCTCAGTGTGGCTGTTCAGTCAACTTCCTGTTGCCTGCAAGATGTAGCATTCTCAGTTCCAGCACCACCTCTGCCACTATGCCACCATGCTCCCTGTTATGATGATAATGGATGGAAGCTCTGAAACCGTAAGCAAGACCCCTCAATTAAATGTTTTCTTTTATAACGGTTGCAGTGGTCATATCGTCTCTTAACAGCAAAAAGAAAGAAAGAAAGAAAGGAAATAGGCAAGAAGAAAGAAAGAGAGGGAGGAGCGAGAGGAGGGAAGGAGGAAGGATGACGTGAAGGCGTAAGGATCTTCTTGTATTGCTTTGCTTCCTCCTCCCTCCGCCCTCACGACTCCACTCCATCCCTCCCTCCAGCACTCCTCAGAAAAGAAAGAAAGAAAGAAAGAAAGAAATTCTAGACAGTGACTTACAGGACACTGGATAGCTTCCACTATTATTTTCTCCCATAACTGTTATACTTTCAGCTATCCACAGAAAGGGTGGGTCCTCATGAACCCCTCTCCACAGTGGAACGTCAATGGACCAAACTCACTTCAAAAGCAGATCATATATTGCTCAGAGGACAGCGTTCCACAACATTTTTCTTGTTCACATGGGATAAATCTTTATTGTTCTATCTTCAAGCCATTGCCTGACTCACAGGACCACAGAGACCTGAGCTGTTCAGAATACTTTCCACTGGAGAAGTGTAGCTCACCTCAAACAAAACCACTTAGTCATGCTGAATGATGCTTTCAGTAAAGAGTGACCACCTGAGGCCCAAGCTGAGCAAGACTTCACAGGTGGGCCTAATGTGGGGCTATCAGGACTTGACAGCAATGGGAGTCGTGGGAGGGGTGAATGTAAGCAGAGCCTGCGCTTTCATTTCCCAGCTGCCCAGACCAGAATAATCACACAGAGACTATATTAATTGCAGAGTCTGGCCAAAGGCTCTGGCATAGTCCTAGCTAATTCTTACATCTTAAATTAACCCATTTCTATTAAACTAAGTACCACCATGAGGCTGTGACTTACA